>NC_090937.1:641049247-641380981 GCF_040938575.1 Ambystoma mexicanum
CCTGCTCCGAGCGTGGTAGAGAGATGTAGTCGTCTGCGTGCTGCAGGAGGGCATCGAGCACTTGCAATAGTGTCCGTGAGAACAGTGGCTGAGAAATGCCATGCAACTGTCCGACTGTGTGCTGGTAGGTGCCTGTGGCCAGGAAGTGGAGTACAGACACCACCTTCAGTAGGGGTGGGATGGCGGTTGGGCTATCTATCATGCTGACAAGGTCAGCCTGTGTCATGTCCACAATGGCGGCTATGGTGTCCCGGTCCAAACGGTAGAGGGTGTGGATCTGCTCATCAGTGAGGTTGAACGGATGTGCTCGGAGGCGTGGGATTGCGGGCTGCCTGCGTGGTGGTAGTGGCTGTGCTGGCGGCCCTTGCTGGCCCTGCCTTGCCCTCCTCCTCCTCCTGCGTCTCCTCCGTGCGGCCGGTTGTAGTTGGTGTTCGTCTTCTTCTTGGAGTTGGAGTACTTGCAGTGCTATCAGGTCCCCCAGGGCCAACATCCCGAGTCCTGCCGGTAGCATTTCGGAGTGGGTGTGGTTGTGGGAGGAGACTGGGTGTGCAATTTATGTGTTTTCAGGCTGTATGGCCTCCACCTGTGGTGATTCATTCCACCTGTGCAAGCTGCTCTCCCCTTTGGCCGAGCACGTCCCGCACACAACGCTGCAATTCGAGGAATGGCATCTTGCTATTGCAATCATGTATTTGTACCCGATGGCCGTGTAACATTGGTTGATATGTTCATTCGGCTATGGTCCCATCGTTTCACATACAATCTTTGCAGTCGCGAACAGACTTGTGAAGGGTCAGTGGAACGTAGTACTCGAGTAACGGTGGGCCCTCATGCATCACTGTACCGAGTTGCAACGACGGGCGGGGCGTCCCATTTGTGAGTGAAGGCAGTTGCCATTTTCACACACAGCCGCACTAGATGGATTAATTTGTGATTTCAAGCGGCCACAGATGCCTTTTCGACGTGATGTTGCAAATGAGGAATTCGAAGGGCGGCGCTTTCGGTTATCAGCTAGCGGCGAGGAGATGCCCACAGGTCTGACTGCAAATATAACGTTCTATTGTTCAATGTCCTTGAGACAGGGGCCATGGCGAGGATGCAATGATTGATATGAATAGTTTGGGATGCGCAATAGCGAAGTGGACGATGAGGCCGGACGTTCCCAAATACATGTTACTTCACAACACTGGAATTACGGGCTGGGGCACTGTGGATTTTGCAGGCTGCATAACGCACAGACTCAATGGATATTTCTAATGTTATGTGAGTAAATATTCAGGCGTTTTTATACCGGGATGAGGGAATGATGAATGGATGCATGGACAGATGATTTGATACAGTGTTTGCCATGTACAGGGCTTCTTGGAATCTGTCCGCCTCCCCTGCGCTATGTGATGCAGGGCTGCCATAGTGGGACCATCGTCTATCTGGCCTTGTTGAGCCCTCCCTGTCTCGACGCGCCCTCAGACACTTGTGTCCATGCACGTTACCAATCCCATCTGATGGATTCTGTTTTCACAGACGCATGCACAGGTACACTCGTTTGTGATGGTGTTTACACCTCGATATAGATAGTTATGAGTCACAAGTGGTTTTGGGGTGGTGATGATCCTTTGGAGTGGGCTAGCATGCATATGGCTGTGGATTTAGTGTGATCATTGAAGTGAGTTGTTCGAATGTAGTTCTGATGGCCATTCTGTTCTTTTTCTTTTCTTTTGGTTGACAGGTATCTCCTCCCCTTTTGCCACTGCCATCTGTATGCCACTCCTGCAGATGGCTTTTACTCCCGACACCTGCTGCTTCGTGTTAATCAGTGGAGCAGCATTACGATCTTATGGGACGATCGCCAATGGGCCACATGCCCTTACGCAGTACTAGTGGCTCGGAGCAACATTTCGGCCTTTCAGCTGGACTAGTGCCTCCCCATTGGGACGGCCCTGCGGTTCTGTGCGCTTCCATGTTGCCTTTTCGTACGTGAATGTGGCTCTATGTACCATGATGGAACAGGGCGTCACACAAGAAGTAGCTGGTCATTTCTTGCGGATGCAGCCCACAATGGTGAAATGTGTTTTGGAGTTCATGGCCTAATGGCTGTATGGGCTTGGTGATTTTGTTGTGCATTAAATTTCTATTCTGATATGGGCCGTGTAGCGTTCTTCTTTGCAAGTGATGTGGCATATTCCTATTTGGGGAGCGATGTATTGTGAGGAGATCTGCATTGGGTTCCAGCTTCGGAGTATAGTTGCGTGGTACTGTGCTGGGCGCGTTTGCCTACGAAGCCCAGTGAGGTCAGGGATGAGGGCTGCCAATATGACTGTTTGAATGATGTCATGCTCAGGGGCGGGGGATTAGGTTTTGTGTAACAGATGCCGGTCAGCCAGGTGGACTGGTGGAATGATGTGATTTTCGGAATATTGCTGGTCACAGGTGCCTGTGTTTGCGTGCGTTTCTTGGTGGGGGACTGTGGTCATGTCCATTGGAATGGCTTCTGTATTCGTGCCATCTGTGCCCTGCAGCTCCCATTGGCCCCTCTTGTGATTCTTTTGTTCGTTGGCATGCATGGGTGACTTGTACATTTCACTGGTTGCATTGTGACTTCATTGCACCTACGGGGAGTTGTACTATGTGGGCAGGGAGCGGTGTACAGGCACTCAGTGGGGCCGTTTACGGTTGATTCGCGATGCCGTACTTCTCACCATGGCGGAATGGTACTTTCCGCCGTGCTTGATGGCGTTAGGTACATGTCTGCTAGGGTCGGAATTCGCGTACCCTTGCGCCATGGTGGTATTTACGGTTTGGCATGGCGCGCGCGTACTTGGTGCAGTTAGCGTTGGCGTTCACTACGGTGTCGCTAATGGCATCGTACTTTGCGGTGACGGGTCATAGTCGCACCGAGCGCTATTCGATGGCGGTATTGCATTTCCGCCATCGTTTTTCGATTTCCGCCAGGGTCGTAATGAGGGCCACACACTCTTATAAACCACACTATTATGACTAATGCTCCTGCAACACATGCTCCTACAACACTCACTCTTACAACACACACTCCTTCAACACACACTCCTACAACATGTGCTCCTTCAACACACACACACCTACAACACACATGACACACAATCTTATGAGACAGGCTCTTAAAAATACACAAACTTACAAAACATACATTTGCATCACATACATGTACACAACGAACTGTTATGCTACATGCTTGTATGGCACACACACACTTATACTACATGCACTTACAACACATGCTAGTATTAAAAACAACACTCAAAATCAATACTCACATAACCGTGACAATAAGTTACAATGAATTGAACAAATATGTTGTATTTGAAAAATATGTACACTTTCTTGAATGATGTTACATTTTATACAATTACTTGTTTTTATGTTTGATATTGTTATGTTAAGGTAATAGTGTATGCTTTTAAGTGTGTGGATGAGTTAAGGTTATCATGATATTTGATGTAAATGCAATATGTTTTTTAATGTATTAATGCAGATTATTATGTTGTTACTTTAATGTTATCATTTCTGATGTTTGTAGACTTAAGGTTTTTGATGGTTCAACCTGAACTCTTTTGTACATTCATTTTCAAATAATATATATATTAATATGTATATCACTAGACTACATTACCCATTATCAGCAGCGAATGTCAACATTCCTTGACAGTGTGATATACATATTTGATCTGTCGGGGTGATCTCCCGGGGGCCGGCAGAGCCGTCCGCGGTCCACCAGGGGTGGGGAGGCCCCAACTCCTCCCGCGTCCTAAAAGGAGTATGAGACACACACAAGGAGCAAGGTAACTACTGCTGTTTATTAGAGTAACGGCAGGGATACGGTCAGACCGTATGCATCCGGAGAGGCTCTCATCGCTAGCGGGGCTCGCAGGCCCTTTTTACAGCAGTATGATGCGCTACTTGCGTCACCTGGGCAAATCATCACAAAACCGATCGCCACTTCGGGTTGGTTCCCCGAGTGGTAGGGTTAGTATGGATACCCTATGGGAAGAAATGTTAGTGGATGAGGACGGGTCAGGTGGTACACTTGGGCTGTCCCTAACAGTTGTTACATTGGAATTGTTACAAGGGGACCTTTGGTGATTGGCTAAGAGTAATAGCGTCAGTGATGAGCCCCCCTGTATTCTGATTGGTTCTCCCGCGAGCCCCCAAGCCTGGGACCATCGTCGTTCCCAGCTCGCGGTATACCTGACATTAGCAACAATGTGCAACTATGTGTTTGTGCGGACAATGGAGAGGCCTGCTTATGGGCTGGTGAGCAGGTCTTTCCCATCACTGTAGGTGTCCAACTTGTCGCTTCATTGTTGCAGATTGTGTTCCAGATGTGGGACCCTGGCGGTTCTCTGTCTCGTATACTTGGCACCTTGTCAATTTGGCTTAGTCACGTGTGGGGAGACTGTAGCTGGAGTAGAATTATGAGCATTAGATTTTGTATTTTGTCTCTGAGGGCTTGGCACCTGTGGGTATAACCTTGGCGCTGGGCACGGCATGCGGGTTGCAACATCGTGGCCTTGGCTGTGGGCTCTCATTGGGGCTCGTTCTGCATGGTCAGCACTTGCATTTCGTTCTGGGAGGATTTTCGTTTGCGAGGCTCCTGCCTGGGGACTCTTGCTTGCGGCCTACTTGGGCCTAGTTCGTGGGTGGCAGTACATAATCCATACTATGGGGGTCGCAGGGTGACAGAGTGTCATACGCAGCATTAGATATACATGGTGGCATCTTCATAGTGATAGGTAGCAAGAAAGCATCGGCAAACATATACACTAGCTATACACGAGCTCTTCAGGTGTCTTACATTTCTGCTGTGCTGTAGAAGGCCTATGTGAAAAATAACAATGATGCATGTCCTTGGGTATGTCAGTCCGGTACGTCATAGCACTGAGTATATTCTTCGTGTTGGTTGGTGTGTGAGTGACCAGTGTGCATGGTGGCACGTTTGTTCTTGTCTATTGGCTATGTCGTCATGTCATCTCTAATGATGTGAATACTTGCGGCTGTTGTTCTAGTTGAGCTGATCCATGTCGCAGGCGTCGGCTTGACCCGGGCGTGCTAGTGGGCATACTCTTCGTATATGCATGTTTTTGAAGCAGGATACTTTGTCATCTGGTAAATAAGCGAACTCCTCTCGTGGGAGGTGCCTGGGCCGTGATCCCCTAGGCCATGGTCTGGATGAGATTGGGGGGAGGGTTTTATCCCATTCTCCCACTTCAGTACCCCCTCTGGTCGACTTGTTGACCACAAAATTATCCTTTTCCTTATCTCCTTTTACTCTCCATACTTTCGTTATTCCATGTTCTTCAAATGACCAGTACATATAAACGCATCCGCCGCCGGGCTTACAGTATACCCATCTTCCAACATAGCTCCTCGGGTTCCTTGGGTTCTTCACCTTCACAGATGGTGGGTCTAGGTGATTTTCAAGTATCTGTTTGCGCAACCTTTCTCTTTCTTGTATAATCATGTCTGTGTGCTTGTCGTCTTCGGCTGGTAGCAGGGCGTGCATGCTAACCAGTTCCATCATCTCATCCATTGTACGTGCTTTTCTTGCTTTCCAAACCCTCATCCCAATTAACATGGCCATTCCCACAAATAAACAGCCAACTATCAATTTTAGTCCACCTGACAGCCATGGGGCATCCATGACCATAAAAAGGAGAACCAGCTGCCATCTTTCTTTACTCCTTTACTTTCTTCAACCATTTTCGAGTGCATCAGGGCAAGTTGTGATACTGCTTCAGTAAGTGTTCCATTGTCTGCATCATTAGCAGGGCTACATGTGTAACATGATTGTCCAATTTTTGCACAGACTCCTCCTTCCATTGCTGTGAGGAGGTCCAGCACATATCTGTTTTGTAGTGCTACCATACGTACCGCCCTCAGTTCTTCTTTTATTGCATTAAATCCATTGACGGTGGAATTAATTGTCATCATTAGCTCCAATCGGGTTATCTGGAGCCATTTTGCATTTGCATATGCCAGCAGTCCTGGGTGTATTATTGATGAGAAAACATTGCTGTTCTGCTAAATAGTCTGTGTTCCCGAGGAATGGCAGTGAGAGCTGTTTCCGATCTTCCCCACAGGTAGTTTCCCGTCAGTGGTTCTCCTTGTCTTTTCACTCTCGACAGAATGTTTGTGCCGTTGTTCTCATCACCTTCCTTAAACGTCACAGGTCTTTTCCTCCTTTTGTCTCCTTCGTCCATCTTGGGAAAGTTGGTAATGTTGACATGTTTCTGAGGCAAAACCAGAGATGGTACGTTGATGTGTACCATAGTGCATATTCCATTCCATGATGGAGGTAATGTGTGGTATGCCCTATCTATGCAGGCCAAATAGTGGTCCATTAGAACTGCTGTGCCGGCACCCCCCTCCGGTATCACTATTGTACTTTTACAGTTGTTATTTCCAACATCAACATCGCTGTTGTGTTGATAGCACAGTGTGGGTGCAGTTAGCGTTAGTTTAGTTATTGGTCTTCGTCTTTCTCCAGCCATGTTAACAGTGGTACACTTTTTACTCACTCCATCTAACGCTTGTGGTTTGTTTCGTTTATTGAGTTCGCATTTTCGTTTGTTACCATATTGCGCCCCACCACTCCCTCTGTCCATCCTTCATTTGTGTATATCTTCCCATATATTACAATGAGAGCTCTTTCCCAACAACCTTGTTCACCAGCAATTTCACTTGCATACCAATCACATGGCAGGTATTGTAACGTTACTTTCTAGGTCTCTCCTTTTTCAGGGCCATCCGTTACGTATCTGAACCCTTGAGTGTGTAGGCGGTAGCTGTTGTACATCTTAAGTGTTTTGATGAAGTTATTTTTATATGGGTATGCGTCTCTTGTCTTCCACTGCAATTACACCACTGTCCCTTTTAATCATCCTTTTGTTTGGAACAGTGCCATATATATCAGGCATTGTACTGTCCTTGCTGGTACTTCAGTAGCTACAAACGTCTTTGACGTGCTCATGGCGTATGGGATCAACGAGCACACATAGCAGTTGTCCTTAGTTGTCTGCTTACCAATTGTGTACATGTGCTGATACCACATGTTGTTCGTGACGTGTGCTGAATCTGTGAGATATGTGTCAATCCCATTATTATCTCCATATGTGCTATGCTTAACCCTATTCCCATTACCTTTTATGTTACTTGTACCACCTGACACCGTACCTGTTGCAGCTGTGGAAGGGGGTACATTAGTTTTAGGTGCAGCCACAATTCGAGAAGCATAGTGTGTCTGCCACACAGGGGCAGCAAGTAGACCAGTGATTACCAACACTCCTACAATTTTTATTACAATAGCTAATATCACTTGCATTTTACTCTTACCTTTGCTGTGGTCCGGTCCTGCATGCAGCTTATTCTTTGTGATGTTAAAGATGCCCGCCTAAAGATTTCTAAAAAATATGCATTAAGGTGTTAGTTGTCAAGCTCTCCCTATCAGGTAGTCGTTTAATGCCCAGGCAAAAAGCTGTTCCCACGCTAATCTCAGTGACCTATCTCTCAGAGCTGCTAAGTGCTCGTGGAGATGTGGGAATGATTGTTCTATGGCCAAAATGGACTTCAACGCAAGGGCGGGTTTGGTCTATGTAGGGCTTGACGTCATGTAAGTGGTTCCACACTTTCTTATCACAGAGCTTTACAGCTCGAGGAGCTACTTCTTCCACCCGGTGGGGCCCAGTGAACCTGGGGCTGTTCCACCGGCGGTTGAAGTTGCGGAGGAGAACGTGGTCTCCTTCTGCAATAGTCCAGTTAGCTTGTTGTCCTTGCTCCTCGTTTGTTTCTTCTTGTCCAGTGGTTTTCGACCAGCCCCGCGTGCGCTCGAGCTGTTGAGAGATAAATGCGACACTAGTAATCAAAGAAGACACATATTGATACATTTCATCACCAAAAACATTTGCAGAGCTGTCATAGTCGGTCAAGGCCCTTGATGGTGGCATTAGTGGAAGGCGCATCTGACGTCCAGTCACCAGCTCGTGGGGTGTGAGGTGGTGATCTGACACTGGCCTATTCCTTAACTCAAACAGAGCCAAGGGGAGGCAGTTCAACCAGCTTTTCTTAGTTGTCTGTTGGATCTTTGCAATTTCTTCTTTCAGGAGGCCGTTCAGGGGTTCACAAATATTGCTAGCCTGTGGGTGATATGCGCATGCAAACTTGTGTTTGATGCTAAGTAGTGCAGTTATGTGTTCAAACATTTTGTTTGCAAAGTGCGGGCCATTGTCTGACCACAGCACTTTGCAAACTCCCTACCTCAGGAAAACTTCCCTCACTAGAAATCTTGCTGCTCTGAAGGCATCTGCATGAGAGCAGGGCCCAGCCTCTATGCACCCTGAAAATGGGCATACCACTACACTCATGTATCTGTGTCCTTGACATATGTTGATCATGTCAACGTAGTCAATGTGCAGGTGCAAGATGGGTCCTTCTGGCCAGACTATAGTACCTTTTATCACTTGCAGCGTGTGACCGGCTGTGAACTGTTGACATGTTAAGCATTTGCTGATAAAGCTTGCAAAATGTGAATTTAACTTGGGACAGAACCAGGCCTCCTTTATTCGTGCTGCAATCACTTCCTTTCCTGTGTGTGTTGGATGGAGTAGGTGAGCCAGGGCTGTTTTCAATAGGGCTAGGGGCATTACCTCCTTGGCTGTATTATTCTGACGCCATAATGCAGCTGTGGGGGACATTGTGCACCCTCTTTTGACCCATAGCTCCTTTTCTGCCATGGGTGCTGCTGCCTGTAATTCCAGTATCTGTGTTTCAGGGATGTGAGTGTATCCCTCCTTCATTAGCATCTGTTTTGCTCCCGCCCTCCCTTTATCTTCTTGTTTTTCTGGGAGGGTCCACATCTCACCAAAGTATGCAGTATGTTTGGCATGTGTGTCTGCTGTTTCATTTCCTTTTGAGATAGGGTCATCCATGTTAGTGTGTGCTTGACACTTCACCAGGGCCATTTCTGTAGGGTCATTAACTACTTCAATCAGTTCAGCAAGTAGTATGGCATGTTGTACCAGGGTACCATCAGCTCTTCTGAACCCCCTTCTTTGCCATTTTATTAATCCTGAGTGTACCATTGATGTGACATATGCACTGTCTGAATATATTGTTACTCTTTTATCATAGCTCTCTTTTAGTGCCAAAATCAGGGCCACTAGTTCTGGCGCTTGGGCTGAGTAATGTTGTGGCAGCTGTACACATTGTACTGGTACATACACCCAATCCTCTGTCACCCTAACCACTGCTGCTCCTGTCCTTCTTACCCCATCACTCTGGTCAATTGTTGAGGACCCATCCATGTACATTATCTCCCCCCCCCTCTAGGGCATTTTCCTCAACCTTTCTTGTGCTGGAGTAAATTTCGATGGCCTGTGTGCAATCATGAGCGTAGTCGCCATCTTCAACTACCTCCGATATAAATCTCGCTGGGTTTACATTGCTGCACCTTACAATTGTTAATTCTGGTCTGGATAAAAATTATTTTATAGCCTGATGCTCTCTGTGTGGTCAATGTTGATTTGGGCTTGTTAAATATTGCAAAGAGGGGGTGTTCCACGAATAGTGTGGTGGGGCACCCCATTGTTATTGATGATGAATTTTCCACCGCAAAGGCTGTGGCGGCCAAACTCTGTTCGCAAGGGAAGTGACCTAACATTATAGGATCCAGGTGTCCGCTGTAAAATGCTACAGGCTTGTGTCCCATGCTTGTTTTTTGTGTCAGTACTGCCTTCATTACTGCTGAGTTGCAATGTGAGAAGATAAAAAATTGGTGGTCATAGTTTGGAGTGGCCAGTACTGGTGCTGTTGAGAATTTAATTGTTTTAATTTGTCAAATGCTTCTTCCATTTCTCTTGTCCACCCCCAACCTTTTGTCCCCCTTCTGTGCTTCTCTGAGGGCCTCGAGCAGGGGTCCTATGTATGAGCTGTAGTCAAAAACCCATGCCCTGCAGTAGTTGCATAGGCCCAGAAACTGCTGCAGTTCTCTCACTCTCTGTGGTTGTGGTGTGTTCGTTATCGCTTGTGCCCTTTTTGGTGCAATGTTCCTTCCATTCTGTGAGATGAGCTGACCAATGTACAGTACCTGTTCTTGGCAGTACTGTAGCTTTTCCTTGTCCCCCTTCTCAGCTAATACTGTGAGCATATTAATTGAGTCCTTCCTACACCTTTCTTCTGTGGTGCTGCAAATGATGATGTCATCTACGTATTGCAGCACCGTGTTCTCCATCTTGATGTTTCCCAAATCCATTTGTATCACTCTGTTGAAGATGGATGGTGACTCACAGTACCCTTGTTGCAACCTTTTGTGTTTCCATTTTGTGTTGTGGTATGTGAAGCTTGTCAGGTACTGTGAGTCTGGGTGCAGAGGAATCGAGAAAAAAAGCATTTTTGAGGTCAATCACGGTAAACTGTGATGCCTCGGCTGGTATCCCACATAGTATGGTAGCCGGGTTAGCCGCTATGGGGTACTCTGCCTCTACAATGTGGTTCAAGGGACTTAGGTCCTGGATAAAATGCCAAGACCCTCCTTTCGCTTTGTGTACAGGGTACACAGCAGTGTTGCAAGGAGATTCTGATGGTACTAGTATACCATTGTTTATTAGGGTGGTTATTGTTTCATATATGCCCTCATCTGCCTCTTCTGATAGTGGGTATTGTTTCACTCTTGGTAGCATTGCTCCTTTTTTCAATTTTATATTTACACCACCAATGCTCTTGATGGAGCCAACGTCGTATGGACTGGTGGTCCACAGTGATGTTGGTACAGCTGCCATGTCTTCCTTGTAAAATGGCACTGGTGTAGGAGCAGGTGCCTCTAGTGCCATTGCCATTTTCTGTGCCGCCTGCTTGTATGTTATCTTCAACCAAATGTTAATGCTCATCCCAAACACCATTCCTCCCTCTCCATTGTCGTCTGAGAAGAGCTCCTCATCAGACACCCGTGCAAGCCTGCATCCCCCTGCCAGTGCTATTGCAGCTCTCTAGGCTCTCCCCTCCCTGTCTTGGGCATGTACTGTGATGTAGTCTGCAGTTGCCATAATGCTCCCAATGCAAACTGAAATCATTTTCCCCTCAATTTCACTTACTGGTGTCTCTGGTCTGAATAAGTATGATGCTGGCCTCCTCTGAATTTTGCCCTTAATTCCAGGCAACCATGCAATTGCCATGTCTGTCCCATATTGGAAGATCTCCGCATCTACAGGCACAGCCTAGGCCACTGTTTGGCCACAGTAAACCTGCAGTATTTGTCATGCTGTGAGCATGATAATTCCTGGTGTAGAGCAAATTATGCCCTTCTCAGTGAAGGAGATGGTCATATTCAATCTGCTCATTATGTCCCTCCCAAGTATGTTTACTGGTGACTGCTTCGAGTACAGAAGTGGGAGAGACATGTCGTGATCTCCTATAGATAAAGAGATGTTATCAGTGAAGGGAACCAACCCTCGAGCCCCAGAGAATCCTTGAGTGTGCATGGCTTCGCCTGACATTTTAAATTTACCCTCCCTTATGCAGGACCTAGTGGCCCCTGTGTCAACTAGGAAGGAACATTTTTTTGTCACTTATCGCTACCTGTATGCGTGGTTCCTCCGCAGTATTAGGTGTTACTGATAGGATGGGACACATCAAAGACATCTGTGGGCTGTCCTATTGTGGATATAGTGACTGATCGCTTCCTGTGTAAGGGTTGTGACCCAATATTGTCACCTTCCCCAGCTGTGTCTGCTGTAGCAGTTCATCAGTTGTTGATACTGCATTGTCCTTTATTTGTGTAAGCTGCTGTACCGGTTGTACTTGATGTTGTTGCGTTGCTATCGCCTCTTGCTGTGGTGGTGTGTATGTTTGTACCTGCTGCTGTGGTTGTTGCGGTGGCGCTTGTTGTTGTGGTAGGCATTGTTGTATTCCTTGTTGTCGTTGGTAAGCTTTTTGTTCTCCCATAGGCCCTTGCACCCTTGTTCCCCCCAGGCTGTTTGGGTGGGCCTCACCTGCAAGTGCGTGACATGTGTCCCACCTTCCCGCAAACCCAACATATTGGTGGTTCTCTGGCTTGCCATGAGAAACTCCCCTTTGTCCTGGTACCCTTGCTGTCTGTTTGGGTAGTAGCCCCGGAACACTCCCCCTTGCTGTTGTGCAGGTTGGCCATAGCCCCTCCTTCTTATCATGCCACCCCTCCCCCTGTAGTTGTTATAGTATCCATTTCCCATTGGCATATATCCCCCTCCTGCGTGTGCCGTGTATTTTGGGCGGCGGGGGCATCTGCTGTGTTATAATTTGGGCTCGCTGCTGTAATTGTGCTACCTGTTGTTGTGTTTTGTCTTGTGCAACCGTTACTTGTGTGGGTGTTGGTGTTGCTACCATGGGCGTTGTTATTAGTGCTCTTTCCATGGCATATTTAGATAGCTTTTTCTGCACCAATTTTGCCTCCTCTGCCTTTCTATCTTCCTCCTTTTGTTTCATCGTTTCCTACCACATCCTGCAGTGGTGAATTATAGTTAGTTGTATTTCGGGCCAGGCTTTAGCTTCCATCCCCACTATTTTCTTCAGCTGTCTTTGTACTTGCTCCGGGAGCCCTTGTACTAATATATGGTAGAAAATTGCTAGTGTTTTATCCGACTGCTCCTGAGTTTCCAGGCGCCACTTCTCCTGAATCTCCTAGATGTAATCAACAGGATCTTCATTCTCACACATCTTGTGTGACGTTATAGCTCCTATGTCTGACGTGTCTGGGTACTGGACCCTTCGAACCTGCCACAGCGCATGTCTGCAGTTGGCGAATGGCGCTCTATCATGTCATGTGTCAGTTATAGTGACCCCTGGGAAGCCTGCCCTTTTCCAAATGTCATCTGCAGCATCCCCCAATATTGATATTAGGAGTCCCTTCCCGTCCCCCACCGCAAATTTTTGCCCCGCAGTGTGTGTTTCCATCTCATTTATCCACTTTCCTGATCCTCCACTTAGTGATGGGAGTCTGCATTTAATATTCTCTTTATCGGCATGCTTCCAGGGGACATATTGTGATCTGGCCACTCCCCTTGCCAGAAGTGGCATTAAATTGTACCCCCTCATTTCCCCCGTGCCCGTGGGGTTATGTCGGTGCATTCATCCTCTGCCTCTGTTTCGGGTAATTCTTCAATGATATCAATACTACAGTTAATTGCTCTACCGTCCCCTTCATTCTTCCTCCCTCTCCTTTTACCCTCTTCTCTCACTGTGGGCGTGCTTGCCCATTCTTCCTGTCTGCATCCTGGTAGGTCCCTAAATTTATCGACATATGGGGTGTGCACAAGGGTTGGTGTCAGTTGGCGTGGTGCTAGAGGTCGTGTTGTTAGAGGACATGGTGTTTGTACTGGTGTTGGTGTTAATGGTTGTGATGTTCTCCTTGCTACCTCCTTTACCTGCTCTTCACCTTTCTTATCTTCTTCCCTCCTTCCGCACGACCATGGTGACTCACAGTTGTTGCATGTAATGTACAGTTTGTCTAAACTTTCCCCATTGCCATCTCCTCCATTTTTTCCTAAACATTCTTCTTCTTCGCTGCAACTTCCATCAGAAAAAAGGCAATCCCCACTCTGTGTGTTTTCCACCCACTGTCACTGCCCTTAAATCTATTAAGTCTGCTTCCTTGTTCTCTCCTCCTTTAACAGCTGCCCCTTGTGTTGACGTTGTAGTGACCTCTGAATCCTGGCGTGGGTATGTTCTTACTCCGCGCTCCACCCTCCTATCTCCACTCTCCTCATCCTTTTTCCCTATTATTTCACCACCTATTTCCGCTCTCTTCCTTTTAAGTTCTTCCAACACCTCCGCACTTACCTTCGCTAATATCCTCTCTTCCTCTTCCTTCCTTTCCCATTTGGCCCTTTCCCTTTTTAATATGCTCTCTATTACTTTACCTTCTTCATATTTCTGGGCGCTTTCAGATAGTATTTTCTTTTTCCACAGTTACATTTCCCTTTCTTTCTCTTCCTCCCTCTGTTTCACTTCTCGTTGCTCCGCTCGTGACACCCTCTCTGCTATTGCATTCATCCGCTCTGCTTCCTTCTTCCTCTCTTCCATTCGTTCCTTCATCCTCTCCTGCTCGTCCCTATTCTTCTTTCTCTCCTTCTTCCTTCCTCGTGTTTCTTGCGCGAACTGTCTGATCAGTGCACTTCGCGCATCTCTTAATTCAGCCAACCTTTCCTCCAGCATTTCTTCCTCTACCTGTGACAGTTGACCTTCTCTTGTCTTACTCACCTCGGTCCCTGGCTGTGTGATACCCATTTCATCCTTTGGCATCCTCCTCACTGCATCCTCTTCTTCCCCTGTTAGTGTCCCTCAGTGCTTTAGGAGGACCTGTGCTGCTACCCATTCGTCTGGTCTTATGGTTGCAATGTTTTCCCCACTTTTCTTCCCTCCCTTCGTGCCTGCCTGTGTGGAGTTTAAGTCTATCGTGCTCGTCACCTCCTCCCCCCTCTGGTAGCTATCTGAAGGGGCATATGGTAGAGGGCTGTATGCGGGGTTTGGGTACCCCTCAGTGGCTGTCAATTGTTGTCTGGCGGCTTCTCTGAATTCCGTTACTGGGTACAACCCTCCTTCTTCCTTCTTCACAACTTTCGCCAGAGACATATCTTCTGCTCCTTCCTTTTTCACCTTCTCTTCTGATACTGTACCCGATCCTTCTTTCTCCTTCTTGCTCTCTTCTCCGCACAGTGCATTGCTGCTCGCCGTGCCCATGCCCCCTCCGTTCTCCTTCTCCTCTTTGCCTCCCTTTGTTTCTTTGCTCCCTTTCTTCTCTGCTGCCCCTTCCATAGTAAACATCCCCATTGCCCCTGGCCTAGCTCCCTGAAACATCTTCCATAAGTTAAACATCTCTATATGGTGAGCTAATTTCTTTCCCTTGGACGTGTTGTGTATGTATGTCAATAGCGAGTGTTGGGTGTATGAGTCAAAGCTGCCGTTAGGCGGCCATGGTGTCAGTATTTTGTTGTCTGTTCCTTGTGTCCAGTCGATACTGTACTTGATAATTTCCTCCTTGTATGGTGATAGTGACGTGCAAATGTGTTGGAGGGGTGTAGTTAAAGCATTTCCCCTCACTCCAGACCCCGACCCGTAGTATGTGGCCATGTTACAGTTTTGTTTTTCCCAATATCAACCTTCTTTATCTGGCCCCGTAAACTGGGGACTTCCGACCGTCCGCTGAAAAGTAATACAATTGCAAATATACAATTCTTTTTTCTTTATTATTTGTCCCCCTTGATGTCACCAGTATGGCCCCCTACGGCATGGCGCATGAAGCCCCCTGTGGGTGCGTGCCCTGCTTTTAGAGCTGCCCCACCTTTCCTTCTTCTTCAAACCTCTCCCTCCCCTTTTCCAACCCCCAAGCTGAGCGTGACTGGCATTCTCCGTGCACAGCCACCTCTCCCCTTTTCGCCCCTCCCTAATCGAGAGTTGCCGGAGTTCTCCATGCGCAGCCCCCCTCACCTCTTCTATCCCGCCCTTTCTCACTTCCTATCCCCGGGCCATCCCTTGATCAACCCGAGATGGTCGCAGTGTCCTATACAAGCCCTGCGGGTGACGTCACCACCTTCTGCAAACTATTACCGGTAAGAAACCTTTATAAGATGAAAAAAGCGCGCGATATGTTATAACCCTTTTGTCCCCCGTAAACCCTACAGCTGTCCTCCCGCTTCAACTGGAGCAAGGTGACCCACAATAAACTCTTACAATCGGACTGCACACACTGCGTCACCTCGCGTGTGATACGCCCCCTCTCTTGGGGAGCTTAACCAGCCAATCATCTTCTGCACTTGGGAACAAACTAGCTATCTCCTGCGGGGAACCTTCATCTACCTAACGAGCTTCAAAACTCAATTAGTAGGGATCCTCATCTACTCATTGATCTATAACGCCAATTCATAGGAACGCCACACCCCTTCCCTACAGGTGCCCACAATCTGAACAAATCAGTGCCTTCTGACAACCACACGTGGTACCTTTTGGCTCCACCCAATTCGCTCTGTGACGTGGTAGAAGACGGCCCTCGTGCCTGTCCAGCCACTGCACACTCGTATATCGTCACTTATTTATCAAATCTTTTGCAGCACACTGTAAACACCTCCCGCCTCCCTTTTCACAATTCCTCCCCCCTCTTGCACATCATTACGTTGCTTGTTGGGTGTGTTATACTCACCAAGTCCTCTTGAGGCGGGGCGCCCGACTGCGTGCACCCCTCCAAAGCAGCTCGCCACCTCCCCTCGTCTGGACCACACCTGGACACTCGCCAACCGCGGGCGGGATACTTCTCAAGTCGGCTCCCGAGGGTCAATATCCGGTTTGCGCTGTCCGGTCTTCTCGCAGTTCCGGGATGGTCCTGTAGTCCTCAAAAGGGGGCAGCGGCAGAGGGGCCGCGCTGCCGGGTCTCCCCTCGTTGCAAGAGGCCTTGGAATGGTGCTCTCAGGGTAATAGACCTCAAACAGATCTCAGCAGTGCCTCCAACTTGTCGGGGTGATCTCCTGGGGGCCGGCAGAGCCGTCCGCGGACCTCCGGGGCTGGGGAGGCCCCAACTCCTCCCACATCCCAAAAGGAGTATGAGACACACACAAGGAGCAAGGTAACTACTGCTGTTTATTAGAGTAACGGCAGGGATACTCTCAGACCGTATGCATCAGGAGAGGCTCTCGTCGTTAGCGGAGCTCGCAGGCCCTTTTTACAGCAGTATGACGCGCTACTTGTGTCACCTGGGAAAATCATCGGGTTGGTGCCCCGAGTGGTAGGGTTAGTATGGATACCCTATGGGAAGAAATATTAGTGGATGAGGACGGGTCAGGTGGTACACTTGGGCTGTCCCTAACAGTTGTTACATTGGAATTGTTACAAGGGGACCTTTGGTGATTGTCTAAGAGTAATAGCATCAGTGACGAGCCCCCCTGTATTCTGATTGGTTCTCCCGCGAACCCCCAAGCCTGTGACCATTGTCGTTCCCAGCTCGCGGTGTACCTGACATTAGCAACAATGTGCAACTATGTGTTTTGTTTTTCCCAATATCAACCTTCTTTACCTGGCCCCGTAAACTGGGGACTTCCGACCGTCTGCTGAAAAGTAATACAATTGCAAATATACAATTCTTTTTCCTTTATTATTTGTCCCCCTTGATATCACCAGTATGGCCCCCTATGGCCGTGGCGCATGAAGTCCCCTGCGGGTGCGTGCCCTGCTTTTACAGCTGCCCCACCTTTCCTTCTTCTCCAAACCTCTCCCTCCCCTTTTCCAACCCCCAAGCTGAGCGTGACCGGCATTCTCTGTGCGCAGACACCTCTCCCCTTTTCGCCCCTCCCTAATCGAGAGATGTCCGGAGTTCTCCATGCGCTGCCTCCCTCACCTCTTCTATCCCGCCCTTTCTCACTTCCTATCCCCAGGCCACCCCTTGATCAACCCGAGATGGTCGCAGTGTCCTATACAAGCCCTGCGGGTGACGTCACCACCTTCTGCAAACTATTACCGGTAAGAAACCTTTATAAGATGAAAAGAGCGTGCGATATGTTATAACCCTTTTGTTCCCTGTAAACCCTACAGCTGTCCTCCCGCTTCAACTGGAGCAAGGTGACCCACAATAAACTCTTACAATCGGACTGCACACGCTGCGTCACCTCGCGTGTGATACGCCCCCTCTCTCTGGGAGCTTAACCAGCCAATCGTCTTCCGCACTTGGGAACAAACTAGCTACCTCCTGCGGGGAACCTTCATCTAACTAACGAGCTTCAAAACTCAATTAGTAGGGATCCTCATCTACTCATTGATCTATAACGCCAATTCATAGGAAAGCTACACCCCTTCCCTACAGGTGCCCGCAATCTGAACAAATCAGTGCCTTCTGACAACCACACGTGGTACCTTTTGGCTCCACCCAATTCGCTCTGTGACGTGGTAGAAGACGGCCCTCGTGCCTGTCCAGCCACTGCTCACTCATATATCGTCACTTATTTATCAAATCTTTTGCAGCACACTGTAAACACCTCCCGCCTCTCTTTTCACAATTCCTCCCCCCTCTCGCACATCATTACGTTGCTTGTTGGGTGTGTTATACTCACCAAGTCCTCTTGAGGCGGGGCGTCCGACTGCGTGCACCCCTCCAAAACAGCTCGCCACCTCCCCTCGTCTGGACCACGCCTGGACACTCGCCAACCGCGGGCGGGATACTTCTCAAGTCGGCTCCCGAGGGTCAATATCCGGTTTGCGCTGTCCGGTCTTCTCGCAGTTCCGGGATGGTCCTGTAATCCTCAAAAGGGGGCAGCGGCAGAGGGGGCCGCGCTGCCGGGTCTCCCCATTGCAAGAGGCCTTGGAATGGTGCTCTCAGGGTAATAGACCTCAAACAGATCTCAGCAGTGCCTCCAACTTGTCGGGGTGATCTCCTGAGGGCCGGCAGAGCCGTCCGCGGACCTCTGGGGCTGGGGAGGCCCCAACTCCTCCCGCATCCCAAAAGGAGTATGAGACACACACAAGGAGCAAGGTAACTACTGCTGTTTATTAGAGTAACGGCAGGGATACTCTCAGACCGTATGCATCAGGAGAGGCTCTCGTCGTTAGCGGAGCTCGCAGGCCCTTTTTACAGCAGTATGACGCGCTACTTGTGTCACCTGGGAAAATCATCGGGTTGGTGCCCCGAGTGGTAGGGTTAGTATGGATACCCTATGGGAAGAAATATTAGTGGATGAGGACGGGTCAGGTGGTACACTTGGGCTGTCCCTAACAGTTGTTACATTGGAATTGTTACAAGGGGACCTTTGGTGATTGGCTAAGAGTAATAGCGTCAGTGACGAGCCCCCCTGTATTCTGATTGGTTCTCCCACGAGCCCCCAAGCCTGTGACCATTGTCGTTCCCAGCTCACGGTGTACCTGACATTAGCAACAATGTGCAACTATGTGTTTGTGCATACAATGGACAAGTCTGCTTATGGGCTGGTGAGCAGGTCTTTCCCATCGCTATAGGTGTCCAACTTGTCGCTTCATTGTTGGAGATTGTGTCCCAGACGTGGGACCCTGGCGGTTCTCTGTCTCGTACGCTTGGCACCTTGTCAGTTTGGCTTAGTCACATGTGGGGAGACTGTAACTGGAGTAGAATTATGAGCATTAGATTTTGTATTTTGTTATCCCATTCTCCCACTTCAGATCCAAAACAAATTATTTCAATTTTTCTTTTAAAAGGTACGTGTTTCTTGATTGCATTATATAATTGTTAAAGGTATTTCTTTTAAGAAAAAACTCCTTTCTGCATCTTTGTTAATTACATGTTTGATTGGCTGTAGAGTGCCAACCCATTCAGCCTCCCACTATCTTAAATGTAATTCACTGTCACCTTTTCCATCATATGATCACACATGTTTGATTGTTATAAATCTCATTAATTCAACTTCTTCATTCTTATGTTTTCCATGCCAGTGATTTTCTCAAGGGTATTTTAAATTATAATTTTTCATTGCCCTGGCATGTTCCTCAACTCTCATTTCAGAAGCTTGAATAGTGGTGCTTGCAATATATCACTATGAATGCTCATGAAAAATGGAATTTATTCTTTTCCACTAATCAATTCATATAGCAATCAACATTCTTTTTTAGACAAAGCATTTGAAGTGTCCCAAGATCAATGAGGCTGAGTGAGACATTAAGAAACATTTTTTTTGTTTGATTTCCATTTTGTGATGCAGTTCTCTGTGGATAATTGCAGAAAAAATGAAAGAATATGTGTTGTTCCTAACTGTTTTCCGCTATCTTAAACTTGTGTTAATTTTTAAATAAAACTATTGCAAAGTTGATTGTTTCAGCTATAAACAATAATAATTATATATATATATTATTACATATACAAATTATCAAATAAATTGCATAACTACTTTTACAATTAATTCACTTACTAATGATGCATCATGCTTTACATTGAAAATAGGTTGTTTTGTCAAGTGGTAAATTACATATATGTTCCACAATTGAAGACTACTTTGGGTTCACATGTTAACCAGTGACTTGGTGTTGCCTTTAAAGGTTTCGTTTTGTGGTTGGCACATTTCTGTTTTTGTTATGATTATTGTATTTGTAAATGCATTATTGCTTGTTAAGAATTACTGACATAAAGAATATCGGCCACTTTTGTCATTATATTTTGGGTTTTGAAAATGCAAAGATAAAGGTTTTCCTATGTGTGGTAGATTAAGGAATATTATTTAAATATTCTTGTGATTGCACAATTAATGGGTTGGACCCCTATATAAATCTCACCCAGCAGCTTTACTCTATTTGACTAAGATAGTTTATCTTTTAACATAAAACCACAGAGCGTGAGTTTGACAACCTCATTGTCCAAATATGGTACTGAAAAGGGCAGGCTGAACTGTACCCAGTGGGGCATTTCAAGTGATGTGAGGAGGTGGTGTCGTATTGTAGTGAGAAGGAAGATGATTCTGGAATTGCTTTTACCAACACCAAATTATACCATTGGGATTGAAGCACTTTCATGTTGAAGTAGGTTGTCATGCATAGAAAGGACAAGAACACTTAGTTGTGGACAGTGAGAGACCATGAGTAGGATTTGCATCAATTGTTATTGAGACACAGATCAGCAGTAAGAATTGTGCAATAGCCTTTGCCACTTGGCCTGTTTAGCAGGCAGCATCCTTTATGATTGTGTCGTACATCGCTGTTTGGGGATGAAGGAGGTTCTGTGAACCAGCTTGTTGGGATGGTCAGGTGAGCATTTCCTGGAAGTTGCTGGAGCATTCACTCAACCTGGTCTGAGGAGGAAAGCAAACCCACAACAAGCTGTCTGTGTATGTCACACCAAACCTATCATGTTTCAACCCAACTCACCTAGAATCTCACTTGAATACAGGCAGCTGCTAGCCTTGAGCTGCATGAATAAATATGTCAGGATTTACACCCTGCCTTTTGCTTTTCTCCGACAAACCCCCTCCAGTGTCTTTCAGAACTGAGCACCAATAGATTGAACTATACAAGACCAGGTACATTACATTACAGAATACAATATACTTTTTTGTAAAGTTCAAATGGGAAGAAACAGAGAACATTATTGTGTCAATAAATGTCCATAACAAGGAGAACTGACATTTCTTCAAATCAATATGTCAGGTTGTGATGCACATGGAAGGTAGAAATGTCATAGAAGCAGGTGTACAAAACACTCCATTTGCTCCAGTACTGGAGATTTTCTGGAAGTATCCAAATATCAGCTATGAGATCTGCTTTTTCAAAAATGTTTTGTGACCATGGTCTGTCCGCAGAATGTACGGTGTAACAAGAATCGAAACCAGAAAGGACCATTCTTTCCTCTCACTTGCACACAAGTACTCTCCAGGATTGATTGCGGCTTCATTTCTAAGTGATTCAAAATAATCCAATCAACTATACGATGTGCAACATCACCTATTCTTACATAACTGTCCCTGGTAGTCCTGTTAAGGGATGCTCCACCACCATGTCCTGGATGGAAGTTAAATACTTCCCCTTTGATAGAAACACTGCTAGAAATGTCCACTTGTTATTATCTATTTGTGGTGAATTGGTTTAAATGTAAAACCTTTCACAGAGCAAGTTGAGCAAAATCAGTTATGAAATTAAATCTATACATTCATAGTTCTTGCATTAAATTCAATTAAAAGCATTAATATTTGCAGACATTCTAACATTCCATTAAGATACATTTAGAATTGAATACAAAAAATGTAGAACTGCAATGATTAAAAACGTTTGATTCACTTTTAAAATTCATTCCCAAAATGCCTTGGTTAATAAATTATATTTACAAAACTCTTAAAGTGATCCTCTCTTTTTGCTGATAATGCTGAACATTCAATGTCTCCATGTTGAGATAACAAAATCTACAGTCAATGGATTTGAGGAATATTGAGCCAAGCTCCCTTATTTCTCTCACTTCTGTGTGGTAAGCAATTCAAATTTCAGGGAATGATGTAAAAGATTTGGGGCCTCATTATAAGGGTGCTGGTCTGGAAAGAATGACAGGAAATAAATGCTAGTTATAATGGCACCAGCATTTTCTCCAGACCGGCACACTTCAAGTGTGCTGTGGGGGCCACGGATCTCCCAGCAGGCCTGATCTGCTGGGAGTTCAGGCCCCTACCGGAAAATAAATGCCTGAATCACCTGCACCGTTGCTAACATGCAATGGAATTACTGCAGGCAATTCCATTCCATGGAGTCCTATGAGACTCTATGGGAACTTACTGGCTCTCCACCACTCGTAGTAAACCAGTAATACTGGGATATCGGAAAGTGGACATGGTAAGGCAGGTTTGCTAGCATACCTATAATGATGGGCTTGATCTCCATCAACGGTTGAGAGAAAATATAGTTTGTCATGAGGTGACCTCTATTATTGATCCAGTCAAGAGACAATTGTTTTCACACTAGTTGGATTAGATATTATGTCCAGTTTATCCAGTTCAAAGAGGACAATAAAGATTAACAAAAAGAGACCCAAGGGAAAACACAAACCATTTGCCATTTACTTCTGCAATTCACAGAACAGTGAACGTGGTGGAGGATCTTCTGAAAGAGTTGTAGACGCTTCCATTCAGCTAAGGCTTGTAATGGAATGAGCGCAAGTTCATGGTGAATGACAGCAACTGGTACTTCAGTTGGTAAACTTCAAACATGACCTCCATAAAAAAACTCTCTAATTTTGTCCAATTATTTTTCAGAGATTTTAATTCTTCATTTCATAGAATATAGGTACTATTTTTGCTTTATACCGTTTTGAGAGAGGGAGCATGGAAAAGCTATCAAACATCGTATTTACGTTTTTCATCTGAACATCAAAGGTGATCATATCTAGATATACATTTTTATAATCCTTCTTGTGTCCTGCTTAGATAGTATTGTAGGACTTACATTCGTAAAACGATCCACATAGTCCACAATTACACCATCCAGATGCCATTTAAATCAATTAGGTTTCATATTAGAATTAAAAAAATACTTTTGTTTTTTTATCTGGGGTTAATCTCCAAATCTAGACCCTTTAGATAGTTAGATGCAAGAATAGATCCCTGAAGCCCACACAGGGTCCAGTCCAAAAGGATGATATATTCTGCATATGCGACAAACTGTAGAGAGAGATTGCCCAGTCATAGATGAAAAGCATTGGCACATGATAAGACCTGACAAAGATCAGTGATACAAGCATCAAATAAAAATGGAGCCAATATGCATCCTTGTCACAGACTGCGTACAGTGTGAATATAGCAATGAGCAATTTCCCTCTCTGTCAAATTTGATATTGATTCTGGTGTCTGAATGTAAATGTATCAAAATGTATAATAAATATGTCAAATGCAGGAGACAGGAACACCCTGGATGCTAAAATGTTATGCTTACAATTGATGGGGTATTCTCAAGGCAATTTGTGAAAGGCAAAATGTTCACTTATTCTATGAGCAAGAGAAACATTCATACTATGAGATTTACTGAGGTTTGGAAGAGGTTCAAAAAGGTGACTGGTGAATACCAACATGCTGATTATGAGGAAATCTCCAGGAGTTGCTAAACCCTAATTATATGCATTATTATGACCACATTGGACAGGCAGAGTCCTCCTGTTTCAGGATGTGACATGCATTTTGGAAGTTGGGTGAGAAGAGGTCTAAGGATACCACACCACAATGTAGCAATATCAGTCCCAGGTAATTTCAATAGAAAATCAACCCATTAATGTGATTTCATAAACTAAGGAAGCATAGATTTCATAGGGAAATGTAAGCAGATGGCACCTCTCCGTCTGAGGCTGACATACAATGCTTGGTGAGTGAAATTCCTGTATGAAATTTGGTGTTTGACAAGGCAAGTGCCGTAGCAAAACCAATCTTGTAGAGGGAGGTAGAGGTTGAGAATGTCATAAAGACCTGTAGGGAAAATAAGACCCCTAGTCATGAAAGATTTTCTGTAAAATTCTAAATGTGTTTCTTATTAGTTTCAGTTAATTGGGAATGCATGGATTACATTGCCATCATGCTTGTTCACTGCTTTATGAAACAAGTGGTCCAGTTATCAATCATTATCTTACCTTAAAGGGATACAAACATATTTGCAAATATCATTACAACAAGACTCCATTGCTATTTGTCACAGATCACAGAATGGAAGCCAATTTGGCAATATCAAGGCAAGGTCAGAATCCACAATAGAAGACTGCTAACGGACGTACAGAGATTCTGTGTGGCCCACTTGCAATGAAATCTTCTTCCTCCATCATCCTCATATTACTTTAGTGGAGACATTAGCTAGGTCATAAATGCTAAGTTTGAAGTCTACTGAGAAATCTGTGCGCAGATAAAAAAAGATAGGAATAAGAGAAGCTAACCATCCAGTGAAAGGTAACTGTGTTAAATTAAATATGCCCCCCTTATATCCTGTACTAACTCTGATTATTGTCTATTAAAATGCCATCCTCATACAGGAAGAGATTTCAGAAACTATAGCATAAGTGTAGGCATAAGCTAAAAGGCTGAGGTGACTTCAATGTACTTAATATTAGGTCATACCATGCTTCAACAGACCAAAGTCGAATATTCTATGAATACATTTTGAATCCTACCATGGCTGAATACCCTTATCTACCACCTCCTAGTACACAGTCTCAGCCATACATTCTGGGACAAGAAACAGGCAGTATTTGGGCTTAATATTTTGTTTTATTAAAATAGTGAATCAAAACCAAAGGTGGTCCCCTAACTATATGCTGGAATTCAACCAAAATGTTATACAATCTATTGGCAGCTTGTCTTTAGAGGAAAATATAACTTGCCTGTAATTTATTTATTTATTTATTTATTTATTTGCATTTATAAAGCACTCACACAGCCCAGGGGCATAAGAGGCACTGTTACATGAATATGTCTTAGTTGCATCATATAAGTGGGTGGTTATGGTACATTCGCCCACAAAACATGCCTTGTTTACAGTTCTTTAGGTGAGTGGCTTGGTTACAGTCGCCCATCATTAGTTAAAAAAGCGTGAGAAGTTGTCTCATTACAGTACGCGTGCTTAGTTACATTGTTAGAACACGTATGGGAGGCAGCATGGTTACATTTGAGCTGCATTCATACAGAGACCAGAGTCGGAATGATAGGGGGTGAGGCCTATCTGGTGTGTGTAAAAGTATTAGACAAACAGTCTGGTTTTGATGGCCTTGCGGAAGGCGGGGTGTGAGGGTTCACTTGTAATGGAGTGAGGCAGTGAGTTCCAGTGTATAGCAGCAATTAATGGGAAGCTAGCGCCACTGCCTCTTGCATGTTTTATTCCTGCACGTAATGGTCTCGGCAGTGTACAAACTTGCATTCAAATAAATCAATCCATATTTAAAAATGTTGCTAAATAACGAAATGGGGCTCAGTTTCAAAATCGCCACTTGTTGGCCAGTCAAAGTTAAAGATTTCCATAAACAATAGGCAGTTCGATGTATTTTTGCTTTTCTTTAATAACAGATAATTAACAGATTGTTTTTCTGCAACATCAACGAGAAGTGCTGGTGTCAAAGAAAGATGTTTCAATAAGCAAATGAATCAGAGTTTCACCTATGCCATTGACAAGTATTGCCATTAGAGAACATCAACATAAAATTAATATATATATATATATATATATATATATATATATATATATATATATATATATATATATATATATATATATATATATCACATTCAAAGTACATTTCCTCATTTATAGAATGTTCTCACATATGTATCTGATGCTGGTGGCATACAGTGTATGCATGGATATAAAATGCAAACCCTTTGGCCTGCATTAACAATCTATGGGCATCAGTTTAGGGATGGTGTGCTTTAATTTAGGAGAGCACACCTTATTGATTCTATCACACCACATAGGAATATTAAAAGGACAAGAATATAAAAGGACAAGAACTATCCCTCTAATTCTACTTGACATTTTGGATCTATCTAATACAGGGTCTTCTCCCTTCTTCACAATGGGGGTCATTACAAGTTTGCCGGTCTGGAAACAACGGTACTGGTAAACTTGCCTATACCATTGTTTCCAGACCAGAAAACTACGAGTTCTGCGAGCGGGTGCCTTTCAGCCCGCCAGGTCTAACCTGGCTTTTGGAACGGCCCCCACTCACAGATCTCGACGGATGCACCAGCACCATTCATGAATGGTGCCGGTGCATCCGCCCTCCCCATTCCCATTGAGTCCAACGGGACTCAAATGGGAATGGGGAGTAATATTTTCCGGCACCCGGCAATGGGGAATTACCAGGACCACCAGGTCGGTAATGCCCGGTAAGTCCCCATTGTTGGGTGCTGGAAAAAAAATGACTCCGGCGGCTACCGTGCCAGTATTCACCGGAACGGCTACAGCCAGAGTCATAACGAGACCCAATGTCATTAGAGAGATTTAAATGGTCATTTTAAATTGCATCATTTTCTTGGGATGGAAATGGACATGGCACCGCCCTCTCACCCAAGTAAAATGATGTGGGCTTTCTCATAGGTTTTTGTTTAAATTAACTACGGCTTTCACCGGTCAAAATTGAATAACCCACTGTTGAATTGTCGAGTTTTGTACATCAGTAAACAGTCCCAGGCTTTGAATTCACTTGCAAACTCAGTGGGTTTCATTTACTCACCTGCAGTCAAAATAATGTGCAATCTGTGTTGAAACTGCGTCTGTTTGCTTTGTAAATGGTCAGAAAAGTGAATTTTGCTCTGAAAATGCTACAGTATTCTATTTTGATTCAATTCCTCTGTGACTTTAATTCCAGCCCACCGCCATCAGTGAGTCAACTGATGAAGGATTCTTGAGGATATAAATATAATTGCAATGTGGATTTATACTGACTTCTGGGTTTTTAATTTAAGGCGCAGAACCAGAATGGCATCACACAGCTCCAAGCGGCTTCTACCCATTCAGCTGGGCCCCACAGTCTCTGATTACAATTTGTCTGTCGTCTGTCATATCTCCCAACACGGTATGTGTTTGTTCTGGTTCATAGACATAATTTTGAATACAAAATATTCGAAAGTCAAAAAGTCGAAAAAAAAACGTCGAAAAAAAAAATGTCGAATTTTTTTTTTAATGACTTTTTTTCGAAATGGGGGGGTTCCCCCCCAACCCCCCTTTTTTTTTATTTTTACCTATTTTTTTCACAGGAACTAGAGCCCAAAAAAAAATATCGAAAAAAAAAACAATTCGACATTTTTTTTTTCGACATTTTTGATTCGACTTTTTTGACTTTCGAAATTATGACTGGACACCGTTTGTTCCTAATTCTCAGCTGTGTTGGGTTCCTTAGCTTTGGTTCAGCACTGATTCAACACCTTGGCGAGCCAAAGCACTAACTCCATGTCCATACAGGGTTTTCTGATAAGTTGTCCCATTGTATGGTACCCCATTCTCAAGTTGACTGTGATGTGCTCACTTTTACGACGTGTTGCATGATTGAGGTTTGATGTATCATACCGGCCCAGTGGTTCAAGGCAAAAAAATACACCACAGCTCAAAATGTGTCAAGATGAGTATTGTCACAGTATTTTCTCTGCTATTTCCAGAGCAGGTTGGATTATCTACATGCAGGTGATTTTTAATGTTCAATTCCTTCCTTTTAACCAGGGTGACATTTATCTTATATTAACTAGCTTTTGCCTCTAATCATACAGAGTCGTCCAGGAGTGGCTAATGTATCATATCCATAGTTATTTTTTCATACTGTCTTGTTAATAACATTCATTTGAAATCACAAGGGCGGGTAATTTCGAATATGTTGCTTGGTGATCCTTGGCAAACCTTCAAATGAAGATGCATGTGTTAAGTCCTTGTCAACTGGCAAGGGAAAGCACTGATTTCAGGTTTGGTCTAAGACAATCTGGTACCCATGGTCATGGGATGGCCAGTCCAGAACACCCACTGCTTCAGAAGTCAATGGATGTCATTGAATTTATTTTTATACGATACTTTGCACTGGTGAAACAGCTGATAGGTGAGTAGATTTCACAATGACTTCGGAGGGGTAAGGATTTTGTGTGTGTAGATGCCTATGACATTCTACCTAGGGTGTCTACCTATAAAGGTACAGGATTTTTTCACCTGGTCTATTTTGTCATTTTTTAATGATATTGATTTAATTAATATTTCTTCGCTATTCTAAGAGGGTTGGGTCGGTGGCCATCCCGGTCCAGACTTGCTTGCCACAGGTAGGCCTACATCCTGGGCTATGCTCATTACAGACACCACTACAAGTATGTGTGGGTAGATCTACGTATATTCGAACAGTGGTGGAGCTGTCATTTACACGCTGCCTCTAAAATGCGTGGTTCATCATGATGACCCTTAACAAGGTCTTTTATCATGTATTACTTCCTCTAACACTTCTGGGTATTGTATCCCTGGTTTACTTAGCAGGAGTATATAATAAACAACTTCCTATGTCTGTATTTAGGAAGGACTATGACAAGGCTTGTGTGACTGTGAGGTAATGGCGGATTGCCTATGAAATCCTCATTACTACGAGTCCACCTGTCTTGTCAGAGTCCTTATGTCTGTCCCTCCTCTCCTTCCTGGGTTCTGTTGCCTCCTTATTTTAGGATTGTAAAAACACAGGAAAATGACAAGGAAGGTCCCAGGGCTTTATACTCCCCTTACTGAGTAGGGGAAAATTCCAGAAATGTTTAGTAACTTCATTGGTTTCTGGGGAGGCAGGGAGCCTTCATTCAGTGAGGACTGTGATGAGACAGGTGGAATTGGGTGCAGGGGTGTTGCTAGGCTTGCAAAAGTTCCGGAGCTAGGCTAATGTCAGGACTTTAGGGACTCAGGGCTAGCTAGCCTTTTGGGTGTAGCACCTGAGCTTCTATCAGGGGCTACAACCAAAAGATCAGGGGCTACAGCCCCCTCAGCCATCCCCTAGCAACACCTCTGCTTGGGTGTAATGAGGATTACAGTAATCATTCATTCTCGTGAATGAGGGAGTGCACCAGATTTTAGCCTGACCAATAGCTGATAAAACTGCCAAGCTAAATCTAGACTGATCTTGGTGTAAGCTTCACTCCACAGATGCAATATAGGGATTTACGGCATGCATACATGCATGCCTGCATGAATGCAGTGAATATTCGAGGAAAGTGCATATTTGCGAGGACCAACACATTATTGCACCAAATCCCTTAATTTACTCTGTCATTGAGAAACTGAGGCAGTATGCAAATGGAACAGAGCCATTATGGCCAATGTTGATATAACCCTCATGGTCCCACTGCTAGATGTGTGCCACTCCGCGCCATGATCAAGTATAATAACCATTTTGCACTCTGTGGATTTGCACAAAGTTCTCTAAAAGGATTGTGCCTTGCATAAGTAATCATCGGACAAACAGCACATCAGAATCACATCTACATTACATATATTGTTAATCATTATGTATGTGCAGTATTTGGGTTCCAAATGGGGTATTCCTGCATGTCTGTGGTGTTGCTTTGGACATGCACAAGGACCAAATGCGGCTCCCATAATAGTCCCTGCAATATGTGGATAAAGAGAGAGTTTGAGCAAAGCCATTTTGCTGAGTTGTTTTTTTATCTAGCCATCCACATTACGGAGAGTGAGGGGGAAAGTGCGCTGTGTTGAACATTTGGTGGGAGTGTTCTTTATTTTTACAAAAATGTGTGCTTTAGCGTATACCCTTATTCATGCTTTTTCCCAGAACTGTCACTTACTGCCTTGTTGAAATGAGTTTCTGAACTTTGAGAAGCATTAAGCAGACGCACTGTAAATAACAAGTTACTTTGCCCTTAAGTGTACAGAGCCTGCATCTTTCATTTCAGAGAACATCTTGTGTAGGTTTCAATCTCAAGTGTACATGATTTATGTGTACAATGCTTAAGCCCCTATACTTGATCTCGCTGTCATAAAGTACATGGCATCGCATATCAAAACAGTTCAAACATCTGGACTCTTGTCAATGTGCACATTAGTAATCATAATACAAACTGTCAAAATAATACAGAAAATGTATTTTCATTGTGTGCACCAGGGAAAGGAACACTTCTTAGTTTACCTTGGAATGTTCTCGCGTGGTATGCTCATGACTGTTACCCTAAAGAACTGCTATGGTCTTCAGAAATTGACACCTAAAGGTGTATATTGATTTGGCAATTGTGAGGTTATTTCTGCTATCCTTTGTATAACAATATTATATGACCGTTCCTCGTGATCATAAAAGTACCACCATTATATTTCATGAAATGCCTATTTCTTGGCACTAGTGCTAATCATGTTAGAGTCGAGCAATTCTTTGACACAGCGTTTATTACTAATTAGAAGAGCCTGAGAAGAATTTAAGCAAATCGAAATTGAGAAATCCATGTGTTTATGTTCGATCGGAATGCTTGAAAAATATCTGTGATTATGAATGTGCATGGGCTAAGATGAATTCTCATCCAGCACGATTGGAACTTTAATAACTGACATGTAATGTTGTATATGTATTTACACAATCAATTTCCAGACCGAAAACAAAAAGTTCTGAATTACTGCTTTCGTTTGACTGGTGCTCATATTTAAGCCTCAACTATTGATGTAATTGTAACTTTTTTTTAAATTGGTTTTATTTTGACTTTCTGTATTGTAAAGAAATAATTTTTTAGTCATATTGATGTTTACAATGCAGTTCTTATTGCTTGGATTTTGTTAACACTTATATGATTCATCCCGAAATAAAATATGTATGATGATGATTTCTTTATTTTCTAGTTGTTATTTACGTTCTTGCAATGCAAACATCATATCATGGACCTTTATGCATTTCACAAAATACATATATACATCATCAGATTTTTACAACTGTAAAAAGCACAAATATATGCTATGTTTCTCATAATCTCATTATTAACCAAAATACCTTATTTAGTAGTTCCCTGTGCCTACTGTTAACACGTTATGTTGCAACATTTCCAAAAAACGAACATCTGTAGTCTCCAAAATTACATCATAACAAAACACTTAAACATTTCAGTTTTCATCTTTCTTCTCTGGCATTAACATAACCAGAATCTGATCTGTGATTTTCGTGCTTATGGTGCACAACTGCCAACAACCTCTGGTTAAGACCATTTCATTCAAGCAGTTTCCCAACCAGACTCACCTGACGTCACTTCTTGCATAGCACCCAACAAAGATAATGTTCTGTGTAGTTTTCATCGATTAGATAAGGTTAATATTTGCTTAAATCTCAGTTGGCAACATTTTGAAAAAGGAAATTCCACCTATTCTGTTGTACATTGTCATTAAATAAACTATCATATCATATCACTATACTTACTCTCTACACCATTACAAAATTAGAGTGCGGCTATACCCCTCGATCATTTCGGCCTAGCTGCTCATATACAAACACTATCCCATGAACACCTCACTATTCTAATAACATTCAGCTATATCCCGCGATAAACTGGCCTAGCTGCACACATAAGCGTCCCACAGGCCTAACACAGCCAGCACCCAGTCTTAGTGTCCACACGCCAGACTGCACACCAATACCACCACACCCAATGCTAGGATGCAGCTACCATCAGGCAATTACATCAGCTGCACACTAAACTGGTGCACCCAAGCACCCTTTGACACCCTACTCTCTCAAATGACTTGGACTACGGTCCCCGACGGCATTCAACCTACCAGCGCTTTGAGGTCATACCAATGATATATACAGAGCTATATAAAGGCCAAATAACATAACATAACATTAATCAAACAGTGGTTCGGTGGTAAGTGGAAAAAGTGACGATAATGCAATTACCACCACTCTTACCACTCTGCCGAATTAGAGGGTCTATAAAAAGGGTGCTAATTTCACCAGTAGATTTAACACCAGCAGAAACCGGCGAATTGAGCCCCTGCAGTAATTCCACTGGTGGATTTAGTGCCATAAATAAAGATGGTGATTCCACCACATTACAATTGAAAATACCACCAAAAATGGGAAGTAGGTCTGCCAAAACCACAGGTCCAGTTTCCTCCATGTATAAGGGCGATGCAAAAGCATCCAGGTGATGAAAATTAATACACAGGTGCCAATAATTGGCACAAAAGGGTATTTAAGGCACCTGAAAACACACTTCCAAACAACATGCAGCCACAACCAGACATGAACTGCGGGATCCAGAACCTGCTACTGTTCATTGAGCTCCAGTGGCATGCAAGGCCAGAGCAAGGAAGGAGACAGGCACCACAAAGACAGAGGAGGTGTGTGTTGCAGAGCCGCCCATACCATGTATCCATTCTTCCCCTTGACAAAGACTGACAATTAGTCATATACTGTATCATTTGGACTGGCACACTATTGCGGATCTGCTTACCCTGACGGAGGCCGATCTTCAGAGCGCCATTACCCCCAAAGAAATGCCATCACACCCCTGCTGAATGTTGTGTCTGTCCTCCACTTCTGTGCCACAGTCGCATTCTGGGCACACTGTTGGGATGCTGCATGTCCCAGCCAACATTCTCCCAAGTGCTGGAGAAAGTGTTGGATACACTCATGAGGCGTGCCCATCAGCAAATCTTGCTGCTTACCGCCCAGGTGCACGCTACAAGGCATGGTTTTACGCCTTTGCCCAGTTCTCTAATGTCATAGCAGCACTGGACCGCACCGATTTGCATTAGTGCCCTCCCGAGAAGTGAAGGTCGGCATATTGAAACCGGCAGCAGTATCATTCCATGAACATTCAGATGACATGTGATTCAGATCTCACCATCAGCCACTTCTGCACCCAATTTCCAGGTTCCACACATGAAGCCATGGTCCTGTGGAACAGGACTCTCCCAGCTTACATGATCACACACACAGAACAGAGTACCTGGCTTCTGGTATGACGATTTGGCACAGAGGCACACAGACAGACAGGTACAAATGTGAGCAAACAACAAATCCCATAATGCCTAAATCAAGATGCATGAAACAGGACCAGGCCCTTTACACACCTTCGGCTGGCCACAGAGTGACCTGTGAAAACTCTATACGCTATTCTTGCATTTCTAAAAGCAGGCACACGATTCCTTGCATCAATCAAGGCCCCTGTCATATCCAACAAGCCATTCTCCGCCAATGCTCAAGGATAGGTCTGTAAATGTCCTCGCCCCATTGCCATACCATCAACATTCGGGGGTTATGCCCAAACAGACTGACACCTATGAACAAGGATTGAGGACACACTACACTCTTCTGCTTGTGCCCATTGAAATCCACTGATCCCTACCCCCATGATGTACGGACTGTCATCCACAAACACATATTAGCACGCAAAGGTCCCCAGCGCAATAGGAAGAGTAACTAGCAATTTGACAACCAGCAGTCATGTTCAAGACTGTCCTTTCTACCTTTTGTAGGTGACTCAGACTCTTCGCATTTACTGTGGCTGATGAATCCTTTGAGGAACTGTGAATACCACACAATGTAGCCTATAATGAGGCACCCAAGGTGACCAGAACACGCATTGAGCACACATTTGGAATGCTAAAGGGAAAGTTCAGTTGCCTAAACCACACCAGATAGGTGGGGCACGCATGTACAGCCCAGTAAAAGTCAGAAAAAGTATCGTCATATGTGCAATGCTGCACAACAAGTGCATACAGTGGAATATTCCAATTACTCCACATGAGGAAAATGCCTGCCATGGCTCTGACTATGAAGTTGCAGGTGACAATAGGACACCTCAGGACAGGCGTGAGGAAGTGAGAGAAGGACCCATTGTTTGCTAGAACCTAATAGACAACTATTTTTGATTGCACACATATCCACCTGTTACTGTATAGCAACCTTTCACTGAACGAACATGCATCAATTAAATTAAATAACCACTGGATTCATTGGCTGTGGTACAAAGAGATTTATTTGGCAAATAGGCACCCTAAATCCCAACACCTTACCCTCCCCACACTCTCATCCCCATCAAATTACCTTCCCTGAAACCTCAACCCCAACACCTTACCCTTCCCACATCCTCATCTCAACACCTTACACTTCCCACACCCTCATTTCCAACACTGTACCCTTCCCACTCCATCATCCCCAACACCATATCCTCCCCACGACCTCATCCCTAAAACCTAACGCTCCCCACACCATCATCCCCAACACCTTGCCCTCCTCCCAAACTCCTTTCCCAACCCACACCCTCATCCCCAACACCTTGCCCATCCCACACCTTCATCCCCAACATCCCCTCCCTGCGCCTTCATGGTGCGCAGTCAGTCACATGGAAGTATCAACTAGTTCTTTATCTTGCTACCTGTTTGTGTTGGAGTAGTGGGACGAGGACTACCCCACTATGAGCGCCTTCGTGTTGCACCTTCACTCAGAGCCAGAGGGTTCTGCACCATCGGCATTGCCATCCTCTGGAGGTGAGTTAGTGTCTTCTGCATGGGGCAAATGCAGGGTATGGCAAGATGGTAAGGGGGCAGGACTGGTGTGCAGAGGTTAGATGCAAGGAAGGGGAGAGGAGTCCATAGGCATTTGGCTTACTGTGGCTGCTACATAGGTAGTGTTAGTGGTGCCTGACATAGCTGCTACAATGTGGGCAGGTCAGGTGTGTGAATCCTGTGCAATGGGCTAGACAACAGTCTCACTGGTGCTTGAGGTGGGATTGGTGGTTTGCAGCAGAGACTATGTCCCAACAGTTGTGGTAGGCGGTGAAGTGGGAGGTGCTTCTGCAGACTGCGTTATGCCAATGTGGTTGCGACATCCATTGTAGTTGTGCTGGTGCCCCCAGAGACAACTACAGCAGTGCTCTTGGACTGCGAGGTCCTGGAGGTGTCCTTGTTGTCATGGATACTTGGCTTCCTGGGGGTCCATCAATGGACTGTGCATCATGTGCTGTTGCCATTACTAGCACTTGCATGAGTTGGGCCCTTTCCTGGCTTCCTGGCAGTCTTGTGTGCCTGCTTGGAGACATGGAGCATGGCATGATTACCCTTCTGGAAATTAGGCAGGTGTTATTTCATGCAGTTTAGCAGTCAGGTACTGGAAAAACTGGGTGGGCAGGGTGCAAATGTCCTTAAAATGGGCTTGTTTGAATGTAAGGTAATCAGAGGTGGCTGGCTTGATGATTGGTTGTGAATTTTAATTGTGCACTTGGCTGGCCTGTGGTCTCATGGATGTTACCATTCAAGGTTATCAGTGCCCATTTAGACCTGAGCCCATGTTGTTTTTGAAATTAGTAATCCTATCACTAATCTCTGCTTCACAAAATATGTAACCTGTGTATCTGAATTACTAAGAGGTTGCAACTGCAAAAGTATGTGTTTTTGGCAAAATCGGATTTTCAGTAAAGTAAATGTGGGAGTTTCTATATAAAGCAAAAATCACCTCATAAACATGACATCACTTTTCTGATATCCAACCAATTGTGAGCAAGGCGGAGACTATGCCCTTGCCAAATCCTATTGTTAGGGGCTTGGGTAGTGAATCCTGCCGCTGTTATATCTTGTAATGATGTCATCAGGCATTATAAATAAGGGCCCCTGACTAGCACTCAGGACACACTGATTCCTGATTCCTACGCCAGCATCCTGTTCCTGTCTGTTCCTGTCTTCATCTTGCATTTGTACATCTAAACTCCAGATCCCAACCACAAGGCCAAGCAATTGCTGATCCTGCTTCAGATAGGCCTCAATTCTAAAATAATCCCCCTAACCAAGGGAATCGCTGTGGTGTTTTGGGAAGCATCCTGAATTAACCTGGCCTGCTGCCACTCGCTGCATGCTGCTGCTATCCTGTTATCCTGATGACCTATAGTATCCAGTAACCAGAATTGACAGTCCAGAACTATCCTTTGGTATCCAGAAACTGCCCAGCGGACCCTGTCCTGCTGAGCTTGTCTGGCTGCCCTGTGTTAGACCAAATCCTTGTGTTGATGCAGAGCGCTGACTGTCCAAAATCCAAACTAAAAGTGGACTGTGTCAATAGGAACCATGGAAAATCATAGTCTACCTTGCCTTGCCTTGTCCTTCGTTCCAATCTCCAAGTCACCATTTACTTATCCTGATAATTGTCATATTGTCAAAAATCATTCATGAAACCCTGCCTTTGATTGCTTATGTTAGTGCCAACTTCTTGAATAATTTTGGCTTGTGAAATCCTAAGCCCTTATTCCTCCCTCGGGTGATCGGACTGGTTCCGCTAGGGTGGATATGGAAAAGCTAGGGTTGATTCCGCGGATCAACCCCAGAGCTTACTGTGTCTCAATCTGGTAGCCTAGCCTGAATGCCCTAGTGTAGAGTAAAACTGTCCTTGTCAAAATAGATTTCTGTCCCTTTTTCGCGCCTTTATTTTCTCGAAAACGCCTCTCACTAGATCTTGCATAACTCACTCAATTTAGCTCGAGACCTAATTTCAATTCCATATTGTACCTAGGATCCATACCTACCCCCAACCCAAAAACCACATCCCGATTTACAATATTTCACCCGTTTTCATTAAAAACCATTTTGGCAAATTCAGGCAGGATTTGCAAAAGTGTGTTAATTTTACAACGTGTCATTTTGATTATAAACTGTTTTCAATCTTCCATTACATTTCGAATTGTATGCTTTTGCTCAATCCATTGCTCGTGATTACTAGTAACTTTCCAGTGTTGCTCCAGTAAAGAATTGTTTTTGTTTCAAGAGTTTTAGACACATTCATTGTTTATCCATCCATTTCCGAGTGTCATTTTAGCACTGCCAGGGTTTAAATCTGTTTTCTCTCTTTTTTGGGGAGGGAAAGTCAGATTTCTATTCTGTTTCTTGTCTGTCATTCCTGATTACCTGCTGATTCTGTTTATCCACTTAAAATGGATTATTTGTGGGTTGAGGGAACATTGCAGGGGGAAATTCTAACTTCAGTGCTATTTTAGCTACAATCAAGCTACAATCAAGAAGTGCTCCTATTCCCTGGTGTTTTGTAGTGGTGTCAATAGAAGGTTAAACTAAGTGCATTGCTTACATTCATATTGTTCTTATTACCCCATTGGTGATTGCTGCCCCATATTAAAAATGGTATGATTTCTTTTTCATTTTCAAATAAATAAATAAATATTATATTTTATCAACCAGCCTGATTCATGGTCCATTGGGACCTGGGCTATTTGAAAAGGGGTGTGATATGAGTGGTGTATCATCTCAATATAGAATCTAATCTATCACATAAGTGTTTCAATTGCGTGCTGCATACTGGGCTGAGACTAAGATGTGTGTCGCCTGATTGAAATCCTTAACAAATTTGAGGGCTCGAGTCCGGGGATTGAGTTTGGTTACCACCCGGGACAGTCTAACACAGCAGAGTAACCTGCAAGAGTAGTAATACTTTGTGTGGTGTGAATACTGTGTTACACTGTACAAGCGCCTCCCAAAACAAATACTCCAAGACCAGGCCTGTCTGTAAAAGTAAAATTAAATCAACCATGAAATCATTAATAAAGAAAGAACATTGCCAAGATGGCTGTTCCAGTAGAAGTGAGTATGGCTAGGGAGCACCCCCTACACAAGCTTTTTGTCAGGGGTGAGTGGCCAGAAAGGGATGAATATGTCTGGCTACAGGAAATGACACAACAGGTCACCGCCATGAACCTGTATACATGGCAGGACAATGGCCTATTACACCAGGCTCTGAATGAATTATACATGGCCCCAAAATTAAAGAGTAGCAAATCAAAATTGCCAGAATTGCGGCCTACCTATATCTCCACATGGGAGTGATACGAGAAAAGCATGTTGAAAGCACAGTTCTGGCACAGAATGAAATTGAATTATTAGATAAAATCCAGACTGATCTGGATTCAGCAGAACAAAGATTACGGAAGAGCCAAGAATTGGAGGCAGAATCTAGAGATGTCAGAAAATTAAAAGAGGAGTTGGCTCGCCAACAGCAAAATAATGCAGACCAAGAGGCCCAACTGGAAGCAGAAAAAATAGAGTGTCAGGAGAATGACTCAACAATTAACATATAACAGGGCCTGCTCAGGACAAATTACCATGTTGCAAAATCAGATAGATGAATTGAAAAAGGTAAATAATAAGTTATTCTTGAGAGACCGTCACTCTCAAACAGAATTTGATCAGGAACGCCAGAGATCCAATGCCATCAAAAAACAAAGGGATGACCTGGCTGAACAGAGGGACACCCTAAATCAAGAGAAAGACACCCTACACCAGGAAATAAACAAGTTAAGAACCAAGGTAGAGGGAAGAGAGTTAGCCCTCCAGGAGCTCACTGAATTAAAAACAGAGTATGGGAAGCTACTGGGACATACCAGATGGGTGGATGGTGCTCTGGAAGAGAACACCCAGACCAAAGATGCTAAAACTCAGGAGCTGAGTGTCCTGCAGCAGAAATTCTCCCAGTATTCCCAGACCAAACAGGAAGCACAGAGAGACATTCTCTGTGTAAAGAATGAGGAGCTCCACCAGCAAGTGGCAGTGCAAGAGCAGATCATTGAGACCAGTAAGGCCTTGATAGATGAACAAAAGGCTCAGATCTTTGCTTATTACCAAGAAATACGGGCTGAAAAAGAAAAACTAGCAAGGTTGGAGAAAGAGGGTGCTAGACTAAAACCTAACCGGAGGGACCCTGAACAGGTAGAGAGGGACTGGGCAACCCCTGATCATAGCATCAGGACCTCTGTACCCAGGAACTCAAACCCATGCAATACCATGAACACTGCCAACTTCATGTCTACTGGCTCACATGAGCCGGGGGCCATCGGGCAGGCAGAATTCAATAGGTTTGGTAAGATGGGACTGACAGATCAGCGCCCCCAAGAAATTGATGGACGAGCGACCCTGTACAGATATCCCAATGTTAGGGCTGATTTCTCTGACAAGGAAGACTACTATGAGGGGAGGGTCAGGGAATCAGATCCACTGAAAAACTGCCTTCCAAGGGACCAGTTGGTTAAATTTGATGGGGACCTAAATGAAATAAGGCCCAAAAGGAGCATCCTAAAGAACTCTACCCAGTTAGGGAAGTGGGGGGGATACTCTGCCAATCCTGGGAGCAGGGAAGAGTCAGAAGACTCTTCTGAGCACCACAGGAAAAGAGAAATTAAGCCCCAACATTCTGCAAGCCCTTCTCAAGCTCGCAGAATCAGGGAGAGCCTAGAGGATCAAGAAGCCACCTCCAGTAGCAGCGCCTCAGAGTCTGAGGACGAGTGTACTTGGGTGACTAAAACAAAGAAGGCAAACAAACTTAACAAAGATCGCATTAGGCATATCAAGGCCATTAGAAGTGTGATAACCTCATATCATAAAAATGCAACGTATTCTGTCTGGGAACACCTAGAATTATATGAACAAATGATGGATACTTTCATATGAAGGACAGCCAGAATCGCATAGAGCAGTGTTGCCCAACTCCAGGTCTAGAGGGCTGGAACCATGTTGGATTTTCAGGAAACCCCTCATTAACATTCATGAGATAAATTTGCATACAATGGTTCTAAATATATGCAATTTTAGCTCATGAATATTCATGCGGGATATCCTGAAAACCTGTCCGGATTCCGACCCTCGAGGCCTGGAGTTGGACAACCCTGGCATAGAGTAAGTGAAATGGACATTCTCCCTGGAATACTCCAGTTCCTTTGTGGGACTGGAGGAACAGAACCACTCAAGATTGTCCACCTACAGGGTGGCCATCTTGAAACATTTCTCTGCACGCAGAAACCCCCAAGAGGCCCACAAGGCGGTCTACAATCTGCAGTGCGGGGAATATCAGGCCCCACAAGAATTTGTGAAGGAGCTCAAACGTGCCTTTGCACAGACCAGAAGGAGGGCGCGCACAGATAGTCGGGAGTTCATCACCACCTTCTTTCATGCACTCCCAAAATATATAATGACCAAGCTGGTGACGGACTTTCATGAGAAAAGATCACTGGTCTGGGTCATAGAACAGGCGACCCGCATTTATGTGGTACAAAAACCGGCAGATAACAAAAACACAAACAAAAACCCCGAACCAGCCAACACCCCTGCTGCTGCTAAGGTGGCGGAGCTGAAGGTTGCCCCCATTCAAAATCTGGAGATGGGGGGGCCTAAAAATATACCTGTACTGAATCAACCCAATCAAAGACCGAGAGGGCCCTCGGGCCAATTCCAGACAGGCGGTAGTCAGGGAGGTAATCCCACAAATGGGACCACTAACTCCCCTGATTACATTAGCCCCCGGTATAAGGGTAACAGACCCATCCTGCGGTATTTATGGACTCCCCCAGCCCAAAGGGGGATCCAACCAGGTAGGTACCACCCCAGGAAACTTCCCTCCTAACTTTCCCCAGGAGGGCAGTAATCCCTCAAATGCTGGGTTGAGTTTCTTTCCCCGTTACCCACAAAACCCCAACCTGCAGGACAACCCTCCTTTCTTTCCCCACTTTAAGGAGCCCAGACAGCCCAATCCAGGAGAGGGGAGGCCAAGGGTGGAGGGTTACCAAAATTCTCCATACTCAGGGTACTATGGGAGAAGGCATAGTTCCGCTTCCCGTGCCTCAACCAGGGTTGACCAGAGACCCCCGTACCAGCCGGAACGGGTGTCCCAACTGGAGTGCCAGGTCCAGAATCTGTCTCAGGATCTGGGTCGCATTTTGAGGGCTCAACATAACCCTCAGATGAACATGGCGCTGTCTAGTCAAATGGTTGACAGACAAAGGGTTGACAGTCAAAAGGTCGACACAATTTGGTCGACAGGTCAAATGATCAGATTTTTTTTTTTAGTTATATATATTTTATTAGGTTTTTGTTTAGGGAAAAAAAGTTGTTTTTAACAAAAAAAAGGGACTGGGGGGACCCCCCCCCAAAAAAAAAAAATGTGAAAAAACAAAAAAATGTTTTTTCGATCATTTGACCTGTCAACCTTTTGGTGTCGATCATTTGACCTATCGACCATTTAGATTCGATCATTTGACTTACAACCGAACATGGCGGCTCAGAAGCTCACAAACCAAGGGTCTGTTACTCCAGAACAATGACAGGGAGAGCACCCTGACAACGCACCAGTTCCAGAGGAGGGGGAACGGGGGAAGGGAGGTGTAAAGCCATAGTGAAAGCTTCCTTCCTCACTCGTTGAAAACCCCTGGACACCCAGGAACCAGAGACAAAAATCTCCTGCCCCCGAAAGTCTGCAACCCAGGGAACAGAGGGTGGGTAGGAGAAATAAAGAACCCAAAAAGGCCCATTTAGCGGAGGAAATCAGTGTCCGCTTATTTGAAGAGGAAGAATCCTTAGAGGATTCTGGGAAAAATATATACATACCCCAATGTCAAATTCTTCTTTCTGATCCCCAAACTCCAACACCGAATAATGGTCAAACTACCCCTGTGTCGGAGTCAAAATTCTGGAAATTGACCAACCAACTTGCCCAAAATGCATATTATCTTTGCCCCCTTGAGGAGAAGGAGGGAAGATTTTATGCCCCCGTCCAAGTACAAGGGCAGTGTACATTTTTGGCACCGGTGGACACTGGATCTCAAGCCACTCTTCTGTCAAAGAGGGCCTTTGATCAGCTGAATTCAGGAAGGGGGGAGAGATACCAGATCCCTCTCACCCCTCTTCCTGGACAACTTCAGAACTTCGATGGAAATGAAATTCCTGTCGAGGGGACTGCGGATTTGGAAATAATAATTGGGCGACATAAGGTGAAACACCCTGTCATAGTCGTAACTCCAGAGGGCACACCCTGTCTACTAGGGAATGACATCCTGTGAAGGTTGTCCCCCTTAATAGACTGTGTGAACAAGGTCCTCTGGACCCAGACTAACAGGCCGATAAAATTAAAACATAGTGTCCAGCATGTTAGTTTAAATGGCACATGCCACATGGTTGAACAAAAACCTGATCATATTGAGTTTCATTTCCAGAATAACCAAGTACCTGACGTGACAGTAATTGCTGTAGGACAACAAACTGGTAATGGGAACTCCTCTCCACTTCTGAAAATCCACCTTCCTTCCAGTTTCAAGTGGCATTCCACACTGGAAGGAAATACTTTGAAATTCTATACCAATTCACAATCTGAAAATCCCAATTCCATAGTCAAAAATGATGAGAAACCAGCTCAAAGTTTAGCTGACATTCAGAAAGTTAGAGAACAGTTATTCATCCCTATTCAGTTAAATGAGGGGAAGGAATCTGTTCTCGCACGCGTGTGCGTGAACAACGGTAAGAGCTTCATCAGCGAAGCCATGTTCCGAAAACTCCCAAAGATCCAGCCATTCCCACATTTAAATTGATTGATAAATGGGAAATGGACCTGGAAACTCCCAATTCCAAAGATCTCCTGCCTTGCAGGTGTATGGTCAAAATTTCTATAGGCAACAAAAGCATGGTACATAATTGTTGGGTCGTGCGAGATGTCCCTGCTGCATTCTATTTAGGCAGCAACATTCTCAATCATTTTGTCATTAATTTGGACCTGATAAACTACAAAGCCTGGTCCCGATTAGGGGGTAATCCCATGGACACTGATGATTCAGAAAAAGCATTTTGGTCAGCCCAATTGCTGCTGTATGCAGTTGAAGTTCAAATTGGAGAGGAAATCACCATCCCAGGACGGACATGACTATTCCCACTTGAATTAAAAATTAAAAGAGGACAGAAACTGCAAAATCCTGACACATATTTTCACCTCAACGCCCATCTCCAACAGCAAGGGTTGGGTTAAACCCAACACCATTAGTCAATGTAGAACACAACACCATTCCAATAATGATGGATAACAGAAGAGAGTCAACAGAAGCAGACTCAACAATTAACATATAACAGGGCCTGCTAAGGACAAATAACCATGTTGCAAAATCAGATAGATGAATTGGAAGAGGTAAATAATAAGTTAATCTTGAGAGACCTCCACTCTCAAACAGAATTTGATCAGGAGCGCCAGAAATCCAATGCCATCAAAAAACAAAGGGATGACCTGGCTGAACAGAGGGGCAACCTAAATCAAGAGAAAGACGCCCTAGACCAGGAAATAAGCAAGTTAAGAACCGAGTTAGAGGGAAGAGAGTTAGCCCTCCAGGAGCTAAATGAATTAAAAACAGAGTATGGGAAGCTACTAGGGCATGCCAGACGGGTGGATGGTGCTCTGGAAGAGAACACCCAGACCAAAGATCTTAAAACTCAGGAGCTGAGTGTCCTGCAGCAGAAATTCTCCCGGTATTCCCAGACCATACAGAAAGCACAGAGAGACATTCTCTGTGTAAATAATGAGGAGCTCCACCAGCAAGTGGCAGGGCAAGAGCAAATCATTGAGACCAGTAAGGCCTTGATAGATGAACAAAAGGCTCAGATCTTTGCTTATTACCAAGAAATAGGGGATGAAAAAGAAAAGCTAGCGAGGCTGGAGAAGGAGGGTGCTAAACTAAAACCTAACCGGAGGGACCCTGAACAGGTAGAGAGGGACTGGGCAACCCCTGATCATAGCATCAGGACCTCTGTACCCAGGAACTCAAACCCATTCAATACCATAAACACTGCCAACTGCATGTATACTGGCTCACATGAGCCGGGGGCCATCGGGCTGGCAGAATTTAATTCCAACTGGAATGCCAGGTCCAGAATCGGTCCCAGGATCTAGGTCACATTTTGAGGGCTCAACATAACCCTCAGATGACCATTGCAGCTCAGAAGCCCACAAACCAAGGGTCTGGTACTCCAGAACAATGACAGGGAGAGCACCCTGACAATGCACCAGTTCCAGAGGAGGGGTAATGGGGGAAGGGAGGTGTAAAGCCATAATGGAAGCTTCCTTCCTCACTCGTGGAAAACCCCTGGACACCCAGGAACCGGAAACAAAAATCTCCTGCCCCCGAAAGTCTACAACCCAGGGAACGGAGGGTGGGTAGGAGAAATAAAGAACCCAAAAAGGCCCATTTTGCAGACGAAATCAGTGTCCGCTTATTTGAAGAGGAAGAATCCTTAGAGGATTCTGGCAAAAATATCTTCTCCTTCAGGGATGGGGGAACTCCTCCCAAAGAAAAATGTGTCCCAAGAGATCCAAATGAAGACTGGGTGAATGTGGGGACTGAGTCAGAATCGCCCATCATTGAAACCCAGAATGAGCATCAAGGAAACCACACTGTCCATAGCAAGTCTGGGGATTGCCTCCAAAAAGGGGGGGAGGGCCCAGAATCAGAAAAAGGGGAGCCCAAAACTCCCCACATATCCCAATGTCAAATTCTTCTTTCTGATTCCTAAACTCCAACACTGAATCATGACCAAACTACCCCTGTGTCGGAGTCAAAAATCAGGAAATTGACCAACCAACTTGCCCAAAATGCATATTATCTTTGCCCCCTTGAGGAGAAGGAGGGAAGATTTTATGCCCCTGTCCAAGTACAAGGGCAGTGTACATTTTCGGCACTAGTGGACACTGGATCCCAAGCCACTCTTCTGTCAAAGAGGGCCTTTGATCAGCTGAATTCAGGAAGTGGGGAGAGATACCAGATCCCTCTCACCCCTCTTCCTGGACAACTTCAGAACTTCGATGGAAATGAAATTCCTGTCGGGGGGACTGCGGATTTGGAAATAAGAATTGGGCGACATAAGGTGAAACACCCTGTCATAGTCGTAACTCCGGAGGGCACCCCCTGTCTAATAGGGAATGACATCCTGCGAAGGTTGTCCCCCTTAATAGACTGTGTGAACAAGGTCCTCTGGAACCAGACTAAGAGGCCGATAAAATTAAAACATAGTGTCCAGCATGTTAGTTTAAATGGCACACATGCCACATGGTTGAACAAAAACCTGTTCATATTGATTTTCATTTCCAGAATAACCAAGTTCCTGACGTGACATTAATTGCTGTAGGACAACAAACTGGTGATGGGAACTCCTCTCCACATCTGAAGTTTAACTGACATTCAGAAAGTTAGAGAACAGTTATTCATCCCTATTCAGTTAAATGAGGGGAAGGAATCTGTGCCCGAGTGTGTGTGAACAACGGTAAGAGCTTCATCAGCAAAGCCCTGTTCTGAAAACTCCCTAAGATCCAGCCATTCCCACATTTAAATTGATTGATAAATGGGAAATGGACCTGGAAACTCCCAATTCCAAATATCTCCTGGCTTGCAGGTGTATGCTCAAAATTTCTATAGGCAACAAAAGCATGGTACATAATTGTTGGGTCGTGCGAGATGTCCCTGCTGCATTCTATTTAGGCAGCAACATTCTCAATCATTTTGTCATTAATTTGGACCTGATAAACTACAAAGCCTGGTCCCGATTAGGGGGTAATCCCATGGACTTTGATGATTCAGAAAAAGCATTTCGGTCAGCCCAATTGCTGCCGTATGCAGTTGAACTTTAAATTGGAGAGGAAATCACCATCCCAGGACGGAGATGACTATTCCCACTTGAATAAAAAAATTAAAAGAGGACAGAAACTGCAAAATCCTGACGCATATTTTCACCTCAACGCCCATCTCCAACAGCAAGGGTTGGGGTTAAACCCACCACCATTAGTCAATGTAGAACACAACACCATTCCAATACTGATGGATAACAGTGACCTTAGGAGTATCACTCTGGGCGCAGGCACCATTATTGGAATGGCGGTTGATGACCGATATTTTTCCGTAGATCTAGGTAATGAACTGATAGGACCAATCGCCAACGACTGTTTGGACAGTGATAGCGACAATGGCACAACACCAGACAGGATGTTCACCCGGCATGGGTGGAATTTCCTGGTGTACTCTTTCTGCCCTTACGGTGAGGAAGAGGTAACCTGTGACATCAGGCGGGATGAAGTGATCTTCGAGGTCCACAAGGACCGCCTCCCTTGCCTGAAACCGCATCCCGATTTACAATATTAAACCCGTTTTTTATTAAAAACCGTTTTGGTAAATTTAGGCGAGATTTGCAAAATTGTGTTAATTTTACAACGTGTCATTTTGATTATAAACTGTTTTCAATCTTCCATTACATTTCGAAGTGCATGCTTTTGCTCAATTCATTGTTCGTACTTGCTAGTAACTTTCCAGTGTTGCTGCAGTAAAGAATTGTTTTTGTTTCAAGAGTTTTAGACACGTTCATTGTTTATCCATCCATTTCCGAGTGTTTTTTTTATCATTGCCAGGGTTTAAATCTGTTTTTCTCTCTTGTTTGGGGAGGGAAAGTCGGATTTCTATTCTGTTTCTTGTCTGTCATTACTGATTACCTGCTGATTCTGTTTATCCACTTACAATTGATTATTTGTGGGTTGAGGGAACATTGCAGGGTGAAATTCTAACTCCAGTGCTATCTTAACTAAAATCAAGAAGTGCTCCTATTCCCTGGTGTTTTGTAGTGGTGTCAATAGAAGGTTAAACTAAGTGCATTGCTTACATTCATATTGTTCTTATTACCCCCTTGGTGATTGCTGCCCCATATTAAAAATTGTATGATTTATTTTTAATTTTCAAATAAATAAATAAATATTGTATTTTATCAACCAGTCCATTGATGGTCCATTGGAAGCCGGGGTATTTGAAAAGGGGTGTGATATGAGTGGTGTATCATCTCAATATAGAATCTAATCTATCACACATACACATTTCAATTGCACACTGCATACTGGGCTGAGACTAAAGTGTGCATCGCCTGATTGAAATCCTTAACATGTTGTATACATGGGTGCAGTGCATACTGCACCCATGTATACTGCCAACAGGGGATGGTGATGTACTATGTGATTCATTCAGTCTGGGATATTTGCTGTTGCATGTTTCAGATCTATGTCCTACATGAAGGGTATCCTCATTCTCTAAGGTGGGCCTTTTTGGGGGTTACAACCTGGCATGCCTCCTGATGTACAGTTCTAAGGTGTTCCATGTGTTACTTTTGCATTGGCTGCCCCATGCTCTGCAGGGTGACTGCAAGTGTGTAAGTTGACCTTCAATTGGGGTTGCTAGGAAATGGGCCCATGGTTCGCTCAAGTACTCACCGGGATATTCCTGGCTGGCTGCTTTGACCACTGCTGCACCTTCACCCTTCAGGCCTGCCAGGTGCAGTATACTGCTCACTGTCTCCTCCCAGGGTGTGAGTTGCAGGAGCTCCATTGTCCCTTCTCCAGTGGCTGCTGTCTCCCTATGGTGATTAGCTACTTGTGTGCAGAACCTGGCTTTGAGGTCATTCCTGAGGTCCTCACAGTCCCGTAGCACATGCCCAAAGCCACCTCTGTGTCCCGAATCTCACGCCAGATAGAATTTTGACACTGTTTTGCAGTCTATCGATTTTGTGTCCCTTATAGCTCTTCAGAATGGACCACCACCTGCTCAGTGAGCACAGTGAGCTCTGCCTCACTGAATGTTTGCTTGTGAAGCCCTATTTCGGGCACCTTAGCGATTGTTTTGCCTCCTGGCATGTTTGGGAGGAGGACCAGCTTCAGATGGCATGTACAAAATGTTGTTTGAGTGCATTGATATTTTAAGGATGGCCACCACTGAATTTCCCATTTGTATCATGACAATTTTCCACTCACTGTTAATTATTCAGGTGGGATGACTGTTTGATGGAATTACAGTTCAGTAATTATACCAAAATTACAGCAGTAACAATCACTCATGTTGTGAATGGTTAAAATTGAATGCAGGGGACCGAACAGCATTTTAGTGTAAATTCTGGTGGTCCCTTGCATGCAATTTGCATGTAGTAGTAGAAGTAGTAGCAGTAGTAGTAGAAGCACCTTTTCCCCATTGGTATGGCCTCAAAGCACTTGTGGGTGAATGCCCATGGGGGACCGAAGTCCAACTATGGGAAAATTGTCAGAAAGTAAAGAATGCGTGTGTGCACATGGCCAAAAGTAATTTGGGTGGGAAGGTTTTGTCCCAATTAGCTACCCATGATGGTCAGGCATGTGGATGGGTGCTGTGAGGTGGTCAGGAGAGTGTGCGAGTGCAGGAGACTCGTTATGTGTCCAGCTAGACAAAATATATGTTGTGGGACTTATCAGTGTTCGCTAGTATAACATGAGCCCATATAAAAATTGTGGTAAGACAATAAAGAGTGGCAACATAATTTGGGTAGTTTACTTCTACAATAAATAGACTTGTGGCACAACAACGGATTCAGACATGGTGCTTTAATAGCATTTATTTAAAAGGTACTATTTCCACGGTGCCAAGTGTTCTTATTCAGGGAGAGTTTAGGAGTCGTAATGTTGAAAAGACATGGTGAGTATGAAAGGGCATTATGAAATTTGTAGCAGGCTAGCATAGAGTCTGCTATGTCCAAATATTTTTTTATTTTTTTATTTTTTGTGTATTACAGTACACAATTGTACTTTTAAAACAAAACAATCCATTATCATCAGTTAAAAAGCATTAACAGTTCCGCATTACTCCATTCAATGTTACTTAAAACTACTCTCATAATTTCATAATCTACACATTTAAAAGTCCACTGCACATGCCTTTAAAAACTTTAAAATATGAATAGATAAGAGCAGTTCATTTGAAGTTAAAATACTCCTCCACAGATCCTGTTCTGTTGGCATAACATTCAAGGACAACATTTGAGCCCTCATTGTCCACAAATGTGGACATTGCACGCACACATGTTTTAATGTCTCTATTTCCTTATGGCAATGTAGGCACAGTCTCTGGTCCCTCAGCACTTTCTTTTGTCTGCCTAAAACTTCTTGAGTTGGGACCAAATTTTATCTGAGTCTTAGAATTTAGAACCTAAAGTGTCTTGTTGGGTGTTTTTTTCAGATAGGACACAGTATTATAATTCTTAATTACCCAGTCAAAGTGGTCTCCAAAACATATATGTTGCATTACATTTTCTCTGAGGCGAACCCACACATATCTGGATAGTTTTTTCTTTACCAAATAAGGTGTCACTCCAAATTCATCTGATGTGGCCCCTATTGTTTGTAAAGTCTGCAGACGCTCAGAACCCCAGTCTACCAAGACCTTACATGAGCCTTTTCTCCATGATACATTTAGACTCTCGTAGATAGAGGCAAACCGGTGGGGCTAATATGCTTGTAAAAATCTGTAGTTTCCCCCAATCAATCATAGTCTGAATGGGGAGCTGTCCCAATTCATAAAGTATCCCCACTAGTGGGAGTGACTGGGGTAAACATAGGAGCCCTCACCAAATAAGTCCCTCAAGTTTTGGCCAGTCAATTTGTACATTCCCTGTGGGAAATTTGCTGCTTGTACGATTTTAGCACTGGAAGGGCAGATAATTTACTAAATTAATAGTCAAAGTTCCTCAGCTTCACTACAGCTCCCAGAAACGGAGCCTTGAGGTCAATCAGAAGATCGGGCCCTCCCAAGTTATTATAAACGAGCAACCCTAAATATTTAAACTTATTGACCAACTCAAGGCTGCCACTATTTAGTTTCCAAGGTACGACTTTGGATTTTATATTACCCCCGCCCTTTAGCACCAGTACCTTGGATTTCGTTGTGTTTATCAACAAATCCAAACTGCCCAGAAATGATTCCACTGCACTTAGAGCTCTTTGGAGACTAATAGCTGTCAGGTCACAGATCACAATATCGCCAGCATACAATAAATATTGAATTTTGAACTCTCCCAACCTCTCAGGATTTGTTCTTACTGCACTTAAATAATCTAATATTCCTAATATATGAAAACCAAAGAGGAAAGGCACCAGCACACACCCTTGACGTAACCCTCTATTTATCTCGATCCATGGTGTGCATGCTCCGTGGGCATCAAGTCTTACTCGAATCCTTGTGCCCCCTTTGCATTGCCTCCAGAATCCCCACATAGGCAAGTGGACAACCACTTTCCTGCATATGTCCAAATATTACAATAGTAAAGGCAGGTCCAATAGTACTATGTGGGGCACTGCATGTGATGTGTGAGGAGGGTACAATGTTATAAAGAGGGCGGCACTCATTCAGGAGGTGAATTTAAAGCGCCTCAATATTCAAGTAAGTTGTCATGTAGAGAAAGTGCAAGAGCACTTAAGTGTGCACTTCAGGGACATCATTTGGGAGTTGCCAGGGGTCAAAGCTGGGACCCCTGAGGTCTTGCTTGCTACCTGAAGTCTCCCTTGCTACCCCTAAAAAAAACTTTTTTGTTTTTCTTTTTTTTTTTACAAATGGGAGCTCTTTGGCTGTGGCCAGCACCATGTGGCTCTTTTTTTCTGGAGTGGCTGTTTTTTCTTGTTCCGGCCATTTAAAAAAACAGGGGGTTCCACAAGTATAACACTTTGAGCAGTGACCCTAAATCCGAAAGAATAGGAATAACAAATAATTTGTCTTCCAGTAATTCTGTACAATAATTGCTAGACTCATTAAAGGTTTATTTCAGGCTCACTTTAGGGGGTGAGTCACTTCTGTTCTTAAACACCTCATTTAGAGTAGAATAATCATCCATTTCGGACTATGTATTTTGCTTTTCGCAAGTTGCAGTTATAGCATGCTTTTTTCTGCCGTTGTCGGTTACGATCATCACAAGACATTCCATCTCGGTGTCCTCGATCTCTTGACAAAATCCTTGTGCCTAAAAGCTTGTGTACAGTGTAGAAATGTTTGACCATAGCACATAAAGTGGCCCTTGATAGCATTGTGCCACAATTAAGGCTTTGCTGTAATGTGTCTATCCTTCCTATCTCTATATTTGGCCCATACATATTAACCATGAGTAGCTCAACTCCTTCAATTAGAGTCTCAAATAGTCAGATATTTTACTAGATATGAAGTAAGGCTTCATTGAGGTCTTTTTGATGGGAGTCCAAATGGTGAATCCACTATGCTTCCTTCATCAGCCCACATATCAGAGTCTGTATGGGCACTGAATGCAGTATACCACATGGACGGATTTACAGTTTGACAGGAATTTAAGATCCCACTGACTTTCTCCAAATTTAAAGGATACACATTTCTTAGTGATCTTGCAAACCTTGGGAAGTGGCCATGCAAAGGGCCAAACTCCTACAGCGGTTCATGTGCGAATCACTGAACATAGATCCAGAACACGGTGTAGGAAAATCTCGGCTCCGCTGGTCTCTCACTTTATTGAATTTTAACATACAGCAGATGACCTGCTATAGTGGGTGATAGACATTGTAAGACATGTCCCGAACCCTCACTGCACACTTTTGATGAAGGAAGCACAGTGGATGTCAAAAAGGCCTCAATGAAGACTTACTTCCTATCTGTTAAAATATCTGACTATTTGAGACTCTAATTGTGTGACTGTTTTATGCACATACAGGATACAGATGTGCATATATATTCTACACAATGAGACTAAGTTTGGCAAACCTCTTGGCTCCTTTGATCGACCCAGGTCCACTGTTATCCAGTAATTCTTCTCTTTCATAATCTGAGTCTGGAATGTTTGTATCCGGTAATTTCTGACTGACAATGTGACTTTGACATATATAACTGACATATACGAGACGAGCTTGCGCATTCGAAGTAGATGTAGGTAATTCTTGTGTCCTTGGCTGATCCATATTTCGGATCTATGTGATTACTGCACTGCATTTACTGCGACTCATGAAAAGTTTGACTTTATTTTATTTTGACCCCTTTTTACCTCATACGTCATGAGGTCTCCCTTGGTACCCCTGTGGTCTCCCTTGCTACCCAAATGGAAGCTGCTGGGCTGTGGCCAGCACCATGTGGCTCTTTGTTTCTAGAGTTGTTGGATTTCTTTTTCAGGCCTCTTATAAAAACATGGGGTTCCATAAGTGTAACACTTTTGACCCTAAATAAGAAAGAATAGGAATAACAAATAATTTGTCTTTCTGGAATTCTTTACAATGATTGCTAGACTCATTAAATGTTTATTTCAGGAACACTTTAGGGGGTGAGTCACTGATTTAGTCTGTTATTAAACGCCTCAATTTCAGAATACAGACAAAAACCTCCAAAAAGCATTTAGAGTAGAATAAGCATCCATTTTGGGCTATATATTTTTCTTTCACAAGTTGCAGCTATAGCATGTTTTTTTTCTGTCGTTATCTCTGTTTCGATCATCCCAAGACATTCCACCTTGGTGTACACAGTCACTTGACAAAATCATTGTCCCGAACAGCTTGTGTACAGTATAGAAATGTTTGACCATAGTAAATAAGTGGCCCTTGGTTTCATTAACTGCAATTAATGCGTTGTTGCACTGTGTCTATCTTTCCTATCTCTTTTGCATGCTGTTCAAGATGTTTGTTGGCATGTATGAGGAAACTAGTGCCCAGAGTACGGGATGCCATGTGAGTGTGCTGCTTTCCCTGCGCTACTCTAAATTCTTTAATACACACTTATGAACCCTCCCAATGGTATGTATTTTGCCAACCTCTGAAGCCTGAAAAGTAGATCCACTTAGGCTTGAAATGTGGCCAACTTTGCACCAGACCTGCAGATGAACTGGCCTTCTGTTAAATCTCGGTTACCAGTTTAATGGTATCCCCTACAGAGTGTAATTTGCTTTCTGACTTTAAGAACATTCAGACATGTAATTGCTCATTTTACTATAGCCAGTAAGATTGCTCAGTGGGTTTAGCGCTCGCTGCTGCTATGTGTGTGATCTGCAGGTTTGAATACTGGCAAGGCCAACTCATCCTTCTGAGATCGATAAATGAGTACCAACACAGGCTGGGTGACATTGTATGTAGATTTGTTCTATAAAAAGCGTGTTAACTGTAAGTGCTATATATAATAAAACCTAATCATCATTTGGCCTTGGACGTCTGCTTGCATTCACATTAATTTGGTAATATGCGCCTTTACACACTGATATTAACAGTACATATGGTGATCCATTCTTGTATGAAATGTATATCACATTACAGTGTTATCGCAGCCATATTTTTCATAGTGTATTTTGGAACAATGTTATGTAATGCCACTTCCTGTTTTGTCAAGGGGTGAAAGATCGTGCACCATCGCTTCCTGTGATGCCACTTCGGGGTGTGATGAAATGACATCACTTCTAGTGTGATGTTGCTTCCGCTACCCCTGGCATTTTGGTGAAATGACGTCCCTGGTGCACCGGGGTGGGAGTTGGGGGGGAGATGAGAGATGAGAAACATAAACCACATTACAGGCGTGAATAAGATATAAGCGTTGTCCTCCAGCAGTAGCTGTTGGATAAGTATTGGCAGCCTTTGCTTTTAGGACTTTTTTTATAGACAGACATCCTTATGTTTGTGCCATTTATACATTTTTGGGGGCAGAGGGTGCAAGGCACCAGCATTTGAACAAAGCCAGGTGAGAAATGTCTGGTGGGTACTGGAGTATCTATACAATATGCTCGCTAAGGACCAAAATCATACCCACAAAAAACTGCATATGCCTGTCAAGCCAAACTAGGGCTTAGCATTGGACCACTGTCTTCAGTCTGCATGCCCAATGTCACACTAACAAATGCTATCTTTAAGATACTTGCTTAAACTCCTATGGGATTTCTTTTTCAGATTGATTTGAGTCCATCAGATGTGGCAATATAATAACACTGGAGATTTGGTACAATTTAGTTTCACTTTGCACTGACCACAGTCGTTCTATGTCCCCTTTGGAAGACTTTCACCATAATTTTCTCTACCACAACATATTTGCATTCTAAACATGAAATGTTAGCAGATAAAACAGTGTACCTAAAAGGCCTGTCATCTGCCATGTGCACTCTGCACCCACATGGCCCGAGTGTGAAAGCAAAAGAAAATATCGAGGCTGAGTACCTTCAAAAGAAATACACCAAACGCAGGTTATAAAGATACACAGATCTTTATTCAAAGTAACTGAACAGTTTTCAAAGAAACAGAGTATCGGATAGCTATCAGGCCCTCAGTTCACCACAGTGAATACCAGCACGTTCGGTGTGGGAAGTGAGTGGAGCTGTACATCAGAATAGTCGTGCCTTTTATTCAGTATGTTATCTGATGTTCAACCCACTTGCAGGTTAACCATTTCCATGGGCTAGAGGTTCATGCCAAGTTTGTGCCCTAATTTATCCAGCTATAAATTTAGGGGTTATCCTTAACATATTTGCAAACAAGTTAGAGTAGCAACAGTGTGTCTTCGGATTTCACATTGATCTTTCGCATATATCTTAAACAATATAGTCAAACAAGTGTTCACATTGGATGCTCGAACAGTATTGTGCACGATATACGTTCATGGATTAGTCTCGTTGGTACAGGTAATCCTTTATACACAGGTCAACGAAGGACAAGGTCTCAGTACATGACCCTAACATTTGGCCTGCAGGCAGTTTACATATTAACTTGTACACAGAGGTCAAGACGGCCATGTTACATTCAAAATGACACTGTCCACCATCTTAGAACACAGGGTGACTTTAGAGAGAGAATCTAAAATGGCGGATAGACCTAAAATGGCGGCTTACACAGATCTAAGGTCAGGACCTTGCAACGCGGATTTCCTCGCAGAGCAACTTGGCATAGGCCAATATATATACATACGATCTAGAGGGTATAATACGATTTCCCGTTCCATGCTTGGCTTTTTGGGTACACGTCTGGGTGACCATGGGGACCATGTGCTGCCACCTGCTCCGAGGTGATGGACCCATGGAGGAACAAATGGAAAGGAGGAAGGACCACAGCCAAGGGTAATCAAACATGAAGGGCATAGAGAAGGAGTATGCTCAGATATTGGAAGTAACATTAAGGGGGGAAGAGGAGGAGTACATTCAGGAGCATTTTGGAATTAACATCAAGGGAAATGAGGAGGAGTACATTCAAGAAGAAACCACTGTCAATGTATAGGGTAGATGAGTGTGATTGCATTTAGAAGGATGTTGTTGGTAACATCAAGGAGGAAGAGTAGTACATTCAGGTGGAGATTGGAGCAAATATCAAGGAGGAGAAGGAGTACATTCAGGAGAGAGTTAAGGAGACATCAAAGGAGAGAGGTAGGAGTGGGCTGGGAAGCATGTCAGAGGAGAAGATCAGTGAGAATGAAAAGAGTAGCAGACACACCCCAAGGTTGAGGGATGTGAGTGAGGAAGGGTGGAGGTACAAGCTTGTGGTGAATCGTTGAGTACATAGGAGTGGGAGAGACTGTAGGGGAGAAGACAAGATGTTCAGATATTTCTAAAGAGGTAGGTGTTAGAGGGGGGATTAGGTCCACATTCATAAGACTGGGATGTGGTGAAGGCTGATTGACCCAATCTGAAAATAATCTGCTGGCGAGCCTGCTGGAGGGCACTTCAAGGATAACCTAATATCCACTAGCCCTTACTTCCATTGTTTTCCGGACATTAAATGAAAACACACATGGGGCTCTGAAAACCTGACAAGGGATTTCCCAAGGAATGGAGGACGGGAATCAGAGGAACAGAATCTACAGAAAGAAAATGCTAAGGAAGAAGTGTGGTGACACTCAAACCCTCAAGACAATGAGTGACTGAGAAGTGGGGATATCCACCAGGGAAAACGTCTGGATTGATGACTGTGAAAGTCAGAGATGTTGTTAAACCACAAGACTGTTGGTGTCAGAGATTGTTTTAACCACAGAGACTTTGTTGATTGAACCTCAGGGAACAGACAGACCATTTTAGCATTCTAATGGTTCTTAGTTAGAACACCCTGGATTGGGAAGCGTGGGCTGAGTGAACACCAGCACTTGTTACCCAGGGAGTACCCATCCTGGGCTTTGCCACAGTATTTGTACTCATGGGGAACCACCCTGTTGGATCACAGGCCTAGTTACTGAGGGAAAGTTCCCAGGAGTTGGGGAGTGGTTGTAAGATTTCTATTTCATTTTGCCAATGTTGCAAATCCCTCAAGAAACCATGATTTTCGCCTATTCATGAGTAAGGGTGTGTGTGCTGATCCCACACAGCCTCGTCGCACCCCACATCCCTCATGTAGGGACAGCAGGCCAAAACAGATGCATGTCTGACAGATATTCTGCGCAAACTATTAACCTGTCTTGTGCTGGTAAACATTGTATCAGTGAGCTATTTCATTTTTAAATAGCACTTTCATATGTTCATTTACTTCATATAAGAACTTCATGAGGTTGTTTCTAATCCTTGAAAACCAAGGCATTTTCTTTTAGCACTTGTGTACTCACTTGTTATCTTTCTTGACAATCTCTCCGTGTCTTTCTCTACCCTTTTCTCTGCTTCACTTCTGAACTGCCGGCTGCTAAGGCATGGTGCTGCCTTATAGGCGATGGGAATCTTAGACTGAGTGGGTTTTGAGACCACATGACCTGAACCAAGAGAGGGTCTTTAATTACGTGAATTGGCATCCCCACAACTAAGAATAGGCATTGTATGTGCCAGGAGGGCAGCCGTTGCCTCCCTATACTGCTACAGTTACGCCTTTTTTTGGCATGCAAATGGGCATCCATACCTCGAGAAGAATCACAAGCCTTATCACCACACTGCCTGGCATAAAGTCATCTGGAAAATTGGGATATTTGTTGTGTCTTTTTTAGTGTGAGCTATGCAAGCTACTGCAGCAGCGTACTCCCCATGATCATTGTGGAAGAGTAAGGATGTACTGTCAAACTGGAAGCTTCCAGTAAGTGTTGCCACTGGATAATTATTGAGATTTTACAAACTGAAGCATACGTGGATTGTCAAATATGTTGCACACATGGATTCTGTACACAGGAAAAGTACTGGCATTTTTCAAAATAGATTTGTGTAATGATAAACTTGGAGCATCCTCAAACACGTCCAATTTTGGCTATAATCATTTAACAACACACCATAAGCGTGTCGAGATTCACACTTCATCTGTTGACTGAGTGGATCAAATAAGTGCTGAGGTTTTGAGGCTAAGAATGGTTTATAGGCAGGCCTCCTTTGGCAACAGGTAGGAATCCATTTAAATAATCGTAGAACAAATATTTGTGACAGGGCACGTCCACTCTCTCGTAATTACTTAAAATCAGACAGCGAGAACGAGAATTACATTTGGTAATGTCTGACTCTGGAGCAGGAGTTACTAAGAGCCAGAGAATGCAGAATGGTGGAATCGACTCACAGTATGCTATATAGCAAGCACTGAATAAAATAGTATCCTATTTCTTTTATTTTTTTTATTGTATATGGTTTACAAGAAACCTTTACAAAAAAAAACTTTAAGAAGACAAAAGACATTCAATACATTTAGATTTCAAATATACAAACAAGCATTAAAACATAGACCCAATTTCCAGTTAATAATTTCCAGATAATAAGGGACAAATTTAAATTTGATTGGTTCAGTGCAAAATACAGTGCAGCATTAAGAAATATACCGGCATTAAAATTTTAAATTTTCAACTTCTAAAATAGAAAATAAACCTGCAGAAATTGAAAATTTCATATAGAAGAGCATAATCATAACAGAGGAGCGTATAAATCTAAAGCTTTAATAAAACCCGCCACAGCAAGTCCATCCTTAATATTAGAAATAGAGAGACACTGTGACCAGATCAGATTGTCCGCCCCCATTTGTCCCATTGCATTAAAACTAGCTAAATATTTGTCCCTTAAAAATGTCAAAGCAGTACATTCTAAGAAGAGATGCCGAGAGGTTTCAATCACCCCCTGAGTTTTGCAGAAGCGACAGATAGGATCTAAGTCAGAGAACTCCTTCCTTTTATGTAGGACTTCCCAGGTGGGAAGGAGATTCCATCTGAGTTTGATAAGCAGGGAACGATAATGTCTGTTGGGAAATTGATTCAAAATATAAGACAGCAGGCCTCTTTTCTTATGGTCAAATTGTAGGTCTCTCAAAGAGAGATACGAATGTAATTTTTCAATAGTGTTACTCCAATCATGACTGAAAAGACACTCCTTAACCTTGTTGGGATTCGTTAGTAGAGTGTCCCTATCAGTTGAAATATCCAACAGGGTCTTGTCGCAGAGATCACTAAAAGCGTTGAGATATAAATTATGGACTAAAGGTCCCTGAGAAGAAATCATGTGACCCACATCAGCATAGAGAGTATCGGGTGTGGGAGAGAGCAAAGCTGAAAAAAGTGAAAGAACCCTCCAGAGAATCCTGGCTCGCAGTGAGACTAGCCCTAGTTCGTACCAAATAGCCACTGTTGGAATGGAATTCGGCAGTTTAAAATTTTTCCTCAAATAGATACCATCAAGAGAGTCCCAAAAAGTCAAAAGTGCAGAGTAGTGGAGTTCCATTCCATACAGCAGCTTTGGAGTAACTTTACCCTTATAGAAGTCTACTACAGGCTTAAGGGAGAACATGCAATATTTATTGTCTAATCTAAGGGATTGGGAAATGAGAGGGAGCAGTTTGTGTCTAAGAAATCGTCTAAGTTCGATCGCCGAGGGTTGGGACAAAATCAAAAAGCCAAGATAGACGATTTTATTTGCTCTGATTATATTTTCACCACCTATTTTCCATACTTTGTTATTCCCCATTCTCCCCTTTGAGAAGACCATAGTACGTGTTTTGCTCGGGTTAATCTTAAGCCCATTAAGAATGGCATGTTCTTCAAATTTGCAAATGAGCCTCTGCAGGCCCACTTTAGTCTGATCAAAAAGAAGAAAATCATCGGCATAAGCCAACCATGAGAGCCTCAAATCCCCTAGTTTAGCACTCACCATGCCTGCATTTCTCAGAAAGTCATCAACATCAGCCATATAGAGAATAAAGAGACAGGGAGCTAGCGAGCAACCCTGTCTCACCCCAATACATGTCCTTATCCTTCTGGAAAGGGTTCCTGCCAAATCAAGCCTGATATGGACCCCCGAGTTTTCATACATAGCCATAATAAGAGTTGAAAGACCGGCCGGAATGCCCCATTTTTCCCATAATCTAGACCTGATAACCAGATCAAATGCATTTGACAGGTCGATAGACGCAACGTAAAGAGAACCATCATATTTACCCCAGGTGGAAGTCTGCAGGGCACTAAGAATAAGACCATTAAGATTAGTTGAGTGGCCTGCCCTAAAGCCTGTTTGTTGTTTGGGGAGAATATGATTTTCCCTGATCCAAAAGCAGCATAGAGGAAAAAAGCTTACAGTCCGCATCAATAAGCGAAATAGGTCTATAATTTTAGACCTCGGTACGCAGACCTCTTTTAAAAATTGGAACAATATGAGCAGTTTGCCAACTAATAGGTACCTTCCCAGAATTTACGACATCTTGAAAGAGCAAGGAAAGAAGGTTGGCCCAGAGATCTGGCTCAGCTTCAAATGTATTGTTAGTGAGGCCATTAGGCCCCGGAGCCCTAGATTTCTTGGCTTTGGAGATGAGTCCTAGTACTGTCTCGGAATCAATAACAATCTTCCAAGAGTCCTTAGAGGGGTTGTTCCCCGGAAGACAGGAAACTAATCCCTCACCCCCAGTATCAAATAGTTTGGTATAATGCTCAACCCATTGGACCTCAGGGATGGCGTTCAGCTGGTCGACCACCACCACATTGTCTAAGCTAGACACCGTAGCCCAAAATGCCCTCAGATCTTGTTTTATTAGCACTTCAAGCATATGCTCCGCATCGTTTTGTAGCATAGTAGCTTTTCTAGACTTACAGAAATTTTTATATTTTTGGCGGATAGTCTTAATTTTTGTTTTTTTATCAACCCATTCAATTTCTAGGGCTTGTACATCTCTAATAAGATTCCTAGTGAAACCCTTTACATTAGCCAATTCTTGGTCAAATCTATGAGGGTGAGATATTTTAGAAACACCTTTCCTAAGCTGGCCATGAATACTGCACTGAAGAGCATTAAGAAAACTATCAAAATGAACTGCATTGAAAACTGCAACTTTCCGATAGAAAGAGGTATGGTTAAAAGAAGAAATCAGTTTCCGATTAAGTACACTGATATTAAGAGGAGTCCAACGTACCCCTGTCCCTTGTCCCACAGTTTGAAGATGGGTAGGACCCCCCGCGGGCAAAGACTTAGTGGGAAAGGGACAGAGAAATGAGACCCGGAGAATACCATGGTCACTCCATGAATGAAAAGAAACCTCGAAATTAGACGAGAAAGGAATGAGGGAGTGATCTACAAACACGTAGTCTAAGGTAGATATTGATGAAGATCTACGCCATGTGGGACAAGGTAAATTAATGGCGTCATAGTAACCATTGAGACAAGTTAGACCAACTGAATCCAAGGCGAAATTCCAACGACGACCCCGTGCGAATTTCAGGCCTAGGCGAGAATCATCCTCCATAACCAATCCCAAATCATCATATTTGGATTCGGAAGAAATAGAGCAATCCGAATTAAGATCACCTGCCAGGATTAGTTTACCCCTAGGGTACAAAGATCTCCAAGAAAGAAGCATATCCGTTAACCTTTGCAAAAACGGCTCGAGAGCAGAGAGTCCCTTGTGCCAATATACATTAACTAGAAGTAAAATGACGGTTAGATCAAGAGAGAACACCTCCAGGGCCAGGATACCAAAAGGCGTATCCAAAAGCACCTTAGTCCTAAAACCAAAAGAAGTTCTTAATCCTATAAGAAGACCCCACGATGTCCTCCCTCCCAAGCTGGGTTTAGCAATTTGAGAAAAGGTATCAAACCCATCTAAAACGGGAGTGGAGAGCATCCAGGTTTCTTGGAGAAAGAAACAGTGCAAAGCCCTAATCAGAGTGACAGTATCTAAGTTTGCGAAGAGATGAGAATTACCTCTAGAATTCCAAGAGAGAAACCCAAAGCTATTCACGGGAAGAACGTTTGGAGAGAGTTCTGAATTAATCAGAAGGTACTCATATCCACAGACCTGCGGTAACCTGTGCCCAGTTGCGAAAGTTTCCATTTAATTTGGGCATAAATTGCCTCCGTTGGGGCTGTGGAGTTCTTTCCGGATGATATACCATAGTGAGATTGCCCCTATATTCTGCACCCCCTCTGTTATTACTGAAAAACTGAGTGGATTCCAGTAAATTTGCTTCAAAGCCAAGTTGCTTTAACCCTTCCCTATGCCCCATGATCAAGTCCAGAACAACTCTTGATTTGAGAATGATATTACTCACATCTACCCGATCCTGAATGGGGAAAAAAATGCTATCCATGTCATAACTAGAGATGAGTGAGAGCGAGGGAAGTTGATGGAAGATCTTTAGAATATTACCACGATTTAGACAGATTGGCATGTCTTGGCCCCAAAGGCTAGTAAGCTGTAAAATATCACGAGGAACTTTCGATTCTGATAAATCAGGTAGAGAATAAGTGATCTTTTTAGTGAACTGAGTTAAAGAGTCAGCCACCAATTCGGTGCCCCAAGCACCTCTTAATATAGTCCTATTTTGAATAGCGTTTGGACCCACAGGAAATCTTTCACATAATTTGAAAGAATTATTGTAATGAACAAAGTCGGGCCCAGGTGGGACACCTTCATGGCCCATAATCGGGCCAACACTAGGCAAACTTGAATAGGATGGGTTAAGAGAAAAAGGGGCAGAAGGACCCCTCTCTAGTCGGGCTCCCATATCACTGTCCCTCGTTGTAAGATCAAAATTAGCAGGAGGACGCTCAATAGCAGAAGCGAACGATGGCTCCAAAGATAGAGGCGGGGTAGAAGAAGCCCCATCCTTGGACGGGCTTATATTTGACTTAGGCAATGCCCCACATGCAATTTTAGGAACCAGTAGCTCCTGAAATAAATGTTTGACCATATCAATATTAACCAAGTTTGATGTAATCGTTGACAGAGTAGTCTCTGAGTCGCTCTGATCTATCCCTGATGTGGCGTTAGATGGAATAATAGGGCGTACTGCAGCTGGAGAGGAATCCTTCGTCTTGACAATAATATTGGTGGTTAACACAGCTGAGGCATTAATAGAAGTCGGCTCTAGTGAAGTTGGAACTGTTGTCAAAGTACTAGAAACCGCAGAGTCCACAGCCCCCTCAGTATTAGGCCCCACCACTAGAGGGGGAATGTTGTTAGTCGAGGGACCATCAACCAAACCATCCGGTAAGGAAGATAGAGCTGCTATAGTGGGAAGTGAATCGGCTGTGGCTGCAGTAGCCACCGTAATCGAAATAGGGGTCAGAGAAACCGCTGGTTCAGCAGAATTCCCAGTCCCCTTCGGAACGGGAGTAGTAGTTGAAGAAGCTAAAGTATTTGCCAAGAAGAGATTTTTAAAAAATTGGTTCGTATATGAAGTAATATTTTTCACATTCTTCTGATTTTTGCTTTTCTTCATTTGCTGAATAGTTTTCCTTTTCCTTCCTATACTGGGCAAAACTTTTTGATGTAAAATTTCTTTAATGGGTTCAATGGGAGCAGATGGATTCTCTAAAGTCGGAATGGATATGAGGTCCAAAGAAGAGGTGATATCGGCACCCTTAGATGTGTCATCCAGTTCTGGAGTCCTTCCCACAGAGGGAAGACCTTGAACAATAAGATTCGGAAGCGGACCTACCGATTCCTCTTGGACTTTCTCCTCCATTAATACCGTAGTAGGTTTGGTATGAGGGGTAGGATGTACTGCCTTCGATCCAGTAACCTCTCGCACACCCTCGGAGATAGTTGACGGAATCATAGAAGGTTGGCTACAAAAATCCAGAACTGGGCATTGGGGGACCGTAGAACCCAAGCCCTCAACTAAAACTACCTCTTGTATAATTGCCGTTGTCCCAGTAAGCCCTTGATGTACGGTATGGGCTTCAGCCGGTAGTTGATTAGAAGGGGTTGGGTCAGGACCGTGTGTGGACAAAAGTGGATGTTCTTGCTTAATAATTTTAACTAACTCTTCAAATCTATCAAGGCCCTCTAACCTAGAATAGATTTCAGAGAGGAGGAGAGAGTGTGATCTAACCTCAGACCATATGTTATCATACAAACTAACAAAGGAACTCAGAACCATATTCAAAGCCGAGATAGTAGGTTGAGAAAGTTTAATTCTTTCATCCGCCTCTTTGAGAGTATGATGTAAGATAGACTCGCTGCCCTGATCCTTTTTTGAGTCTGGAAGTAAACCCCTTTCTTTCAACCAATTTTGTTTCTCTGAATACTCATCAATAAAGTTGATGAGATCAGAGGGAGAGCCCACAAAGGAGTCATCGCAAATTTGCTGAGTGACATTATTTGTGTTATTACAATTGGGGCCCAGGTGACTATCAGCGATTGCCTTATCTGCATATTCTATAATACTGATGTCGTCAATATCCTGAGCTAAAGGGTCTTCAATCTCCAATTTCTTAACTACATCAACTAAATTAGTATGATCCAATGAGCGCTCTGTTGGAAGTGAGTGTAGAGATTTAACAAGGGTGCTAGATGTAGTCCTTTTTCCAAAAAAGTGTGAAATATTTTTCCGTTGAATTGGTTTCCTTTGGGTACCCAGATTGGATTCTGTTTTAAGAGTGGGGTTATGGAATTTATTGAGTGGAATTTTGAACAAAATAGATTTCCCTGTAGGAGTATATGGAGTTCCAGCCACATTGGTAGAAAGATTAACATGAATAGACGAAGTATGGTTTATGCCCCTACCTGAGGAATTAACCTCTGGCAAAGGTTTAATGGGAGGAGTGACAACGTTCCCATTGGCCGTCATCATCGATAATTCTGAGGCATTAGCTACAGGGTCAGCCGCCATGACAGATAATTTAGGCGTCCTGGGATGAAGATGAGCAGGTGTTGAAAGAACAATATTAACCATGTTGTTGTTAGAGTAATCCAAATGGCCCTTAGCCTTTGAAAGAGTAGCACCTTCCGCAAGATTAGAGGCTAAAGTAGCTGCTAGACGTTCTTCCTGTGTATCTATTGAGATATCATGAATTCCATTAAAAATACAGCTATTACAAGCTGTATTGCGTGGAATGAAACCCATGGCATTAAATACCTTAGACCTACCGCTGGCATGAATTTAAGCCTGGGCCAGGGTTTTAAGGAGAAAGGTGTTATGAGGGGCATCTCGTGGAGCATGATGTAAATTCCCCAGTATAGCCGGGGAGGGATCATCTAACCGAGTAGTAACTGATGAAACAGAGGGAAAATTACCAATAGCAGAAGGAGTCGAAGCCAGTGAAGCCTCCATAGCTGTCTGACTTCGAAGTCCCTTACGTGTCATTCAGACAGAACCAAATCCCAGGAGAAAAAATACAGGGGACTTGAGGAAATAGCAATAATAGGTTAAGCAAGAAGTAAACCTGGGTTTCAATGAATATTATTTACATTAAAATACACAAAAATAACATACAAAGCAGTCGTAAAAATTATGAACACTGAGATCTAAAATATTGCACTAAAAACCAGAGGCAACCTCATGCAAGATAAAACTTGTCCAAATACACTCTTGGATTAAAAATACAAATAAAAATGGATCTATGCAGCCAAAGAAAAATAATAAAAACAGATGTATTATGAACTAGAATTGGTGAAGTTCTTAGTCAATACGTAATTAAATAAATTGATTTTTAGTAAAAACCACATTCGTCAAAGGAGCCAGGAGAAGCGCTCGGTCTCAGGGTAGGGAACGCCCGACAGCTTGTGGAGCTGCCAGAGTCCGACTCTCCACCCCAAACCCTGAGAGCTGGAGAAGTACTTGTGAATGAATTTGCAGCTCGAGACCCCAATTCAAGTTACTCACAGGTCACAGCCAAACAGCTCAACAGCGGCTCCAGCCCTTACTGCCTCCAGGGCTTAATGCCGCAAGGGTGGCTCGCGGCTCAAATTGAGTTCGGGAATGCATCACGTGATCAGTCACGTGACTTTGCTTGAACCGCCTCCTCCAGGAAATGGCAGCAGCGCTTCAACAAGAGCTCAATGCAGCTCGCAGTGCTTGCAAGACAAAATGGAGCAGGATAGCAGGTGAGTAAGGCGAGCCTTCAATGTGGAGAAATACACCCCGCTCGGGCGGCTCGCGACTCATATTGAGTTCGGGAATGCGTCACGTGATCAGTCACGTGACTTTGCTCGAACCGCCTCCTCCAGGAAACGGCAGCAGCACTTCAACAAGAGCTCAATGCAGCTTGCAGTGCTGGCAAGACAAAATGGAGCAGGATAGCAGGTGAGTAAGGCGAGCCTTCAATGTGGAGAAATACACCCCGCTCGGGCGGCTCGCAGCTCACATTGAGTTCGGGGATGTGTCACGTGATCAGTCACGTGACTTTGCTCGAACCGCCTCCTCCAGGAAACGGCAGCAGCGCTTCAGCAAGAGCTCAATGCAGCTCGCAGTGCTGGCAAGACAAAATGGAGCAGGATAGCAGGTGAGTAAGGCGAGCCTTCAATGTGGAGAAATACACCCCGATCGGCGGCTCGCAGCTCACATTGAGTTCGGGAATGTGTCACGTGATCAGTCACGTGACTTTGCTCGAACTGCCTCCTCCAGGAAACGGCGGCAGCGCTTCAGCAAGCGCTCAATGCAGCTCGCAGTGCTGGCAAGACAAAATGGAGCAGGATAGCAGGTGAGTAAGGCGAGCCTTCAATGTGGAGAAATACACCCTGCTCGGGCGGCTCGCAGCTCAAATTGAGTTCGGGAATGCGTCACGTGATCAGTCATGTGACTTTGCTCGAACCGCCTCCTCCAGAAAACGGCAGCAGCACTTCAGCAAGAGCTCAATGCAGCTCGCAGTGCTGGCAAGACAAAATGGAGCAGGATAGCAGGTGAGTAAGGCGAGCCTTCAATGTGGAGAAATAGTATCCTATTTCAAATTCAACATTAAACAAGTGTGCTTACTTAGTTTGGTAGATACCACGTCCTTATACAGAGTTTATAAAAAGAGGCCATAATAAATTATATAGTTGATTGAAGCCCCAAATTCGGCATTTAGACCACAAACATTTCACTGAAATATCCCTACTGATATTTCCATTTAATGAAGTCATTCCCTGCAGATTTAGAAATTCAGCCTAATGTTGACCTCTCCGGTCTGATGTATTGTTTCTACCACTAGAGTATATGGGAACAATGCAAGAAGGGTTGTTACCATCCCAATGTGCCTATAATAAATGTGAACAATTGCAGTTAAAATCCCATGCAATGACAATTCTGTTAGAGGTACATTTCACCAACCATACAGACAAAAGTGAAACAATGTCATTCATAATTTTTGAATCACTGCAACTGACTGGATTTAAATATATGTTCATTAATGGAAAATTTTACAAAAGCTGCCTTTCAGGCCATGATAGTTTAACTGACATTATCAAATAGGACACACCGTTCAACATTGTAACCTTAGCACTGTTACGGCTGCAATCCTCGCACCTACCCCAAGATGGCGCCACTGTATGCCCATTACAAGATGGCAGCATTGCATGTGGTCTAGCTTAGTCACTGAATGTCAGACGTACAAAGTCACACCGCAATGTTGCTCCATCAAGGTATCCCTTCTCTCCTTATAGGAGCCCCTACACATCGCTCAGTGCGTTGCTCCTGTTGCTGAGCCTTTCTTCTCCTGTTCTCCCTTTTCTTTGGTGTTCATTCCTGTGTATCTCCAGTTGAGCTTCTGTTGCATTCTCCTGATCCTCCACACCTTTGCTCTGCTCCTGCATCCAGTAAATCCAACTTTGCCTTCTGCTGCCTGCTCCTCGCCTGGTACTACTGGACTCCAGTTACCTTCTACAGAACACCGCCATACCATTCTGCTGTGTCTTGGGGTTTTGCTTGCTGGGATTTTTCCCAGGGACTAAGTGTGCCCTAGGTCACCCAGACCACTTACAACACCAGAGGTCAAAGTGGCTTATCTTAGCTGCATGAGACGCTAACAAGAAACAAGATAAGAAGTTCTACAAGGCCCGACCCCAAGAAGCACCCATGGAATTTTTGGTAGCAAACAATAGACATCCCACTGGTCTCCCCTTGAATCTATTTCTTAGTTTTATTTTAACTAATAGAATAACCATCCATAGTTGGACATCCTCTGTGCCACATTTCTTGTAAAGATATTATATCATAATCTATCAGTTTAGCATAGTTTAAAAAGCTGCTATGGGCCATACATTTCCAAGGCCACAGGATAATCACAGATGATTCAAAATGCTGATTTGAGGAATGGATTCCCTTGTAAAGAAAGATGTGAGCCAAAACCTGTGCCATAAAAATAATCCAAGAAGCCAAATAACCACTGCACCACTTTGCAAGGGGAAACAAGGTTTATTACATGCAAAAAGGGCTCAGACTGTCCCTTAGAAACAAACTGACATGGAGCTCATCATGCCCCAAGAAGTTACAAGTTAAAAAGCAGATAACCACATATCAGCATTTGTAGGTTACAATGTCATCCCTCCACCCTCATTGACTACCACATATAGAACATGCTAATATCCCCCTATATTCCCTGGACCGATTGGCCACACATTATCTAAGCCGATTCCACTATCCTTGTGGCCCACTAATTCATTATTATTTAATTCAGGTACATTAATGGCCGACAGGTACACTGATACACTAATACATTGTGACTGTCACGTGATGTGCACCCCTCTGACCCAGACATGTTCAAAAGTAAGATTGGCAAGGCCAACTCTGCTTTGATAAAACAATTGGCCTTTTCAATATACCAGATGCTGCAGTGCACACAAGCTGAACTTCTGACTGTGTATTAATTGTACTGGCATCACCGCTACCCCTTGAGCAAAGTGCTACGGCTTCACCATCGATTATGACCTCTCCTTCAAATCACACATCCCCAAGAAAACACAAACAGCATAGTACAAACCCGTCATCCCTCCCTCATACTTCACATATGTTGTCCAGGCCCTAGTAACCTCCCATTCTGAGAGGGGTCCCAGCCACTACTTTAGCCCCTGTGAAAGCTGTCCAGCACACCACATCACAGAAATGAAGACAATCAACCACATTCCCACACTCACAATGAACTACACTAGATACCGCTCCAAGCTTACACCACCTTCAAGACAGCCTTCCTCCACTGGCATAGTAGCCGTCCCCACAGGGGAGGGGGGGCCTGATAAGGATCACCCCAATGATAACTGTGGGGCTCATCCTGTGCAATTTCTCCTAAGTGTGAGCAGTATCCCTGCTGGGAAAGGATTTCATTTAGGGAAATAACATTTCTTTCCAGCCCAAGAATCACAACTGAATTTCATGGATGTCCAAAATTATCTATGTATGACTTGTCGACAAGTGATCTGCAGACATTACAATGAAATGAACACAAAGTTAGAGTGCATTACAGAATCAGGAGGCTTTCCTGCTTAACTTACTATGAGACATATTTGCCAAATATAATACATCTGTGGTCATCTCTGTGTTCCTAAAACACTCTTGATGTTATTCAAAGCAGCCAGAAACCCACATTGTATTTGCCCTCCTCGCTTTTTTATGGGTGATTTATGTACGGAATGGGAGTGATGTAATCACTAATTTAATTGTTTATATACTGTGTGAGAGTATTTTGTTCACAGTCAACGATTTATTTTTCAAACTTCGCCAGAGATATATTTATTTACAATCTGCAGACTGGATGCAAACAAGCCCACCTGAGATCATGCTGAGTGACACAAAATATATGTTATCAGGGCCTCGTGATTTATTGTTTGGGGCATGCACTCCCATACCACTGTATGAGGTAAAAAACTTCCACTGTTATGGTGCATAATAACGTTACTGGCTGTACACAGTGGTGACTGGCAAGTGTGGGCACAAGAGGCCAGATGCTTCCATCCCCCTTGTTTCTAGACTAGGTGAAACATGTAAGGTTTCATTAAAAAACGTATATCTTTCATCTAGTGCTGCCCGGTGAGTGCAGATGCAGCAGAATGATCATCCTACGCATTGCATATGCTTGGTGGTATCTGTGGCCCAGCATTCGTTTCTTGAGAAGCATGGGGCGGAGTCCCAGAGCAGTGCTCATGGGCGGGGGCTCGTTTTGTGTGACGCTGCTGCCCGTATCACTTACAAAGCTCCTCTGTACAAAACGCCATCATACTTAGCGGAAAGGATCACCATTTTAGTAGGTCAATGCAACACCTGGAACCAAGATTTTCTCAGATTGGAATCTGATATGTGCAAAGAGAAGACAAGAAACAAGTATTCTCCTGCTTTGCTCCCATGCTCTAGAATAACCTTTCTGCTAACATCAGCTAGGTTCAATCTCTCCTGCGATTCAGGCCAGATCTGAAGACCCTGCTCTTTATGGAACACTTCACCGACGAATTAGGGCCAAAGATTGACATGACAACCCTCCACCACTATGTTCCACTTCCTTTATTTTACAGTGCTATGTTGCCTTCTAGCTAGGTTTGTGCTAATTGAATCACTTACATACATACATAAATACTTTCCTAAGTGTATTCAAGTTCATCTATATTGGACCAGGCACACTTAAGCAATATTACACATGCATGGGGAGCATTACCGTGCCAGGTAATGCCTTGGGTCATAGTTACAGACCCGAGCAAAGTGAGGGCCTTAATGAAGCCCAGGGCATAACCCCTCCTGCCCACGTAATATTGATATTTGTACCCCAGCATGATGTACTGAGATACTAATAGTCTGTAAATTGTGAAACCACAACTTTAAAAAAAACACACAAAAATGAGAGCCGCCATGGATTGAGAGAAAGAGACTATACGTAGTCCCTTCTCCCTTTTAATGGTGGCCTTGCTGATGTCGGTGTTGTGCCGGGAACACTACTGTTGCCGGTACAGCCAGCAAACAAGGAGCAAGAAGGTAAGTGGGGGAGTGGTGGGGATTCCTTATCAGGTAAAAAAGGTGTGTGGTGGAAAGGACACAAAGGTGCAGTTAAGCGGGTCAGCGCGCTTACCTTGAAAACCCGGTGAGGGAAGATGATGCCCAAACCCTCTGAGGCGGCTCAGAGTGGTGGCCTTACCATGTGGTAAAGCCCCCACTCTCAGCCTCCTCATTGGCTGGGAGGCTGCCACACACCCTTTGTCAGGTACTAATAGTGTAAATCCCTCACACTTTTCAAAGACGAATGAAAATATGCAGAGACGGGCTACAACCGAAGCACCGGTTTCTGGCATTGCAAGACATTCTCCTTTGCTGAATTGTGTTGCAACAATCAATGCAGCATTTTACAGAAGATTTGCCCGTGCATCTCACAGATAACAGAGTTGAGCACTAAAGTCAGGAAATGTGCATTTGTTGTGAGGACAAGATCCTGATAAGGCACCTTTATGAAGTGCGGGTTCAGTTTTTTTAAAAATCCAAGATAGTGACAAAAGGATTTGTTTACCATGGAAAGCTAACAGGCCCATTTCTCCGTTTCTCCATCTGTGGTCCTTGAGCACCACAATACCGGTTTTCAGGTTAACCACTGATTATGTTACTAACCCACTCCTCAGCGTTTTGTATTCCATACCAATTGTATTTGGGTCCTTCACAAATGCTATTTAGTATGACATAAAATAATAATTAGATTTGCTGTGTTGAAATCTATATTTTGTGGCCAACCTGAAAACATGGAGTGGGTTTAATTCTTTAGGACCGGGCTTGGTGACAGTTGTATTAACCCATTATTTGCGTCTCCCATCAACAACCTTATTGGTATTTCAATGCAGGTGTTTTGTGGGTGAATCTATAAATGTGCGCAAAAACTGTCAAGAGACCACATATTTCTAAAACACACACTTTTGTAAAAAATGTAACTTCCAAATATATTATTAGGCAGCGATAGTCGAAGACACATGGAAACCCTCAAAACCCTCAAAATTCTATTGTTAATAACTTTTGATTCGAGTAACGCATTTGGCAGAAATTCCAAAAGTGATTACAAGTCTGCAGGCCCCTCCAGACTGGAAAGTTCTGTAAAAGGTCAATTTTTGCCAAAGTGCACAGCCTAAACCGCTGGACGAATTTGGACTAAGTCCAAAACAACTTGGGCACGAAGCATTGACTTGCGTTCCATGTCTGGTTTGGAGTTATTCCATGCTGTAGTTATTTAAAAATTTCCCCCTTGCCCAAAAATTATACTTATATCTCCCATGGTGCATTGCAGGATCATGGTTTTGCGAAATGAAACAATCTTGTTTTTCTCTCGAAGGGAGAGATATTCGAAGCTATAGCCAAGGTTGTGGGAAAATGAAATGCAGTAAAATGCTATTTGCAGGTAAAGAAACATACAAATGCTATCAGGTTAGAGGTGGGGGGTGGCTAGAAAACAATGAGTGACATTTGGGAGTTAAAAGGGTCCAAGGACCGAGTTTGCAACACAATACTTTCTGCAGCCTCAGCTATAGCCGCGAATAGCCGATATCTGAAAGCAAACTGCGTCACAGAGGCAGCGTGTGCTCTGGCGTGAAAGGGAGAGGGCAGGGGAGGTGAGAAGGCTGTCTGGCGAATGGGGGAGCTGGCAGAGATGAGGGGGGCACCTGGTGATGGCCTTGGGCACAGGGAAGCATTTGTTTTTCCAGCTGTTTTGCCGATATTTAACAGCTATATCTGAGGTCAAAAAGGACGACTGATAACCGCGAGTATGTGTAGTTCAGTACCTGCGGTTACATTTTTTTTTTATAATTTATTTTTTATAACTATAGTGATGTCATGGGTGAAAAATCACTGGCCATGGCCGGTCTACTGGTGATTGTTGTGATAAACCGTATAACCCCACCTAAACACATTTAAGCAGCACGGAAATGGGAAGAAATATTGCCGGCTGCAAGGATAACATATGCCCAGGTACTTTCTGCACTCATAGCGAAAATCAAAAGCTGGCACCCATGGATTAACGCACAGTATTACTTAGCTTCAAAGAGAGGAAGGGGCCAGCCCGCTCAGGCCATGTTGCTCTAAGCAGTCTTGTAACTTTGCCTCATTTATTAGGCAACATGGCCTGAGGGGGCCGGCCTTTTCCTCATTTTGAAGGTAAGCAGGGTCAGTCCTGGTTATGGCATGGATGGAAAAATTGGGTCACCAGTGATTTTTCACCCTTGATGTCACTGTAGCTGTAAAAATATCTATTCTTTTATTATGTATAAAACAATGCAGGCTTTGAGAACTCCCAACGTTTTTAGTTAATGCCCTGTGTGATTAAATTATTTGCCGAGGATCACACACTTTGATTAAGCAGCGTGCTACAAGCCCCTTGTGTTATGGTCGGTCTCTTGTGACTGTTGTGATACATCTCAGGACCGCAACTACCTGCATTTTAGCAGAACACAAAAGGGTAAAAAATTATCAGCTGCAAGAAAAACATATGCCCAGGTACTTTTGCCCCCATAGCGAAAATCAAAAGCTGGCAACCATGAATATAGGCAAAGTAAGTGGCCACATATTTGAAAGTGAAATATACAAATGCAGTTCAACTGACCTTTTCCTTAGAAGAAAGTGCACAAGACAAAATAGCATTGGACGTTTAAAAAAAATAATGAACACCAGAAAAATAGCCAGAGATAGGATATCGTTCAATAAATATGCTGGCAAATGATAAAAGGTGCTCACAATCTGTAGTGAAATATTCCAATGAAAACAAAATCCCAATATGAAACAAGTGCTTGTGGTGTTGTGGGTAAGCGTCTGCACTGGGAACATGGTAACCTGAGTAAAATCCTGGCATCCAAACACTTGAGCAAGCTTACCAACCTCAAAAAAACCCAAGGGGTTGCATCCGCCCTGTGAAAAAAAGTTACGCTGTCAACCCACATGTGTCCTATACTGGTGCCCTGAAAAGCAACCACAATCAGGGAAAAATAACTGCACGAGTGTCCAGGATTGCAAACTCTCTTGCCACATTGTGGGCAAATACTCATGACGTACTTGCCCTGTCATCATTTCCCCTCCTCACTCCCATGTATGTCTTTCAACAATATTCTTCTTTATAACAACTAACTTCAAAAGTACACATACCATAGTGTCACTCAAATATATAAATCCTTATAGAACTATATTAGGCAAAAGTGTACAATTGTGGCATTATTCCTCCCATCTTGACTGTGACACCTACAAATACCAGAATGCAATTCAGCACAAAAAATGGTCTCTGAGTTAAAAACTTTCAAGGACTTACAGTAGCACTGTTTTAAAAAAAAATAATGCGGAGGCCATTTGCTATGAGATATTTAAAACACTGAGAACTCACAATGTTTTTAGGCAATACGCACTGTGGATAAATTATTTGCCATGGAACACACAGTTTGGTTAAGCAGCGTTCTGCAAATGGTACACACCTTTTCGGTGCCATCATTTTGGCGTGGGCCGATTTGGCATGCCCATTCCGCAGCAGCGCACTGTTATTTTGCCGCAAGGGATGTTTGGATGTGGCAGACATTGTAGCCAGGTCTAAATGCCCTCATGCTAAATAAGATCCAAGGACTGCACTGCAACAAACCTGGTCATTCACACTTGCGTTGCTTTTAAAAATAATATTTTACATGGTTTATTTAAATCTTATACAAACATATCAAAAGATTAAAAGAGAAAAAAGAAATAAAACATTCAATACATCAATACCCATATTGAAACAACATTTCATAATTCTGATCATGATAAAATCATAAAAGATCCAAAGTATCAAGCCAACAGATTCACATGTTTCAAAAATGGACCGATTCTAATCAAAGGTAGAGTCACTCTTCCTTCCAGAAGGTAGTGCCAAAAGTGCTCTTCATTTAATGATGTTATTCGATATACAAAAGTACCAAATCATTCTATTCTCAATTTTTGCAGTTCTCGACATTCAATCAACAGGTGCTTTAATGATTCCACTTCCAACCCACAAAAACGACAATCAGTTATCTATTGTCTCTCTTGACGTAACGCTCACCTGGTATCCACGGGGACGTCACTCAGCCTGTTCTGACCTCTTATGACCTCAAACCCTTCCCTGGAGTCTACTCGACTGGAGACTGGGCCTGAAACACAGGATTGGTAAAGTTTAACTCCCTATTGTCTCTGTTTGCTTGAACCCCTTCTTCCCCGGGGTCCAACCCTTCCCTTTGATCCACAGCTATACTTGTTTTCTTGGAAAGTGTGCTATCCGTCCTGCTTTCAGTGCAGGGGCGCATTGATTGATGGGGGCTCGTTGCTGCCTAGTTACTTCACTGGCAAGAGTCCGACAGGTAAGTATAATGAGTCTTTTGAACAGTTCTCTAACTTAGTTCCTTTGCATCCGTAGATGATGGGCGGCGTCCGGGGATGGCAACGTGCTGCTGAGATGAGTAGCGCTGAAGGTGAGTGAGAGCGCGATGCATGATGCAACCCTTTCGTATTTGTATTGAGCTGAGTTCTTTTTATGTGTCTTTTAGGTGCCGCAACGTTTTCAGCGTGGATGCCGGTTATGAAGAAGAAATGCGGTATGCAGCGCCTCTAGATGTTTCCACGCTAACCTGGAGTGTCTTTTCCCTCTTGCAGATGGATGAGAAGTTATGGAGACAGAGTTCCCCCAGAGCGGCTGGGATTCAGGTAAGCGTTTGAAGCTCGTACAGTCTTTAAAAATAAGCAAAGATTTGCTGAATGGATGCTAATGCCTTTTTTCTGTTCTTTTCCCTTTTCCTTAGGAAACGGCGTGCCGGGATGGGAATTACACCGCCGAAAATGCCCGCAGAACAGAAGAAGCGATGAATGATGGGCAGAAGCGCCGCAAGGTAAGGCTGTTCCTAACAGTGTTCTTGTTCTTGCAGGAGCTGAGTGCAGAAGAAAGATGCAGGCCTACTGGAGACCGATCCGGACACGGTGAGTGTCACGCTGCAGGTGCAGAAAACACAAAGCATGTTTCTCAGCCTGGGCGTGGCTTAAATAGTCTCTGGGTATCCCAGGTGTCTCTGGGCTGAACCACACCCAAAAGACTAGACTGCACATGCAGTTCTGGGAACCGAAATATGTGGGGGCATCCATCTTGTCCCCATCAATGCACTACAAGTCCAATCCCCAATGTTATTCTATGGGAGTGAGTGAGTCTGGTGCCACAAGCGCCAAGTCTGACTCCAAGTGGGTCTTTGGAGGGATGGAGAGGCCCTTGAGGGCCATGTAGGTGATCGTGGCCTGGCTCCAGTCTGACATCTTGGAGGGCTGGGGACATGACGGGCAGGAATCATGACACTTGAGTACAGTATTTCTTTTGTAGGTAAAAGATTGAACCTCTTTCTCATAATGCTATCACTTGGACGGGAATCAGGGCATATTATAAGATATTTTAAAATGCCTCCATGTTTCTTTTGCTGTCGATTAATGTCTGCATATAAGGAATAGACCAACCTATTGGATTTAGCTTTATCCGGGTTCTGAATGAGGGTTTCTGTATTTATTCTTTAACGTGACATTATGTTAATACAGTTGTCCCGAAATGGGCCAATCGGCCCCTTAGTTGACTGTGCAATATTCTTCCCCATAAACATATATAGCGAACCCAGATAAGGGGTTAAAGGTTTTAAACCTTGCTCAAAGCGCACAATGATTGCAGGAATGCAATTAGAGAGACTTAATGCTTTTCACCAGATCAATCCTTCAAATTTACTTAGATCTATTCTTTCTTTAGCCACCCCCGTTTCCAGACCATAGAGAAGGGCTGGCACTATCTTACTTTTGTAAAATATTACTGGGGAAGAATGCTGAAATGACAATATTTGCATTTAAGATGTTTCATTTGGGCTGCGAATTGTATTCCTCTGGCCGAGAGGACGTCTCTCCTAGTCTTTATATCTATAGGCCTTACTAAGGTTATGCCGAGGTATTTTGTTGACTGAGAAAACCTCAACTCTGTTTGGTCTAATTGGCAAATGAAGATAGAGGGCTTTTTCAGCCCACCATTGAAGGACAATACCATGGATTTTGATGGATTAATTGCTAATCTATTTATGGCCACAAATATGCCAAATCGGGTCAAATGTTTCTGTAGCCCCACGGGTGTCCTATCCAAGAGGATTACATCATCCGCATATAACGCCTAAGAGCAGGGCTCACCCTCTATTCTCGGGGCGACTAAACCAGTATTGCTCAGGAAATCTCCCAAATTCGCAAAATAAAGATTAAATAAGCATGCTGCAAGTGCACCTCCCTGTCTTACTCTGCGGGCCGTCTTAATTGGGTTGGTTACATCACCCTTGTTATTCAGTCTCACTCTTACTGTAGAGTTGGCATGTGGTTGAGTGAGAATATCTAATAAGTCCTTGGCAATACCCCACTCTAAAAGTGTCACGCATAGTCTCTGTCTATCAACCATATCGAAGGCTTGTGATACATCTACACAAGCCATTTAGGCAGGGTCTCTACCTTTGCTGCAGGACAGATCGATGAGGGACTGGATCAATAATCCACTTGTGTCAGTGCCAATAGCCTTCCTATAGCCTGTTTGAAATTTGGAGAATCTCCCTGTGCAGGACATCCATTCTTCGAACTTTTTTAGAACACTTTAGTGAAGATTTTGCTTTCAAAACTTAACAACGCTATAGGGTGATAATTCCACGGGTCCATACGGCTACCTTTTTTGAAAATGGGGATAATGATGGCTGTCTCCCATGATTTTGGTAATATTTTCTCTTTCAGGATAGCCTGGAACAAAGTGTGCAACAAAGTTGCCCAAGGATCAGGATCGCGTTTCATAATAGCTTTTCAGAGGCCATTGGGACCGGAAGCTTGAGAATTTGAGGCAGATTTTATTACGGTGAGGAGTGTTCCCCGGGAGATGTCCAATTTCAATTTCCCACTATATCTAAGGTTGAAGGCTACACCTTGGGACTTTTTAAACAGGCCCTCAAAATAAAGTTTCCAATTTGCCTGTGAAATTGGGTTTGAGATCTCTTGGACGGGGTCCTCCAATTGCTTATTTATTATTGACTAAAAGTTTCGACTTGACGGATCTTATATTACGTTTGGCATCCTTTCCCCTTCTTTCTGAATTCGAATATGTTTAATTGCTATGATCCATTTCTTGTATCTGTGCTTTTTTTTAAAAATCAAATTAATTTGTTCTTGGTCACTAAACCCAATGAATTTGATTTTTCTTAGCATCTTTCGCATGGAGTTCTTCCATGCTATCAAAAGGGTAGGGGCGGCTAGACCTATTTGTATTGAGATACGTTGAGGAATATTTAGACATACCATTGTCGAGTAGAAAGTGGAATTTCTCAATAGTGAGGGCTTCCAATTTATCTAGTAGGGTGGTGGTAGACCAAATGTGATTGATGTAATTACTGAAATAGTCCAGACTCCTTGGGTTTCAACCAAGCCTATTTTTACCGGCGTTCACCACTATATTTTTACAAAAAGGCTTATTTTGGGATTGAACTAAAAGGTCAATGTTTAGGGCCAAAATATCATGGTCACTATCGTGTAAGTGTATAATCTCAAAATGAGTGCTTTATTTAAAAACTGCCTCTGAGGCTACAATATAGTTGATCCATGATGCAAGATCATCTCTGTGCCTAGAAGGTTGTGGTGGTATATCACCAGGAGTCTGACCATTCAGCACATGCAACCCCAACCCTTCCAGAATTCCATCAATTTTCAACCTTGTAAGCGTAATTGAAGTTGATGGGCACTCTGTTTCTCTTGTTCAGTGTCTGGTAGTACATCTATGTCCAGACAATAGGAGTTCAGATCGCCAGCCAAGATCATTTCAGAGTTTGGATATTTCAGCTTATACATTTCAATAATCAATTGTAAGGCTTGCAAGCATGAAGTCAACATTAAGTGTGCTGGATTCCAATAAATATTCATTAATAAAATATGATGAACAGTTGGCCCAAGATGTGATGTAATATTGACAGTAAGTAGTCCTCTAGTGGTATCATTCATCAAGAACCCTTCAAGTCCCAAACCATGTTTCAGGACAATGCAAAGGCCACCAGAAGATCTACCTCCATTTGCGCTCAAGGCTCCCTGACAAATAGTTAAATATTCATCCCAGAAGAGCGGCTTTGTGGCACTCGTTTCTTGCATACATAATATGTTGCACGTACTTAAGGACTCGTAGGAGTGTGAGTTTAGCAGTAGCTTGCAAAACCCTTTATTGTTCCATGATGATAAAGTGAGCTTTTGGGAAATACAGTCAGGAGACTTCTTGGGGCTTCCTGGCAAAATGTGAGTATGGATTTGCGCACAGAGTAATTTTTAACCACAGCTCTTCGAATGAAACACTCTCATTGACAACATTTGATAAACTACTAATGATGGAAAATGTATGACTGCCATGTACCGTCTATGTGATCAGGAAGTTTCACTTGAGTCATGTCTTTAGTTGATATCAGGGATAGTGCAGAAATGTCCTTGAGTAGCATTAGGATGTTGCTACAATTCAATACTAGGCCTGGACACAGACGGGGGTCAAGAACATATTCCAGCTTTAGATAAGACAGTGAGGCACCTTCAATTTTAGTATAATTGTAAGACTGGGGACCCTGTAAAGTGAACTTGTGCTCCGGGGCATTCCCATTTCTTATTGGGATGGATGTGCATTGCTGGTCATAAGCTTGATGCGTTGTGCTAGGCACTCCGATTTTAATTTGGAGATGTGTTCCATCATAATGAATTTTGACCCCAAGATTTTTAAAGGTGTTAAGAAAGGCAAATGTTCCCTCGCGCTCAGACCTCTGCGCATGGTTACCAGCTGAAAGTTTATCAGATGGATTACTTGTGTGTCTATCAGATGAAGCCAGATGACAGGTCTCTTGTGACCATCTCTCTTCCTTGGCTCACAACAGCTTCCCCGTTCTCACCACACATGTGCGTAGCTCGTGAATGAATTCCACTTCTAAGAACTTGACAATAAATTTAAGGGGCGTGTTTCATACACATAGGTTGTTGGCATCCGTAAGGTAAACTGCCCTCGCTCACTTGGGTTGGTAGGTGAGTAAATTGCCAAGTTCATCAGAGGTATTAATTTTGGCATTTTGACTTCCTGGCAGAGACAATTGCTGCTTTTTGGCTTCTTTGTTTTGCAAGCAGGTTTACCAGGAGGTAGAGAAGAAATGAAATAGTCACGGAAAGAGGGGAGCAGAAGTTACTTGACGGTTATAACGTACCAGTGAGTTGGTTGAGCATAATGCAGATTTCCTTTGTTCGGCCTCCTCGGCCTGCCTGCCGTTGACTACAATTACTTCTGCAATCAGCTATACAAAGTCAGTTATCTGTGTTTGGAGTCCGTGACTCGAATTTCTCGGGTCTCATGAGCCTCAGCACCCCCACAGGACTCCATAGGAACACACTGCTGCCTCACTCGCTGCCCGTTCGCTTCAAGCAGGATCTGCTTGACACCGCCTTCTCACAATGGAAACAGTTGAAATACTGGTTGTGGAGCAATTCCCTCACTGCAACACACTCCTGCCGCACTTGCTGTGCATTCGCTTCAGGCAGGATATTTCTCTGCTTACCACAATGAAAACAGTCGAAAGGATGGTTGTGGAGCAATTTCCACATGGCAAAACATTCCTGCCGCACTATAATTTAATATGTTCAATGATAAAAGGCTTGGTATGAAACTTGTGAAAATTCAAACAATAAGATCATTGTAGCATAATGGTTAAGTGATGCGTCTTGAACTGCTTATGGCCAAGGTTCTCTGACACATAAACGGACAATGGAGCACTCTCTCGTGCATATTACCTTAAATAACAAAGCAGAGAAATTCCTGCCGACCAGTAACACTGTCCCTCAACAGAAGCACACCCTGACCTTGTCAGGAGGTGCTATCCCTAGGTGGACAATGATGCACCGCCTATCTAACAGGGGAAGAGGGAGAAAACTGACCCTACTTAACAATGCATTAGCAAACTAACATTGTTGCATTGTTATGTAGGGACAGTTTTCTCCGTCTTTCCCAGAAAGGCGGCTCATGACTGTCCACCTAAGGATAGCACCTCCTGACAGGGTCAGGGTGTGCTTCTGTTGATGGACAGTGTTGGTGGTCTGTTTTTTAAAGTAATATGCACGAGAGAGTGCTCCATTGTCCATTTATGTGTGTGACAACATATCGGGATATAATGGAGGAATGCAAGTGTTTCCCACTTAGATTTCTAAATCTAGTGTCTGTTTGTTGAAAGGTTCACTGACAGCAGCGTCCAGCATAAATGTGATTTTTTAAATTTAATTTTGTCTGGGCGGTGACTCAATTGCCATCAAGGACTCCCATTTATGTAGTAACCAGGACAGACTCTGCTCAGCGTCAAAGTGAGGAAGGGGGCCATCCTCCTCTGGTCATTTTGCATGATAAATTACCACTTAGGGGAATGGGCCGGCCCTTTTCTTACTTTGGAGCTAAGCCGGGTCAGCCCTGCTTTGAAGCTAAGCAGGGTCAGTCCGGTTACTGCATAGATGGTCGACCTAATGGCTATCTGAATTATTTCCTTTGTTTAAACTGTGCTACTGTCAGTCCTTGAAGGTTTTGCACCCAGAGACCATTTTATTGCCTTTTGCTGGATTGCATTCTGGTATTTGTAGTCTCCCAGTCAATGATAAAAAAACAGGCATTTTTACAGCAACAGTGAATTTGCCATCCCTGCAGCAGTAACTGGGACGAACCCTGATTAACTTCAAAATGAAGAAAGGTACAGCTCACTAAGGCCATGCTGTCTATTCTATGCCCTCACCACTTAGAAGAATATTTAGAGAAACATGGCCTAAGGGGGCTAAATCCTTCCTCACTTTGAAACTAAACAGGGTCGGTCCCGTGTTACTGTATGGATGGCAGACCGTCCACGGTACTGAATGCTGTGTGTTGTCTCAGTTTTAATTATCTCAAAAAACACAGAATCTGCATTTTTATGAAACAGAAAAAATGAAATTTAAAAAAATCACATTTATGCTGAACACTGCTATCAGAGAACCCTGACCTTAAGGAGTTCGAGAAGCAACACTTAACCATTATGCTACAATGATGTTATTGTTTTGATTTTCACAAGTTTCATACCTACCCTTTTATCATTGAACATATTAAATTATAGGCTAAGTATGAAATAGATGCACTGGGAAACAGCAAGCCATTGTGGCCCAGTGGTTAAATGATGGGCCTTAGCAGGCCAAGTTGTGTGTTTTCTATTTTATTTACCTCATTTAATTTAATTAAAAGAAAAAAAATGCAAGTGGGAGGTGGCAAGGTTTATTGCAGTGCAGTCATTTGATTCCTATTTAGCATGAGGGTATTTAGACATAGCTACAAAGTCAGCCACATCTAAACATCCCTTGTGCCAAAATAGCGGTGCCAGAATGGCTTTCACGCCGAAAAGGGCGCACTGAAATGGGTGCCGCAGCGGAATGCCTGTGCCAAATCAGTCTGCACTATAAAACAAGGGGCTTGGAGCATGGCACAGGACATTTCGGCATTGGCCAGTAAGCTGCATGACATTATGGCGTGACCTTTTCACCGCAGTTTCAGTTTGGGCACGCCCAGTTAGACACAGCCAGTTGGGGCAGGGAACTCCCGGCGCAAGGATTTTTTGGTGTGAGGGGTCTCAATTGGCGTGGCATGAACCTGCAAGCACTTTGCATTTTGTACCTCTCAGCACGAGGATGTTTTGCACGAGAGGTCGCAATTGGCATGAACCTGCAGGCACTTCGCATTTTGTAATCTGGATTAAACGTGAAACACATTTATTCACTGCAACATCATAAAACAGGATGGACATGTATTACACTATAATTGCAGAATTGAAAACGTATTAAACATGAGACACATTTACTGCAACATTATAAACTGCATGCAACTATTGCTCACAAACCATGTACACACACACACACACATGCTCACATCAAACGCACACACACTGTATGCACACACTCTCAGATGACATGCACACCCTCACATCACACATGTCCCCTTACACTGCACATATATTCAAAAAGAGGACAACACAGTCTCTGAGCAACATTATAAAACAGAAAAAATGAAATAAAAGAAAATCACATTTATGAGGGTTGCTGCTATCAGAGTACCCTGGCCTTTGGGAGTTCAAGATGCAGCACTTAACCACTGTGCTAGAATTATGTTATTGTTTGGGTTTTCACAAGTTTCATACCTAGCCTTTTATCATTGAACATATTAAATTATAGGCTAAGTATGAAATGTATGTCCCATGAAGTACCAAGCCATTGTGGTCTAGTGGTTAAATGCTGGGCCTCGAACTCTGACAGACAAGGGTTCAAATCTGTATGTTTTTTTATTTAATTAAAAGAAAATCAACGCAAGTGCGAGGTGGACGAGGTTTGTTGCAGTGCAGTCCTGTGATCTTATTTTGCATGAGGGCATTTAGACATGGCTGCAATGTCAGCCACGTCCAAACATCCCTTGCTCCAAAATAACAGCATCGGTATAGCTTTTGCACCGAAAAGGGCGTGCCGAAATGGGCGCTGTGGCAGAATGGGCGTGCCAAAAACACCCTGCGCCAAAATTATGGCGGCGAAAATGGGTGCACTGCTTGGAGAACGCTGCTTAACCAAAGTGTGTGCTCCATGGCAAATAATGTAATCTCACTGCGCATTGCCTAAAAACATTGTGAGTTGTCAAAGCCTGCAATCGAAGGCCATCGCTAGTGGTCTGGTAGTGTTTTAAAATGGACAGTGGACACGGCGAAAGGGCATTCCCACTGACCATGGCTGAAGACAATGCTAGTGGTCTGGAAGCATTCTAAAATCTATGGAATAAAAAAAATTGAAATTCTACGAAAACACTTTAGTTGCATGGTTGTTAAGGTGAGAACTTAATGCAACAAATCCCCTGAAATTCAGCTTAAGCCACCTTAACTTTGCGCCCCCTTTTGCGCAAACTAAGACCACAATAATGATATCACAGATCACATCACTGATGACATCACTAATTACATTACAACAGTAACTGGCATTAAACATGGCCTTCAGCCATGGTCAGTGTGCATGGGCAAATATATTTTAACAGATGAAAGGGTATGAGTCATGGCCTTCAGTTATGGGCAGTGGTCACAACTTTCACCCATGTGCACTGAATATTTTAAAACAATAAGAAGCTGCCATCCATAGATTTTGGCCATTACCAGTGGATGCAGCTTTCAACAGTGTCCACTGTATACTATATACACTGAACAGGCACTTGCCATGGACTTTAGAACAATACTGGTCAGTGGCCACAATCTTTGACTGTGCCCACTACATATTCTAACATATAAATGGGCCACTAGCCATTAAAATGATAATAAATAAAATAATAAAATGCAATAAGGGATGGCCTTCAGCTGTGCTCACTGTGTATTACACAACACTAACCAGCCACTAGGTATGGCCTTCGACTGTGCCCACTGTATATTATATACACTAAACAGGCGCTTTGGCTGTGCCGACTGTACATTCTGACATATTATGGGCACTAGCTATGGCCTTTAGCCATGGCCACGGACTACAGATTTCAATGTTGCTCACTGTATATTTAAAAACAGTGACTAGGCATGGCTTTTAACCATGCACATTGGTATTTTTGAACACTAACCGACCACTAGTTATGGCCTTTGGGGCTAGCCAGTAATCGCAGACTTTGTCATGGCCAAGTCCACGGCCTAAATTGTTATTAAGGTAATTAACGTTTTCCTGATCTAACTTATAAAGGATATCATGTCTAATTCCATTATTGATGTAATTAGTTATATACAATGCAATTAGTGTTGTCACCAGTGATGTGATTTGTAATGTCATCAGTGTTCCCATACAACATGTAATTCGTGATGTCATCAGTGTTGTGATCTGTGATGTTATCATTGTGGTCATAGTCTGCGCAACAGGGGGCACAAAGTTAAGGTGGCTTTAGGTGAATTTCAGGGGTTGTGTTGCATTAAGTTCTCACCTTAACGTCCCTGCAACGAAAGTTTTTTCATTGAATATATATATATGAAGAAAACGAGTAGTTCACAGAATGAGTACTGACATCGAGCAATGAAAGCAGACACTAATTACCTCCACTTACGTTACATTTTGAATAGCACAGGCCATGGGATTAGCACAGCAAGAGGCTCTTTTGGAAATTCACTGGACTGCAGACAGAATGTGAAAAGTCACCATTAAGAGCTTGAAATATGTTGGTCATTTAATGAGGAGGCCATCAGCGGCCTACCTATGGTGCAGCGTTCTGCTATGGCAAGGCGCCTGCTATGGAAACGCACTTCTTCAAAGAATATTTCCCTTTTTTATTGCAATTGTTCGTTGTGTTGTTGTATGCAAGGTATTTTTGGCCAAACACAATCTGGTTTCAGAAGTATTTCTCATAGGAAAAGATAAATACTTCTTCCCAATTCATTAAGTGTTTTTGAGGTGAAAGTGGACAAGTCATAATTTCATAATGCACCATAGCCAAAAAGCAATTCCCTGGTGTGAAATAACAGAGTAACTATGTCATAATTAAGCAATAACGCTCAAGGGTCAGTGCATTGCCGGGATTGGGTGACCTGCATCCCTCCTTAAAATCACAGTTTGCGCATGGACATTCACCCCACAAGTGCTATGGCTTTCAACAACCGTGGGATATTAGATGGGTTCTGCGGCCCAAAGAAAAACTGAGCTAAGCAGTGGTTCAGGTGCGTGGGCACCCCGTTATGAAGTTGTGGCACTACGTACAGTGAGGGATGAGAGCTGAATGTTGTCACTGGTCCACAAGAGGAGGTGTGCGCTGGCAACAACACAGGAACGGCTGTGTGGCAGCGCGGAAGAGCAGGGTGAGTGCCGCCCAGGGGCCGAGACACAGGAGTATGGAAGTGAGGCAATAGGAAACAGAATGTAGAGATGGGCCCTTAAAGATTGTTCAGCCATGTCACTGACTCAGTGAGCAACAAAACGTTTGGTGCGTCATTTTGTCATTGTGCAAAAATTCTGGGCAACTACCGCTTAACAGTGTCCTGAGTTCCTGATTGGCGGGGAAGCACCGAAGATTCTAGGGTGCTGAATAGTCCAAACTCGTCACTTAGGATTGGGCGATGCAATGATGTTGAAAATGATATCAACTGTAGGCCTCATCCAAAACATCAATATTGTGGTGTGTCACCCCTCCTGGGAGCATGGTATCCCCCAGGGCTCATGCTAAGGTCATGTGTTAGTGACCATGTGATGTAAAATAATGAAAGGGACGAACCGGCTATGGCTCATCAGTCCATGCAACCTGACTCCTTCCTGCTCTGTGTTATTGCAGCGCGATGCTGGTGCCGCGTGGCAGGCAGAGGGCCTGCTACTGCAGGGCCCTATGCCTGGGCAGTGCCCCTGCTGGGCAACGCTGTCCCCGATGCACTGGTCGCTAGGGTGTCACAGAGCCCCTGCTGGGCAACTCTGTCATCCTGTGTTCCGGAGCCCCTTCCGGGTATCTCCAGCTCTAATATCCTGAGTGCCCCCAGGTCATTGTCTGGGTCTGTGTGATCACCGCCCTTCAGGGTGATCTCTGCAACTAAGCATGATGGGTGCCCCCACGACCGCACGAGCTGGCTCATGTGCCTGTGAGCCAGCCCGCAACTGTTCAGACCAACGTGTGTGCTGGGTGCCCCCAGCGATGGTCAGACTGGCCTGCGTGACTGCAGGTCCAGTCATAACACATGTCATATTAGCATCACAGGAAAATAATAGAAATATCAGATGTAATATGCTTATTAGGAGGAGAAAGCTTGTATAACATAAACCCTACTTGTTGATGTGGTCTTCGTGCAGGAGTGGAAGTCACCTCTGACTCTTCAAATGGAAAACTATAGGAAATGGGAGCCCCTGAAGAGCAAAACTACAGATCAGCCAATTACATTGAGGGAACTCGTTCCACAAAGTAAAGCAGGTGATTGAGGCTAAAGCCTTGAAACTCTATCCAAGGGAGCCTATCCTTTCACAAACTATACAGGGCTCAAGCTTTTGCACCTGCGAAAAAGGCATGGCGGCTGGTCCTAGCTGTGCGTACAAAACGTTTAACATGATTCCTTAGAAATAGTTAACCCTTAATTAATAGAGTTGGCTAATAACGGGCATTGTAGAAAGCAAATGAGCAAAGAGGATATCACAGGTAAATATACCCCTAAAATGTGCAGAGAAATAGAAAATTACCGTAAATTGGTAATGAATAAAGTGGGGTGAACCCGAGCTTTGAAATTAAATTGTTCCGTTTCCTGGGTTCATAGTTCTGGTGTGTGACTCCGTGGTTTTGGAACCCTCCCTACTGCAGAGACTGCCCCTCCCACCCTCAGTCCCCAACACTGCTTCCTCTGTCCTGAGATTAAGAGCTCCCAGTCTAGAAAGCTCCTTAACAAAGCCGGAAGGAGGGAGGAAGGCTGCTCTCCTGTCGGAGCCCAGGCTTGTCTGAGCAGCCCCCTATTTTTAAACCGATTGCAAACGATATCAATGATCAAAGGGCTAGGACCCCTGCAGGAGCTTAGGTGAACAGCATGGCGGCGGGAATTCTCCCTGGTGATTTGTAAGCAGGAAAGGGCTTTTGACATGAAAGACGGCTTACACGGCCCAAGAATACGCATAACCCAGCTGCAAAATGCTTAACGCTGTCCTTGAACTAATGCAAATGGTCCGAGACTATTCCCCCCTTTCTGCCGTCTCAGGGTCCCCCACTGGGGCATTTAAACAGTCACATGCCCAGTAGACAGACACAAAGGCCCTGGAAGTGGGCAGGGTACAGTGTACTAATGTGTTTGGAATAATGAAACCAGGCCATTGCACAATTGCTGTGAGCTGCTTCCCGTCCCCTTTGTTGTCGGGGTTCATTAACGGGCCGCTTGTTTTGGATACCAGGCCTCCAGTCAGCAATGCTGAAGGGTGTTTTATTGGCTTAGAAATACTCAATTAAGCACTGATGTGGCGGCCCATAAAATGGGCTCCACTCCTTCAGCTGCATCAGCAAAGGGCAGTAGGATGCACGTACGTCCAAATGAGGCCATTTTAGATCTGCCACTCTCAGATGTACAAAACCTTGGCCTTTCTCTGCATAATTGTTGTCAAAGTAGATCAGAAACAACTACAATATCTCGACAGCTCCTTCCGATTACTTAAAGGAAACCTACCATACAACAACCAATTAAACGAGCACTAAGAATGCTGCGTTATTGTAAAAATTGTTATTATTACTAAGATGTTGTCATTAATAATACACCAATAAGGCCAGTTCTTAGGAGTGGTCATATAATTAACACCATTATGCACCATGTAATATTAGTATTAGTATTATTATTATTGTTATTATTATTATTATTATCGTAATGATTCTGATGATTTCTACTGATGAAACTTATTCATCAAAAGTGGCAAGGGGCTGTTTTCTCGTATCTCCTTTTATTGGAGGAGGCGTGACAGAGATCTGATTATTATTGTCAAGGCACAAGGTCTAGATTGCCATTAAGTTCTCTGAATTTCTGACTTCTTGAAACACTCTTTTTTATTTACTTGCACTTATTTTTTAGGTGTTTTAGACTGTGTCAACTTGCCACCTTCTGGGTGATCCATAGCACTAAGTCTGCCAATACGCGGAAGAAGTTGCAAGAAGCTTCTTGCGCCAATGGTACTGTGGTTGTCTGTGATGTTGGTAGAGGAAGGTATGGGTGCACCCGTTTGCCAAAAAGTATAGGATTGTTGTTCTATGACTGGGTTGGGCTAATGCTTTAAGATGAAAGCAAGGGCACGGAATAGTCCATATAGGCTTTCCACTGTGCAAAGTAGGTGAGTCTTAATCACTTTGGACAGATCAACTAGTGAAGGCGTCATTGGACAGGGCCATGTTCAGGTGCTTCATGAAGGTTTGTGAGTTTGGTCCCTGCATCAAGATTGATTTCATAGGCAAGTTCTTTGTACTTGGGTCAATTTCCTTCCATGCTTGTGGCAACAGAATTAGGCTTATCAGCTGCATCTAGACTGAGAGCGTTGCTCTGAATGGCCCGGTGGGGCTGCAAAACTGGGAGCTGGCATTCATGCGTGCCCTCTGCTCCTTTTCCCGTTGGCCTTGTATAGCACACACAATGCTGAATTTGAGCCTTCTCATTTAGTCAGCAGACTGTTTTCTCGGCACTGGCATCGTTTCTCAGATTTCCTTAATATGTACACCTTCAGAATTAATCTTGAAGCAGTGCTATTTCAGTAACTTAGACAAGACAGAACATCCGGCAAATCATACCGAGATTTAGGATGTCTAAGGCCGGGGACGGCAGCTTCCCTGTCCAAGCGGCACAATTATGGAACTCCTTGCCACATCTTTTACGAGAAGAGCAGCCTCATCTCAAAATCAGATCTAATTATATCAATCTGCTGAAGTCCTCGCACAAATAGTTTCATACTAGCGTATACAAGACTACCGCTCCCACCTTGTTTGTACATACTCCCCATCCAGTTGCCCATTATGTACATTTTCCCATCTGTATCTAGTTATTTGACCTATTATTGCCATGTATATATTCCGTTTTGTTTATAATCTGTAACCATGTAACTTAAAGCCTCGCATATTCTGTACTGTTGCGCCTGGTTACCTTCGGGTTTGGTGCGCATTATAAGTGAATACAACAAACAAACAAACAAACAAATGCACTAGTCATTTTCGTTCATTGATCGGTTGGAAGAAGGGAGAGGACTTGTCTGAGCATCAGAAGTTGGAAGTTAGTGTTTTGGCCAGAGCATTAACATATCGGGTGAAGGAGATGCCAAGTTTAACATAAATGAGGTGTTTGACTTTTATCCATGGCGATGGTCGCATCACATAAACTTTAGCTATTGAAAAGGTTGTATCTCTTCTGACCAAGTCTGCGAGCCACAGAATTTCTGTTGGCGACCATTCAAGAACAGAATGCCCTCTTTCCTCCATAGATGAGTGTGCTCCAAACATTCTGTAACACTCTTCCAGACGAAGGTGCAGTTGCTTACTGTCCACATACATAAGAAACTGGATTTAGGCACCATACAGATATCATATAAGAGCAGGGGCACAGTATAACGCGGGGTCATCCCAAAGATAGCATCATTCTGTAAAGGAGAATGCCGTGCCACTCTTGTTGTTTTGATGTCAGTTGTCAGGACTTCCCAGATCAACTCAGTCCTCAGATCCCACCCACGTCTCCTGTAAGATCCGATTGTCTGTCTTGTCAAAGGGTGCAAATAGGTTCAGCAGTACTGGAATTATTTGGGTGTTCTCAGCTAGGAATGTAAGAAAATACTCCCTGATATCAATCAAGATGGATTATGTGTGTGTGCAAGTCTAAATACTAATCTTAGATGAATATATTCAGGCAAAACAGAAATCACCCAAGTACTCAGTGTTTCAGTCGAATCAAGCTTTTTTCAGGCTTCGTTTCAGTTGAGTTGCTCCTATTGAAAATCATAAAAATAGGGCATTTGCAGTTTGATTTGGGATTTGTCTTGAAGAAAGAGGCAGAAGGTTTCTAACACAGTTTAAGGAATAGGGGTTGTTTATAGGATATGTAAGAAATCAATAGGATTTAGTTCAGGGAGAGTTGGAAAATGAAAATATGATTTAGCTGAGTGTTGTCGCGGTTTATTATATGGTCACACGCAAGTCAGGGATCTCCTTCCCCTACAATGAATGTGGCGCACAATAAAAACACGTTTATTTCTATCGTTCAAGTCCTTTTTGATGAGGCCTCCAAACCGTATTGCACACAACCCCAACAAATACCCGGTGCCACAATAGAATAGGTGCCAGGCCGGTGTGCATTAATAAGATATTTATAAATGTATTTATTGAAGTCCAATTAGAAGAAAGAGATTACATCAGCCACCAATGTTGTGGCAACATAAATACAAAATATCCTTTTTGGCAAAGTACCAACACAGAGATGACACTAGAATATGCAGTTACAAGACCTACCTTTCACATCACTCCCCACTGCAAGCAAAGAACAGTTCAAAGCGCACAATGAAAATGACTGCCAGCGGGGTTATACTTTGGTCCCAGCAACCCTCACCCTTAAAGCATCCACTAGGCTTGACTCTTTCGAATGGAAGGCAGTGACAGGGCGTGGGAACACAATGGAAAAATCAGATTTGGAATATGATTCACAGAAACAATATGACAGGAAGAAAGTTAAGGGGAAAATTTGCTTTGCTGAGCCTGACAATTACACACAGGGCTTTAGGATTGTGGTCAGAAGAGAATGGGAAAATCGGTTTTAATTATTTAGCACCACTGCTATGGGGGAGAATGGAAAGACATGGGGAATTCGTTTTTCTATACCTGACAGGAACAAATAGCGCTTTAGGATTATGGTCATAACAGAATGAGAAAATCGATTTTGTGATGTTTAACACAATTGAAATGTGAGAAAGAAAATGCAAATGGGAATTTGTTTTTAGCTAACAATGGGAACACCGGGACAATTTTGTGTTGCACCTTACAATGGAGAAACAGGGACAATTTCGTTTTGCACCTTACAATGGGAACACAAAGGGAAACTATTTCATTTTCCACCTTACAGTGGGAACACACATGGAAACAGGGCTTTTTTAAATTAATTCTTTTGGCAAATCTTTATGACTATACCGGCTCACAACACACTGGGAAAGATTGTTGGTTTTGAATGCCAACAATACAGATCCCGTGAATTCAATGGGGGAGTTCATTGATTTACTTTGATCACTATGCTTAGGATCTACACAGGCAAATGGGGGATTTTTCAATGGGACAATACTAAAACAATGCTGAAAATATGGGGCATACACAATCTATGGCTTGGGGTATTTCTACTTACAGGAGAGGTCTGGACTCGGCATCAGGAAGTGTCAGGGCACACTGTTGGGATACCATGGAGTCAGTCAAGGATTTCCCTCTGAGCCCTCCAACGGTCCCATATCAGTCTCTATGTCTCCTGCCTCCACTTGTCACAATATATTATGCAGCACAAGCAAGTCAGTGACCTTTTTCCCTTGCACATGGGTGTGTGCACAATTAATCGCTTTTTATTTTTACAATCCCCAAATGGTTTTCAAGGAGGTATCCAACCTGTCTCGCACCCAACCTCCACCAGCACCCTTTCTCCCAATAGACCAGGAACCAGGCTGGTGTGATGCCAACGAATACTTTATTGATTTATTATTTTAATATTCAATCAGAACAAAAAGATGACAGCAGCCACTAAAGTTGTGGTAACACAATGCACAAGCTTCTATAAAATAACTAAGTTAAGAGAGACTTCAATACCACACCCAATTTGTTTTGTGAAAAGCAATAAAAATACAAAGTTCCCTCAACTGATTGCAGGAAGGTTAAGTGTTCCCCCCAATGGAAAACTGGGTTTTCAATTATTTAATATTACTGCTATGGGAAAGCACACAATGATACTTTGGGCTGCTTACACTAGAGAACAAATCCCACTAGCTAGCACACATAGGAAATTCACATTTAAAACAGGCAATACATGAGAAAGAAAATCCCCCCAATAAAAGGGAATGCAATTCAAAATCAGTGAGCGGGGTCTGATAGAGGAAGAAGGATAGAAAGGGGAAAACAAGTTTTCAAAGGATAAAAGACATTTTTAGAAAAACGAAAATTGAAATCAAATTGAATTTGGCAGGAGCAGGAAATGACAGGTAAGCTCTAAACAATGAAAAACAAAGGAAAGGCAATGCAAAATCTGAGCTCAGAACATGATAGAGGAAGGGAAAAACTTTAGGAAAATCACTGTTTAAAGGATGAAAAGAAATATTTGGAAAAGCGAAATTACAAATCTCACTAAATTTAGCTGGAGCTGGAACTGTCAGACAAGCTCAAAACCATGAAAAATTAAAGAAAGGCAATACTAAATCCGAGCTCAGAATCTGATAGAGGAAGGCGAATGCTCTAGGAAAATCACTGTTTAAAGGATGAAAATTAATATTTGGAAAAACAAAATTAGAAATCACCCTAACTTTAGCTGGCGCTGGAAATGACACACATGCTGTCAACAATGAGAAAGGCACATAGGAACCACAGTTTTTAATGAAATTGACAGGGGCAACTCACAGGTATATTTTGGGCAAAGAGATTCTCACAGTAGGAACCACAGTTTGGGTTTATTATGACAGATGCAAATGGGGATTTGTTTTTAAACCCACAATTTAACACATGGACACATTCGGTTATAGTTCATAATGGGAATAATTCTTTTGGGGCAACACTTAAATGACTATAACAATTAAATAACAACACTGGGCACAAGATGGATGATTTCAAATTGCAACAATCCTGCTCTGTGAATCTCAATGGGGGTTTAATTGATTTACTAAGCAAAATACTAGGGAAATAACTTACTTAAATATACAAAGAAACATAGGACTTTTCAGGGGAAAGAGAACTATAATCACCAACAGATACACAAGGGATGATTTTGTCCCATAGGAATGATGAGTTAAATGCACAGAGGAACCCAGTATGTGTTAATGGGAGAGTTACTAAAATGCACAGACAAATAAAATAATTTTCGATAGAAAATTGACTATATTTCACAAACGGATAGAATAGAGAATATTTCCTTATGGGGACACTCAAGGTTAGCACTTTAATAGATAGGACTTATTTAGGTTATGGCTGTGGAGATCTATACTTACAGAAGAAAATAACTGTATAGTCATCTATGGCGCCAGGACTCCACTGCAGGGACCATCAAAGGGTTCAATCAAGGCTTCACTCTATCCTCCCAAGCAGTTACTCCAGGTCCCTGTTTCACTCCAGGACTAGACCCAGATTTCTGCAAGGATAGCTCCAGATCTTCAGTCAACTACACAGCTCGGATTTTGTAGAGAGAATCTCCAGTTGAGGAGGTGTAACCAATTTATAAGCCAAATGACATCACTGATGTGTCATTCTCCTTGCACAAATGATAGGGCAGTGATCAAAGGTTCCCACCCTCTCTGCAAGCCGGTAGGTTCTGAGAATAGGGGAGTGTTTTGAACAGACAGAGGAGGCTATCCCATCAATCATATGACAGAGGCAGGGGGTGGGATCTGGCTTCTGTACCTGGAAATCTCACATTTTGAAAAATACCCTTTCTTATCAGATTACGCCACAGATGCCAGCATATTCAGACATTACATTTTGTTGTGAATCGCATAAACTTTGTTTGATGACTTTGTGACATATTGTGGCGAAGCGTCAGTATTTTCTCGTTTACACCCAAACTACATTACTGAAAAATATGGCATTCGGTTGGCGGAATACCTATCACCTGTTACACCTTTTCTCAAATGTATTTGATTGTCATATTTGGTTAAGATTCAGTCTAAACCTTCCAGCCATCACCTCTTTGTTTTTGCTTTGTCACCCCGAGTGGGACGGGTATGCCCAGACGTGGGTCCCGTGCCTGCTGGGCCTAGAGACCCAAGCTACTCCTCACTGATGAGCCCCAACAAGGGTGAAACATGTTTGGGGATGCTTGTGGTCTCGTGCAGAAGGGATGTGACCTAGCAGTTCGGGCTGGACTGCCCCTTTTGGGGTGGGGCCAAGCCTGATTTGCATATGGTCTTTCCCCTTCTGTAATGGCTTGGCAGGCGAAGAACGATGGTCTGGAGGGTTGCCCCGAGCAATGCCAGTGGTTAAGATTCAGTCTAAACCTTCCAGCCATCACCTCTTTGTTTTTGCTTTGTCACCCCGAGTGGGACGGGTATGCCCAGACGTGGGTCCCGTGCCTGCTGGGCCTAGAGACCCAAGCTACTCCTCACTGATGAGCCCCAACAAGGGTGAAACATGTTTGGGGATGCTTGTGGTCTCGTGCAGAAGGGATGTGACCTAGCAGTTCGGGCTGGACTGCCCCTTTTGGGGTGGGGCCAAGCCTGATTTGCATATGGTCTTTCCCCTTCTGTAATGGCTTGGCAGGCGAAGAACGATGGTCTGGAGGGTTGCCCCGAGCAATGCCAGTGGTTAAGATTCAGTCTAAACCTTCCAGCCATCACCTCTTTGTTTTTGCTTTGTCACCCCGAGTGGGACGGGTATGCCCAGACGTGGGTCCCGTGCCTGCTGGGCCTAGAGACCCAAGCTACTCCTCACTGATGAGCCCCAACAAGGGTGAAACATGTTTGGGGATGCTTGTGGTCTCGTGCAGAAGGGATGTGACCTAGCAGTTCGGGCTGGACTGCCCCTTTTGGGGTGGGGCCAAGCCTGATTTGCATATGGTCTTTCCCCTTCTGTAATGGCTTGGCAGGCGAAGAACGATGGTCTGGAGGGTTGCCCCGAGCAATGCCAGTGGTTAAGATTCAGTCTAAACCTTCCAGCCATCACCTCTTTGTTTTTGCAGGAATATGTTCAGGCATCCCCAGGTTTAGATGCCTAAATTTGCTCCTTCGTGTTTGGGCAAGGGCCTCATTTTGCATCTAATCCAGTGCAGGCCTTTTGTTGAGGGGCATATCCCCCCTGACTCCGGCTTGTAGTTATGGCATTTTAGGGCTATTTTTTTTTTTTATTATTGTTTTAATCAATAAGATTTTTACAATAGAAGACTTTTCATTTTCAGTGCGAAGCTGTAGTAGCATCAGTGATGATAAGAACGGGAGAAGTATTGTATTGTATTGAACTGTGTTGAGGCCGGAACTCGTCGAAGGTCGTTGGACGGACCGATCAACCTGAGGACGGTCGGCTGAGAAGTTCAGTGTTTATATAGACCAACATTTTGTAGGTGGCCAGCAGCCACGAAGGTCTGTCTCCGGCCATCAATCTGGACCAACAAACGTCCTGGTCGCTTAAAATGTGCTCCGAAAAGATCTCCGTCAGGTAGACTGTTCGGATCCTGGCTGTGCGAGGACATGCTAAGAGCAAATGCCTGATCGATTCTGTTACTCCCGGCGTTTTGCAGAATCGGCACTCGTTCGATGGGGAAAGCCCTCTGATTGCTAAAATTTCGTTAGTTAACAGGAGATTTAGCCGCGCTCTCATTATTAAATCGCGAGCGTGTCTAGAAGGGAACTTTTTGATGTACGGTTGTAAGTCATTGAATCTTCTGATGTTTGGCGGGAGGTGCTGTGTCAGTTTATTCTTTAGAGCTGCCTCGTTGGTTTGGATCCAGTCAATTTCTTTCAGTTTTTTTTAAATTTTTGTAGGGTTTCTGACAAGTGTCTCTTCGTCACACTCTGTAGTAGCCAACAGAGCCTGGTTTATTTTTTTCCAACGGTTTAGCGTGTTGCTTTGGCCGTTTTCACATTCTTTCTTGATTAGATTGTAAATTGATGGATCAGGCGAAATTCTGGTTTTGCGAAAAAGCATGAGCATGCTGGATTTCAATGTTCCCTCAAGTGATAGCAGGCTAAGTTCCTTCCTTATAACGGTCACCGAGGTGGAATTAGGGAGACCCAGTGTCCCTCTCCAAAACATCGGAAGGGCGTTGGCGCCGTAGGTCAAGGTGGGAATAACCTTTTTCTTGTAGAAGTCTACAACAGGAATTAGGGAGAAGCGACCAAATTTTCTGTTGATTGCCTTGGCTTGTGCAATCAGCTTTTTCGTTTTTCTTTTGAGGTGGACTTGCATTGCCAGTTCATTTCTTGAGCTGTCGAGTGTCACTCCAAGGTATCTAAATTCAGAGTCTTTTTCGACCTGCTGCTTTTCCAAGAACAGAGCGGTTTTTTCCACCTTCTTTGGTTTTGTAGACAGGATCATAAATTTTGTCTTTTTTTCGTTTATCTCCAATTTGTTGTCAGCCATGTATTCCGAGAGTTTCTTTAGTTGACGCTGCAGGCCCACGAGAGTGTGGTCTAGGAGGACCAGATCATCTGCATATAGGATTCTATTCACATGGGTGTCGCCCAACTTTGGCGGGAAGCAGCGGACTTCTTTGAACGTTGTTTGCAGGTCCCCCAGGAAGGAGATAAATAGGGCCGGGGCCAAAGGGCACCCCTGTTTCACCCCTCTGGCGGTTGGAATCGCTGGGGACAGGAGGCCGTGTTGGTTTAATCTTACTCGCATGGTGGTGCCGGCGTACAGTGCTTTGATTGCCTCCAGGATCGGGGTGGGGCAGCCCCAAGTTTCGAGTTTCTGCCAGAGCTGCGGGCGCTCCACTTTGTCGAACACCTGGGTGAGGTCGATGAAGATTAGGTAAAGTCGCGGTCCACCCTCCAACACTTTCCCTTTGAGCGCGCTGAGCATCAGTATGTTGGCTGCTGTGCCCAGTCCTTTTTTGAAGCCTGTTTGTAGATAGTCGTGGCAGCCAGCCGTTTTGGCCCAGTTGTTGAATTCTCTCAGAACGAGAGAACCAAACACTTTACCAATACAATCCAGAAGGGCGATCGGCCTATAGTTTTTTGGATCTTCTTTATCTCCCTTCTTGTAAATTGGAACGACTGTGGCCGTTTTCCATGATGGAGGAATAGATTGTAGTTGAGCACATCTTTGAAAGATTTTACTGAGAAGAGGGGCCCATTCTTCCTCGAAGGACTTCAGGTCAACGTTCGAGATGCCGTCCGGGCCTGGGGCTCGGGAGTTTTTAAGTCTCTTAATTTGTGTTGTGATGTCCTCGATGTCATCCACTCTGATCCATGGTAATGATGGCTCTGCCAGCTTCTCTGTTTGCTCTTCTTCAGACTTCTGAAACAATGCACTGAAGAATTTGACCCAGGTAGCTTCGCCGATGTTTGAAATAAAAGCAGTTTTTCCGTCGGAGTGTGTCGAATTCAGGAGGCTCCAGAACTCTCTGCTGTTGTTGGATACTATTGTTTTCAGAATTGCTTCTGAGTCCTGTTGATATTGGGTCAAGCAATAGTTTTTGAGCCAGTTTTTGTACTGTCGGCACCCCTCTGCTGCCTCAATTATTGCTGCCGCAGTTCCTCTCACTTTAGCTTGTCGTTTTAGCCTTCTCATCTCCTTGCATTTTAGCACCACGATGTTGTCAAATCTGTGGTGCGAGCAGTTGTGAGTGGCTCTGTTGGTGGCCTTGACTTTGTATGTGACCAGTAAAGGTAAGTAGTCGATCTGCTCGCTTGTCCCCCGTTCTGCCTGTGCCTGGTATTTGTGTCCTAGTTCTTTTATTGCTTTAGCCGATATTTTCACTCTTGTTCGTTGGTTATTCGTGGAGAGCTGTGGCAACGCGTAATCTCTTTCCAACTGTGTTGTTGACCAAACTGTCACCAGCAAGTTGTGGCCACTAGCCAGCGCATTGATCACGTCAAAAGAACTTATTGCTGCCAACAACGGCGTGGACACAAATATGTGGTCTATTGTGGCATTCGCTTCTCGCCTTGCCCAAGTCGGCAGCCGTTTTGGATCTGGAAAGGCTGCGTCCAGGTTATGGAGTTCACGAGAGTTCATCAAATTCGACCACTGGGCTCCTCTCTTCGCTCCCGGGCTGTTCTTATCCATACGGAAAGTTAATTTGTCTGTGGACTGGCATGTGGCTTTGATGTCTCCACAAATCAAGAGGTTAGGGGTTAACTGGGCCGACAGTGCCTCATCGATCGCTCTTTCCATTTGTTCCAGAAAGGATGTGTCACTGATTCCAGCTGGATTCCAATACGTATTTATAATGATCAGTGGCTCCCGTAGTTGGTTGGCTGGGTGTTCTTCGCGATCAGTCTGAACTGCTTTTATCATCAGGATGGAAGGACTGCTGAATAGCGTGGAGTCGAGTGAAAAGCCACAGCCTTGACGACATGCTGTCAATATTCCAGAGGATGGACGTCCTGTTTGTCCTTTTGTGGCCGGTGAAAGGATGATTTCGTATCCCTCAAATGTCGGGACCTCTGTGAGCCAGGTTTCCTGTAGACATAGAAAATCATAATCTCTTAGTTCAATGGCTCCTGGTCGCGTTAGATGCGAGTGTCCCCTGGTGTTCCATGGTCGTGAAGGCTGAACCGGACTCATGGTGCTTGGATTGCTATTTCCTTGGTGCACCAGTCGGTGCTTTGGATAACCACGACTCAGGACCCAGGACTAGGTTGAGTCTCGAGTTGCGCCTCAGCGAAGGTTGTATTTGGTCTGCCAAGATCGTTTTTGTAATCGTGAGGTCCATTTTCCTGTTATTTTGTTCTTGCTTATTCTTTTTAGGGCTATTTCACCCCACACACTTCAAGGTTAGGCCTCTCTCTGCTGGGATGTTCACATCAGATTTCAGCAGCAGGTCATCTCTTGGAATTAGTGGGAAAAGTCCACCTTTGCTGCATGCTGGCTTAGTTATAGGGCAGATGACAGCACTGCTTGTCATAATTCTCGCGAAAGGGATTCGTGCAGTGTCACTACACCACTCCCACCTGTTTGCTGAAAGGACATGGGATTATGGGAGTACTTTGGGACAACTAGGGGAGGAGAGAACTTTATCATCTCACTTCGACAGGTGGCCTTGGTCTGCTTCGGGGACATAGAAATCTCACTATATGGCAAGTGCCCTTAATCTCCTCTATTTGATATGTATGAATACATTTTTTGAGCACTACATTTTAAGGTACATCAACTGAGAACAGTTTGAGGTCTGCACATCATTCCTGTGCAGAGATACAGTTTTTCTTAATTTACTCCAGAACTATACCAGTGAAAAATGTGACACTTTACAGGTGTCCTATTAATCATATTTGGCATGCTTTATCAACTTTATGCATCGCTAATAAACACAAGGAGCCCCAAATCACATTTTCATTAATAACTTTGGTTGTGTATATCTCACCACAAAAATCATTTAGCATGGTTAGAAGGGATTAACTGTCACCTTTCACAAAATCTTAGAATGACTGTTGTGTGATGTATACTGTCAGTTTTACACGATAAAATACATTTCTCCCATCTATAAACAATGTGCAGTTTCATTACTCATTTGCTTAGATCCCCACCTTTTTTAAAGTTTTTGTTTCCCTGTTCATGCCTGTGACGTCAAGAGAGGGGTCTGTGTTTAGATTAGCCTGCCCTTCCAAGGGCTAATGACTAAGCTAATTAACCTTTTATGAGACTTGTGACCTGCAGGACAGAAGGGCTGAAGAATAGACCCAACCTTATCTGGTTTGCCCTGCATTTTCCATCTATGAGTATATTATTTTTTGTATTTCTAAGGCATGGCCCTGATGTTTGAAGACAACCAGGGCTGAATTTCCAAAGCTACCAAGGAAGGCTGTGAAGGTTAATTGTACATCTTGAAGAAATGGCCCGCAGCACAAAGCCTTTGAAGTGCACAGCCTGTAACTGCATTTTAAATGACCTTCAGGCACCCAATTTACAAAGTATGCATGCAAGTTTCTTAAAAATTGTTCATGGAGATGAGCTTATGATGGGCAAGAACCAAATTCACATTTTGACACTCTGGCGAACATTTCGCTGTGCATATTATTCGTTTAGATGGGGGAAAAAAAGTGACATTTTATTTAATTTGCCCATGAGATGAACTCCGTTTCACTGCAGCTGCTGAACACAATTCTGACATCCAATTAAGGGCTCTGTGGACTGCTGTTTCATGGAAATATCAGTACAGCTCTTCATGGATTTGTCAAAATGTTCTTGCCACGTGTCATTCCTTCATGAAAGGCATTGGGCACCTCTCCATATTTTGCAATTTAGCACATTTCCTTTCCTTTTGAATTGAGTTCACAATGCCTTATGTCGGACCTCATTGTTTCTTTAACTAAAATTGAAAATGTCATTGCATGACGGACACTACCAAATGATCATAATCTGGCACAAAGATTCCTCCAACAAACTTTGCTGGGCTTTAAAAAAGAGTGAGGAGCATAGTTCATCTTCACCTTTCGGAAAAACACAGTCATCTCAGGGTACTGAATTATTTCATACCACTACATATCAACTCAAAACTGAAGTACACTTAGAAAAAGGAAACCAAACCATGAAATCATACCTGGGAAGCTTCAACCAAAACCAACTCTGAACTCTCAAGTAAGTTATCATTCTTAGAATTCACGTATAATAACACTCTCCATTCATCCATAGGTCACTTCACATTTCTTTTTATCTCATATGCCTTCCATCCCATGATGATTCGCATACTCTGGTCTATCACGTCAGAGGTCCACACATTTACTTATTTATTTATTTAATTGTTTTTTTATAACATGCCTAATACCACAACTGAGTTTGGATCTGAGCATGGATCCAGGATTCAAACCTCTGTTGCTATGCATGGTCTTGCTTCCAAGACCAGCACGTTGCCCCTGTCATGTTATAGGATTTCTGTATTTGTCTGGCAAGGACAGAAGGAGATGATGAGTCATCTAATAAAATCCAAAAGGAATGGCAAGACAGTAGCCGGCAATAAAAGACACCCTGCACCCTTTAATAAGAAAGGCATTAAGAACTGATTGTCAACAAAGAACGCCTGGTTGCCTCCACTCCAAGAAAATACATCATCCCATACCACATTGAGAAGATCATCAATCCTGTGAAACTTCACTTAGTCCTTCCATTCCACCTAAGGATGCGCCCAATATCTCCTTGATAAAACTCTGTCTTGTCGCATCCAGTTATGGTTTACCAGATATAGGATTTCCCCCTGTTGTTGTCTCGGGATCCAGAATATGCAAGTTTCTTGATTTCCTGAGTGCAGTGGGCATGGCCTTACTTGGAGATATTAGAAGGACTTGAAGAGGATTGATTCTGAAGACAGGTTTTTGGTGAGACTCGCAACACTACATGTTCCAACACTGTTGCTGGAGTTCCATAGTCTGAAAGCTAAGAGAAAAAAGGTCATGAAGGAAGTATACTATTATGATTGTGAGGAAACTGGTGTCCCATAGCAAATGGGGCAGAAGAAGCAGGCCCAGAGAAAACTACAGAACAAAGGCTACCACTATGCCTATGATATCATTTAATCCTAGGCAGACTGGACCCCGAGGTAATCCTCTTTCTGGGGGTCAGCGACAGATGTAGGACACTATTGCTGATGTCCTTATCCCTATACATAATTCACGTGAGTGGCCCCAATTCCTACCTGCCCTTAGACATGGGTGCAGCATCTGGACTACTCATTAAAAACAGAGGCAGAGTAAGCCAGAGTAAGGCAAAGATGTCTTTCTGTATTGTAGAGGAGCTCAACAGAATGCCCAAGGCCAGTACAAATATGTGGATACCATTTATGGAGTTGTAACACTGGCTGATCAGCTGGATTAAAGACATTTGTATTTGTATTTATTTGAAAAACATGGATTGCACTTTCAAAGAGAAATGACTTTCAATAACACATTTACAGATGTCAGAGGCATCCCAACATGTATTCCACACTTTTGCCAATTATTCATTTGCTCAATTTTTGTGTAACCTCCAAACTACAATATGCGTGTGTACCCATGTGGTTATGGTACATAGTGGGTGGTAAGGTTGAGGGATAATTTGGGAGGTCTCCCCCTACTTTTTGTGGTAAAAAAAGTGATAAGATCTGAAAGAAACTGTAACAAATTTGCATTCGCCAAACACAAATCAGGAAACACTCATAGATCCTTTCAACAAAGAGTGCCTGCAAAATAACAGAAAGATGAGGACAAGTACTGGGCCAGTTTATGCGGGTGTAAAAACATGGGACATACAAGGGTCAAACAAGGTTCAAACAAAACAAAACAAAAAATCCATACAAGAAAGCACATGACTTTCACAGTTTAACATTAACCTAAGGGCAAGTGCTTAAAACTAAAGAGGAATACTATGTATTATTTAATACAGGTATTTTGGTTTTTACAAACCTTTTGATATATTTAATTTCCTACATTCAAAATGCAAACATATTGCATTCAATTTTCAAACCATTTCCAATTAATACATTTTTTCTATGCATTCGAAATATTTGAAAAAGAAAATTATTAATTCATTAATGTTTACGGAAAAGGGGACTAAGACATTCTATTAAAATAACAGCGATTCATGCACTAATTAGTTACTCATCGGCAACATTCCCGGTGCACATTCACATGCAATTCCTAGACAAAACAAGCACCACCTCCCGGCCGTCTAATGCTAAATGATTACAACATTTACTGGACCTGCTACTTTACTCTTGATTCCACTTTTTGCTTCTAATACTTTGGCTTTTTTTTTACTGTAGTGATTGCTGTGCAGTTGAGACTAACCTGTTCCAAAGGAAGTCTCCCCTCAATACCCTATCCTGTTGCATGCTGTCTAAAAAGCATTTAAGACACACAGCTCTTGTCCCTTCACATTCGATTAATAAGTGCTTTATTGATTCTACTCTTTTCACCCGACAAAAACGACACAGTCTTGTTTCCTTACACAGGTTCACCCACGGCCTCACCATGTCCAATGGAGGTATCAGGATTAAGTGGAATCGAACAGAATTGCACCAAGTTTAGCTGAGCTGAATTTAACAATAAATGAAGGCAGTACATCCCTTTTCCTATGAATATTCAAGAAGTCCCTATGAGACTTATATGTATCAACTTGGTCTCTGTTCCAAGCCCAATCATAATTGAAAACTGCTATACAGATTTGCAATTGTACTGCTCTATACAAGCTGTTTTCTATCTACGCCGTTTGTTCCTACTTGTGTTATATGGAACACCCACAAGTGCTCTCTCCATATGTAAATAGAGTACACTGATCGTACTACTTTTTGTTTATTCATGTACGATTTATTGGATTAAGAGGATTAAAATCCAAAAGTTAACTCTAATGTCTTGGTTCTGATGTTCCATTCATTTTACACCTGTGTTTACAATGTATCCTTATTAACACCGTTAAATTGTGTAATGACATTTTCTTTTGGAAACTAGAGAAACTTAGGCGGTGCTTGTACACCGTAGAATTTACGCCCTGTTGGCGCCAAATGTTTAAATGAATTTTGATTTAAAATAGAGGGTACTTATTGTCCCTGTTGAGTGCATCTGGGCTTGCTGGGTAGCAATACACAGCTTTGGATTTGTCAAGAAAAGAATCACAACAGCAGGGCCTACGAAAGATTCTTGCTCCCTTTAGAATCCTTCTTTCACTTCATCAGTTATTACCAGAGACTGGTTTCTGGAATAATCATTCTGTATGGTTCAGGAAAAGTCAGCGCGTACCCCGGACGCATCCCAGCCAAATCGTGTGGAAACTGCTGCGTGTACCCCACCCGAAAAAACCAGCCAATTCGCATGGAAACTCCTGCGTGAACCCCGGACGCACACCAGCCAAATTGCGTGGAAACTCCAGCGTGTACCCCAGATGTACCCCAGCCAAATCACGTGAAAACTCAGCATGTACCCCGGATGCACACCAGCCAAATCACGTGGAAACTCAGCACGTACCCTGTCCACAAGCCAGCCAAGTGATGTGGAAACTCAGCGTGTAACCTGTTCGCACCGAGTTTTCACGCGATTTGGCTGAGGGGTGGGGGGTCGGCTGTATGCTGGACCAGGGATGGCACAGGGGCTTGTGCTGTGTTAGGCATTTCGCTATCTTTTTACTTCGTGTGGGGGTGTGTTGGGGGCATTACTGGTGCTGCGTGATGTTCCTTGTGCCACGGCTAGTAAGGAATCGGGAAATCCATGAATATGCATGCCACACAATTGTTTCTTTGCCCCAAAGCTGGCGCATGTGTGGTGCACACACCTTCTTGGCACGCAGCGCTTGCACCTTTTCTGCACTGGATTCCATGAATCGGGCCTAAATGTGTTGTTAGTTCATGTAAGTACATGTTGCAATCAAAGTGTCAACATTCAATCAATAATTTATAAACATTGCCACATATTTGCCTACGATCAGTTATTGCATTAACATTTTCTGAAACAACTTACCTTTGTGTATCAGAACCATGTTTCCATTAGAAATGTATTGGTAACGGCAGAAGTATGCAATTATGATAACACATCAATATTGTAAAAGTTATGGGATCTTTTCCTTCTCTCTCCTGCCAACACTTTAATGGTTCAATTACAGTCAGTAGTTTCCAGTATCCATACACTGGGAAGATTATTCACTTGTGAGATTATGCCACATGTGACACTTCTAATTTGATTTGTGTCATCCATTGCCCATGTGGTATTTTCTCATTTGCGTGACCTGTCGTCAAGCAAAGTTTTGATACACTGAACATAAATCAAATGCCCGGTTTAAACACACAAAACCTTTGGTAGCAACACACTTTTTAGAGTTACATCAGATCATAGTGAACATGCAATTAGTACTTTTAAAAGTGTTACTATGATCTAAAAGGTGATGGTGGCTGATATGAATGCCTTCTTAGCAAGAAGGGAATGCTGCTGGATAGACAAGCTGTCATCATTCTTCACAAAGGAAATGTTTATGTAAAGATTCTAATATTCTGTTTATTTAATTTATTGTTGACATGATTATTTACAATTCGTTGGTGTTTTTCGAATTTTATCTTATTCTTTGTAATGGACAGCAACTGTTATTATTTACTAGAGACATTTGTATTTCTGTTATCTGTATCCAATATTTCTATGAGCATCATAGATTGTTTTATATTATTTTCCACTATAACTGAACAATTGTGTTTCTTATTTACTATACACGATCATTGTTTTATATTCTGTACTCTCCACCATTAACTAGTTCACACATTTAATGAGTTAAATTGATGTAGCCATGTTTGTTGTATTGACAGAGAGATTGAATTGTTCAACGTTTTTTACCTTCAGTTGTTTACTTTAGTTTTAGCGGGTCGCGAATACCTTGACAAACATATTTAGTTGATTATGTCATACATGCATCACTTCTGTAGTATCTTCTTCATAAGGAGGATGGCCCCTGATTCACCTTTGCTGCTACCATTTTCAGCCTATGACATCATGCAAACATAATTTATGATACATCTTCCTTAAAAGGAAGACGCTCTGTGACACACTTTTTTCAACCATCTCCAACTGAAGAAACGCTGACATCCTACGTTTGGGTAATTACATGTTTTTGATTTCACTTTACAATGCACAAATGAGTTTTAAATATTCAATTATTCGTATGTTTTACATGAGGTCACAGTTATTTTTCTTTTTTGGAAGTTTTGTTTACATTGATAGGGTGATGTTTTGAATGGTTCATAGATTATGTTTTTCTGGTAGTACTAGAAGTTTCATAGTGAAGGAGCATTAACATCTTTGAATATCTCATCAGTGTAAGGATATTAGGTACTTTATTCCTGAGCAGTGGTGACACCACTTTTGCAGGTACTGCTCATTGTATTAAAAATGGATTTGCTGATTATATAAGAGTTACTGTAATTAGCAGCAATGCAATCTCTTAGAATCTCTTAAAAGATATATGTATAGGGTGAATTTGGTGGTGATATCAGCCATTAAAGTTACATCTTAGGTGATTTTTCACTTGGTTATCAATAACAGAACAAGTGAGCATTTTGAAATTTGGCAGGTTAGTGTTTTTTATCTATTCCTCACCCTCATGGGAAACATGTGATTTATTAACATGCTTAAGGTGTTTCCTGATTCTATTATTTATTATAATTGTAAATTTGTATGCATTTGTGGCAAGTTAGGAAAGTATTCTCGGGAAGAAGGGCCATATGACTTAATTGAAATGCATTGAGAAGCTTTTTTTTTTTTACCTTCATGCTGACCCAGACGATATTAACTCACATTAATCACTTATTGTAGAAGTGACCGAATGCACATACTATCTGCTTCTGGATTATGTAAAGGAATGTATTGTCCATTAATTAATCTCTTTAATATGATTTGTGATTATACATTTGAGAATTGATGTATTTTTATCTTTTTTGGGGAACTTCCTGAAGTATATTTTGTAAAAAATATCTATATTTGAAATTATTCAAAATGAATGACTACAAGTACATCCTACAATATATATGTTGTACTTTATTTTTCTTGAAAGAGTTTGGCTTTTCCAGTTTGTGGGTGCAAGATATTCCCTATCCAGTGGGGAATTGGATTTTGAAGAACTAAAACAATTATCATGGGGAATGCCTGCACTGTTAGAATTGCCTCTCTGCATTATTGTTGTTTTAAAATAGCATGATCAGGCCTTAAAAACAGAACAGTAGTAGCAAAGAAGCTAGTGGCATCTACCCCTATTACTGTCAGTCACCACTACAGCCAATAACTAGACCATTGGAACAGCAGCAGCATTTTCTGGAGTGATCATATAGACAATGTGAATTGTGGTAACTGGCTACTGGTGAGAGGGCTTAAGACAAGGCTTTCTGTTTTTTTGCCTGACCTGTGATTTGTGTTATATCATGTGGCAACACAAAGATTTGGTATCCAACGTGGTCCCATACTTTTTTGGTGGATAGGTGCTACTCTACTTTGTACTGCATAATACACTTCAGACTTTTTTGCTAGATCAAGTAGATGTGTTCTCCTATGCTCATTGGTACATAAATGTTGTGGTAGCAGAGTTGGTGCTGTGGCTGCCGCATGCTTATACTTCAGATTTGACAGTCTAACTTTGAAAGATCCTGCACAAAGGTGGAGGAGTAGTTCCAAAGTAATGTGCTTCAGCCTGCACTCAAATGGATCAACTCGCCCTTGCTCGTCATCATCAACATTACTCTAAGACTCACTGTCACTGGATTTAAATGGTGGTGAGCGATGAGAGGGGGGCGAGGAACAATTCATATCCTGAATCTCTTCACTGTGTGTTGTTTCTAGTAACTTGTCAGTAGACAAAATCTGACCATCCTCCCCTTGTGCCGTAGAGACAGTGGGCTCAACATCCTCCATATGCATTTTCTCCTACTGATACTTGTAGGTGCTTAGTTCACCTGGGCATGTTCGCACTCAAAATGGTCACTTCTCCATAGAAATAAATGGCAGGTATGCTGCACACTGAGTTAGAGCTACTGAATATAATCACCTCCGACCTCCAAACAATTCTTAGATTTATAATCACTACAGAAATGTTGGGTCTTCACAAAAATGGTGCACTGAGTGTCAGCCACTGACTATAATATCCCCCTGCCTCCAAAAAAAGTTGCTTGCTAAAAAGTATTCTATGACTTCTTTTTAGCAAGCAACCTCTATTTTGTCACACCACAACACATATGGTGCACTGAGTTAAAGCCTCTGAATATAATCATTTCTCTGCAATTCGTTTTTTGTCTTGCGACTAAAAGATGATGCCTTAGTTACCAGCATATAATTAATTCTCCTACCTCCAAACAATATTAAGTTTTAAGGGGGTAATTTGTATAAATAAAGCTAATGGTAGGGAGGGGAGCGAAAATGTATGGATTTCTGTCCCCACCATGCAATGTTCAATCTGGGTGGACACAGGTTTACATACATTAATTTTACTTAATCGTGCATGTGAACATGCCAGGAGGCATTTAACATGGATTACTATGGAATCTGACAACCTTTACTTTCCTTATGAATCCTATACATTAACACCATCGCTAATATCTGATGTTAAGGATAATCTATGTTTTTTCTCAGACACAGGCTATAGTGCCAGGAAAACTGTAATTTCAATCTGTGCCCCAGCTTCCCATGCAAAACAATTCTAAATGCCCCATTGTTTTAACCATCTGCAAAACCAGGTTTAAAGGTTTTCTGATATATAAAAAAGATGAACTCCCACACGTTCAGGAACTAAAAGGAGCAAAAGACTATCTAAAACACAAGGGTGTTCCTGATCGAACTAAGTTGAAAGCATCATTTATATAGCTGTCAGTAATTATTCAACTGGTAGCCTAAACAGCAGTATATATCAGATTGTCAATATTGAATTTATTGGTATCTCACCAGTCAAAATAACCTTATGAGAGTAAAGTGGGTACACTAGTATAGAAAAATAAACTTTCTTTTATTTTTTAGTTTATAGCAAAAAGAATAACAGTTCAATGAGTACCTAATGTAACAAAAAAACATACATAAATAAACAACACAATTTATGCAAACAAAGAGAGAGCACTGGTTGACCAATTCCGTCAATGGAAGTAAAGTTTATACAGAAATTAGTGAAAGTAGGGTACAACCCTATAATAAACTATACATATGCAACTGGCATATGCATGCTGCCGAAAAAATGGTTTAATATTGGCAGAAAAAATATATATGCAAAGATAGTTAATAGAGATAGAACTAACCCTGGCTGTCCCTTACTTGTTTTAGGGATAAAGTGAATCAAAATAAATGACACAGGTCATGCACTAGGCAATGAATGCTGTGTGTAGGGCCTAATTTTGGCTAAAGAGAAACATCAACATAAATATTCACACACAGAGTGTTGTCTATTGGGCTTAAAGTAAATCAATGGCATAGGTCATGCACCAAACAATGATTGCTATGTATAGAGCAATATCATACTTTTTAGTTAGAAATCACAACAATATTAACAGTGTCACAAAAATATACATTTGTGGAATTGAAATGTACACTTAATGGTTTACATAAGCTGGCATGAATCATGACACAGGCTGAAAGGGGTGTACAACGCCTAACGCTATAACGCGTGTATAGACACAGTGATAAAAAGCAGGGGAAAACAGAGCCTGCAGTTGTCAATTGTGACTAGCTGGCGTTTCGGTGGTATATGAATAGATGGAGACCACCTTCATCAGGTACACGGATCTTCACAATCAGCCATTATTCGCACAGTAGAAAAAGAGATGCCCCTGGAATAATAATTAGAGGGGATATTTAGAGCTCAAAGGTCATACGAAAGCCTGGGTGATAAACCAGAGATCATGACAATATATGGTGAACGCATCAGGCCTCAGTACCCCAACCTCTGGAAGGCTGTAGACCCATAAGTGAAATGAAAAGCTGGAGATGTGAATGTAAAGAGTAGCCCTGGTAGTGTGGAGTAGGAAACACCCACGTGGAAAAAATCAGAATGAATGCTATTATGAAGAAGGAAATGTATAGTGAGGCAAAAGGATGCCAAAACCGAAGGTATAGCACAAAAGGCAAGTAATGTCAAATCGTACCTTAGATGGCACATGCTACGCTTGCCAGGAAAAAGTTGTCATGCAGTCAGAGCATTATGATGACATACTAGGGAACGTTGAATCTCAATGGCAGGCTAAGCTGGAGAAAGAAAAAACGTTGTAACTATAAGTGTAAGAAGGCAACGTAGTTAGCATACCGTGTGTTAAACACACTAAAAGTAACGGGACTCACCGTGTTAATAAAGGGAAAGCACGTTGCACACTAAAGGTGCTCAGGAGCATGGAAAGTCAAAACCTGTGGCTGTGGGCATCAAGCCATCGTGCAAAGAAGAGACAAGGGACCGGAACGTGACTGAAACAACAGACTCGAGCTGTTTAGAAAAGGTATTATTATAGAAAGACAGACATGCTAGTAAAGCATATGCAGGCACGTTTAGTATGCAGCACTAAACTTACTAGTTCAACCTCATCCGAGTGCATACATCAAAACAGAAACAGCGCTGAGCTAACTGCTATGGGCTCCTACCGATGTCAGCTGCTTGCCGGCAGTGTAGGGGTGAAGCGCCAGTAGAAACACAAAGCGCTCTTCCAGCAGACCATGACATGGGCAGAGTTGGAAAAAAGAGATTAGATGTCATTTTTCTCCTTTCCAATCATGGGCAAAAAAGGTTGCATACACAATTACGGCTGGCCCTAACACGTCACCTCGCCAGTTTTTGCATACTTAAACAGAGCTTTTTCTCGCTTTGATGTTTCTTTTGACCCCAATTCCAATGAGTATAAAACTGCCTACTTCTATGGGCTACAAAAAGACATCATATCACAGTTAGTCCGTGAATTTGACCGTGACAAGTCCTTTGAATAGATTGTACACCAAAGTACAAAACTATATGAAGTACTGTATTGTCCGGGTAGAGAAAATGATAAAATGAAAGATACTAGACCAAAATCTAAAGAACCCTCAGCAACAGTGATGGAGATCAGGTCAGCCAAAATGTCCCTTGAGTCTGCTCAAAGCCCAGGTAAAAATAATTTGGCACCTGAACAAAGGGGTAATCAACAAAGGTTGTCACTCCCTGCACCAATGTTTCAATCACATGATCCTAGTAATAGGGAGAGCTACATTAGCGCTAGGTTCTTTGGAGACAGACCCCGAGGAGGATATCGGCCTGATATGTCAGGTATGAATAATAATCAGAGACAAAGTCAGGATCAAAGAAATAATGGTCCCTGCCAGGCATTCGGGACACAAAGTAGACTTGATCCTAATACCATGATATATGGTAATCAGGATAGGCGGCGATACATGAATCGGTTTACTGAAAATGGGAATCAACATAGGAGACAATACTCACAAAATGAGAGACAGGACATGAGGCAGAATATGAATTATGCTCCCCGTCAATATAATGAATCCCCACCACCAGGGGACTACAACCAAAGGATGGGTGCACCCCGCCCACCTCCACATATGAATCAAGAGTTCAGAAACAACCCTAATAGAAATCATTCTCCTGAGAGATATCAGAATAGATTCAATGAGAGGGAAAACAACCAATATCGAACTAGGCCACAGAGAGAAGATTCTAGGGAGATGGAAAGATTCCAGTGTCTCGAGGCCCAAGTGAAAATGTTGGCTGAGCAAATAGGAAAGCTCTGTACAGCACAAAAACAGTCATCAAAGGAGGGGGCAGAAGGCAATGACCGGGTGGTTTCTGATAAGTGACTAAATGTTAATGATACCTGCAATACTAAGAAAACTGATTGTCATGATTTGGTTTTGCAAAATGATTATGAGATGACTAATGATTTAAAAATGAAAATACCGGCGAATGAACATGTGACAGAAATTGCAAATACATCTAAAAAAGAAGTTCGATTTAACCTAGAGTTAAATCAAACATTGGAGATTTGCACAATTGAAAAAGGAACACATGAGATTCCAAAAGAACAAAGGGACAGATTTAAGAAAGACAACTCATGCATGGGGAATACAAGTGGACAGGGAGTAATTGAGGATCCCAGAACCCCTTCCCTGGGCAATCAAAACACTAACCAAACACAGGCAGAAAGAATAAATACTCCAAAGGAGGGTACAGATCAATCACCTGAAGAGCTCTTTGAGCCACAGATTTTTGAAGAAGTTAAAAAGACTGGTACCATGCCAAATAACCACAAATGCACAGAATTAGAAAATGGCAAATTACCAAGTGATGTGTTTACACATGTTCAGTTGGAGGATTGTAGTGTGACCTCTGATGATTCCCGGATGGATGGGCGAACAGTGGCCACACTCCAAAAGACCTCTGAATATGGGGAAATGAATAAAGTCTCTCACACAGAAATGGACAGAAAGGAGGGAAAAATGTCTTTCCATTTACCAATGTGCTTAGCCAAAAGTGAAAAAGGTCTGAGGAAGGTGAGTCCTGAAATCAGTAAGAATTCACACTTTTTATGTCCATTAGAGGAAGTTGAAGACAGGTACTATGCTCCCATCACTGTGGAAGAGAAATACAATACAATTGTGATGATTGACACCGGCGCACAGGCCACAATTATGTCCAAAGATTTGGTAGAAAGTATCAATGAAGGGAGATCTCCACAGAATCAGATCACAGTAAGGCAAAGTGAAGGTCCAGTGCATAATTTTAACAGTGAGGAGGTGCCTATTATAGGTGTTACTGAAATTGACATAAAGATAGGAAAACACAGAATGAAACAGGAAGGGGTTAATTCAAAGAAATCAGTGCAGAAGTGGCGCACGCGACTGGCACACAGTGTGTGCGTGCGGCAGTCTGCGCCAACCGCGTGCGCCAAAATCCATTTTCGTGCACAGCGTATTCATGGATTCTAACATCCATAACGATCCGTGGCGCAGAGTGGCGCAGCGAACCTGCAGCAGCGCCAGTTCCCCCCCAGCCCCACCCGTGCGGCATGAACAGCACACAAATCCCGTACATGGCGCACAGGCCAGTGGACCAGCATACAGCCCCCCAACCATGAAAATGTCTGTAAAACTCCCCGCACACCCCTGGGAATACACGAACCCCACACGCTGAAGGGTGTGTGTGAAGAATCACACGTGACAGGCCCTGTGCAAGCGGGGTACGTGTATTTCGGGGGTGCGCGTGGAGAATCACACGCGACAGGCCTTGTGCGAGCGGGGTATGTGTATTTCGGGGGTGCGCGTGGAGAATCACACGTGACATGCCCTGTGCGAGCGGGGTATGTGTATTTCGGGGATGCGCGTGGAGAATCACACGCGACAGGCCTTGTGCGAACAGGGTATGTGTATTTCGGGGGTGCGCATGGGGAATAACACGCGACATGCCTTGTGTGAGCGGGGTACATGTATTTCGGGGGTGCGCATGGACAATCACACGTGACAGGCCCTGTGCGAGTGGGGTACGTGTATTTCTGGGGTGCGCATGGAGAATCACACGCGACAGGCCCTGTGCGAGCGGAGTACATGTATGTCGGGGGTGCGCGTGGACAATCACGCGACAGGCCTTGAGCGAGTGGGGTACGTGTATTTCAGGGGTGCACATGGAGAATCACACGCGACAGGCCCTGGGCGAGCGGGGTACATGTTCGAGCGGGGTATTTGTATTCTGAGGGGTGCACAGGGAGTTCCAAATGTGATTTTGCAGTGTGTGTCCTCCCAGGTGTGCCCTGTACCCCCTCCCCAGTTCCTGCAGCCAGTCCACACCACAGGGGACTACCCGGCACCCCTGGTCATGTCCCATAGGCAGCCCATCCACCCTGGCCATGCCCCCCTGCCAGCCCACATGTCACCATGCGACCAGTGAGCACCGAGTCATTTCCCCCTGCACCCCCACCCACCCTGCATTGACGGGCACCTGCCAGCAGGCCCTGACTCATGCCCCCCTGCACCCCCACCCACCCTGCATTGACGGTCACCTGCCAGCAGGCCCCGACTCATGCCCCCCTGCACCCTCAACCACCCTGCATTGACAGGCACCTGCCAGCAGGCCCTGCCTCATGTCCCCCTGCACCCCCACCCACCCTGCATTGACGGTCACCTGCCAGCAGGCCCCGACTCATGTCCCCCTGCACTCCCACCCACCCTGCATTGACGGGCACCTGCCAGCAGGCCCTGACTCATGTCCCCCTGCACCCTCAGCCGCCCTGCATTGACGAACACCTGCCAGCAGGCCCCGACTCATGTCCCCCTGCACCCCCACCCACCCTGCATTGACGGTCACCTGCCAGCAGGCTCTGACTCATGTCCCCCTAAACCCCCACCCACCCTGCATTGATGGGCACCTGCCAGAAGGCCCCGACCCATGTCCCCCTGCACCCCTTCCCACCCTGCATTGACGGGCACCTGCCAGCAGGCCCCGCCTCATGTCCCCACCCAACATGTCATAAAGATGCACATTCATATGCCTCATGTCCACCAAAATCCCACTGCACGCCACCCCAGTCCCATCCACCCCACACTGAAAGGCCTATTTCTTGTCACAAACCAAATGTCAACTATGCACATTAACACATGTCTGTCACATGCACTGTGTGCCAGTGATTGTGCAAACCCACATCGTGACATGCAGTAAACCAATGAGCGAATACCATACATGGAAGTAAGAAATCAAAATGTATTGTGCAGAAAATTAAGCAAATGGAATTAAAGCATGAAAATAATATTAATAAAAAAAGAAGAAGGCATGTCCCAAAAATAAAATGAAAATAATGAAGTCACAATCCTAAGTCATACAAAATAAAGTCAGTGAAAACTCCTTGTCCACCAAAGCAAATCCAAAGGAAACGGAAATTTCAAAATCCATTGATCCATGGCGAAGTAAAATAAAATGTTTGCAGAAATCCACAGTCCAACTATGTACAGCGATTGAAACCAGGGTCCATGAGCCCAACTAATGAAATGAAATCTATAAAAAAAAACTACCTAACTAAGAACTATATACAAAAACGTGGGGCATTGTCCAAGCGTCCCAAAATAAAAAAAGAAGAGAAAGGAAACCTAACACTAACTAACTAACTATATACAATGGCAGCGGGCAAGTCCTACGGCTCACTCTGTGATGTTGTGGGCAAGGGCATCATCGAACTCCATGTCTATCTCCTGGAGGCGGGCCTCTGCCCTGGCCCCGAGGTCTCGCAGGGATGCATCCATGGCCTGTTCCAACTCCCTGCGAGTTGCCTCAAGGCATTCAGCCCACCTCAATGCCCGACGCATGCAGAACTCCATCCTGACCATGGTGAGCCGCGCCTCTTCCGCCCGCCACTGCTCCGCATCTATACGCTGGCCCAACCGCAGCCACACAGAAGACACACCCATTCCAGGGTCCTCCTGCCCTCTGGCCGATGCCTGCCCCTCTGATGCTGATGGCCCCGAGCCATCATTGCTTCCACCTAGAGCCTGCTGCTGCTGCTGCTGTCCATGTGCCCTGTCCGATGATGCCTGCACATCCTCCATCTGCTGGTCTCTAGTTGTTGGGGTGTCCACCCCTGCTGGACTGCCGACTCCCGACTGTGGCAGGGATGGGATCTCCACCAAGCTGGCTGTGTTGGTCAGACCAGGTCCACAGGGGGCCCTGGTGGAATCTGGGCTGGAAGACAGCAGGGAGAATGACTGGTGCATAGTCTCCACAGAGGAGGAGAGGTCCGCCAGAGTGCGCGACACCTGTAGGAACCCACCGACCATGGCACCTCCCAACTGTGCCACGTTGCCATGCAGCTCTTTGTCATGGCGTGCGTGCTCCCCACAGGAAGCACGCACGTCATCACGAATGACACGTGCACGCAAGGCGACACCAATCAGGACGGAGCCCATACGGTCATGGGACTCCTTGTCCGCAGGAAGTGGAGAGCCAGATGATGTGGGCCTCCCCCCTACCTGCGGACGGGCCTGGGATGGGGCATCGCTGCTGGTGCATGGTGGTGCGGTCACAGTGTCAGGGACAGCGACATGCACAGGCCCCTCTGTGGTGACCTGTGCTGCCTCCTGACCAGGGCCCTGGACTGCACCACTTGCACTAGTGGTACTACCCCCACCAGGCCCTATGTGCGGCTCAGTAGCGGGCTCCTCCTCCTCTGTGGAGACCACCAACCTGGATGTCTCCGCACCATCTTCCGCCATTGCAAGCCCCTGTGGGGGCTCACCCGGCCCTTTCGCTACTGCTGTAGAGGCAGACGCGGCACCAGTCCCCTCGCTCCCGGATGATGGCAATTCCTGGGAGGGTGGCTGGGCCTTGCATCGACGCCCGGTGGAGGCATCGCTGACGCTTAGCTCCACAGTGCTGTCTCCGCCCTCTTCTTCACTCGACGCTGCATAGAGGGAGACATAGAACACAAGCATCAGGGTACTGTAAAATAGTCCCCTAGACAGGAAGCAATAACACATGAGTGGCACTGTCAAACGTCACTTCCATCCTGTCCCTCCACAACACATGGGTCAACACACGCAACACACATGCAGAAACAGGCACGGCGCATGCAATCAACATCGGCATGCATGTACAAGGCCCTCTATGGACATAAATGTTGCCTTTAAACTCACATGCATCATGGCTCATACTGATCCCATGCACACACATCACCGGAGGGTCATGCATCATGGCTCGTACAACATAGACACAGTGGATACAAGGGTGACCATACTGCATAAATGAATCTACACATCGTCACGGACATGTGTCATGCATCCATGGCGTTTCAAAGTCACACACTCGCTTCTCAGACACACAGACATGTACACCAGACATGTACATGAGAGTAGCACCCATCTATCACCCCCATACATGTCCAAGAACAGGGACAGGCATGCATTCATGTGTGCATTCTGCATACTGCTCCCCATGTTGCATTGGAACATATGCATCATCCATGTGGTTCACGCATTACTGGTCTCACATGCATTACCATGATGTCCCTGCACACACAAATCCATACATGGCCTATGTCACACATACAGGCAAGTAGCTGACTACCAGCACACTGCAACATGCCCTGTTTCACACAGCAATGCATGGCCACTTACCGCTCAACTCCAGATGGGTCTTCCTCCGAAGGATCTGGGCATGGAGCGCTGGGCTTATGCATTCCAGGACCCTCATCTGGATGTTGCTCAGGCTGACCTGGCACCCCTCTGCATCCTCTGCCTTCACGAGGCGCCGGGCCTTGTTGAGGGTCCTGGACCTGAAGTCCTCCTAGCGCTTCCGGACGTGTTTGATGTCGCAGGTTGCCACCCCCTCCGCGTTGATGGCAACCACTACATCCTCCCAGATCCTCTCTCGTCCTTCCTTGTTGGCGCGCGATGGTGTGAAGAGGGCATCATAATGCCCCAGAACTTGCTCCACCAGGACACCAACTTCCTTCTCACTGAAGCTGGTGGCCATCTGCCTCTCTGGTTGGGGGTCGCCAGTGGTCTTGGATGGTGTTTGCCCCGACATGGTGACCCCCGAGGCAGGTGTGGGTGGGCAACTGGGTCCTGGGGCTGGGCTGTGGAGCGATGGTATCCCAGTCGGGAGTCTTCTGTTCCAGCAGGGGTGGACACAGCAACTGGACCCCTGCAGATGGCTGACATGCAGGCACCAAATAGCAGGGCAGGTGGGCAGCAGGCAGGCAGCAGCAGATGGCAGGTGGGAGCACGCTCGGGGTTCTTGGGGGAAGGAAAATGGCCTTTGGGCAGGAGCGTGGTCTTCCGTGTGTTTTTCGCGTGGCCAGCTTGATACTGAGTGATTTGGCATGTGAAAAAAGTGTACGTTAGTGTGAAATTCGAGGAAAGGCCCTTAGCGTGTAAGCGCGTCTGTGACGTTACGCGCGCGGGCGTTTCGTTCGTGATGGGTGCATAGTGATTCAGCACATGAAAAAACAGCACGTCCGCGTGTTAATGCATGTAATCGAAGGAAAGGGCCTAAGCGCGTGAGTGACGTGACGCTCACGGGCGTTTACCTCAGCACGGGTTAAAGGTGAGCGGGTCCCGGCAGTTCGCTGTATGTGCCTTTCGTGGAGATCAACGTGTGTGTTGCTACTTTGTGTTGTTTCGCGCACCTTCACTACTTCACAGCTATCAAGGACGTATCTCTTCTTTTGGCGGGGGTATTGGCTATGCGTATTTTTCAATATCACGCTAGTCTGACGGTGAGTTGCGCACACTATTTTTCCCTCTGCTGGTTCCCCTGTGTATCGTGTACCCATTTTCAAGGTCATAGTAGCCTGCGTGTCCCACGGGTATGTGTTTTCGTGTCCGTGGGTGTCACCGCGTACTGCGGGAGGTTAATTCCACACACGTGGGCTACCGGGGTGCGTGCACGGTTTTATTGCAGTTTTGGGGTGCCTGAGCGTTGCGTGACCCGTCACTTCATCACCGGGTTAACATACAGTCTTGCAGGTGCAGGGGTGCTTATAACATCTTGTATCCCACCCCCTTCACCCCAATTGCCCAGGACAATTATGGTGTACACCTCCCATTGGCACCTCTCTATCTGTGCCGGCACTGCTCCATCTGTGCCATGGTTGGGAGGCCACCAAAGGTGAGGGCCGCCTCAGTTGGGCATACTCCTCATGGCGGGCGTGGTCAGGGACGTGGCCGGGGTGACCAGGGAGTAGGGGGACTCCAGTGTGTCCAGGGTGGCTGCAGAGGGGGAAGAGCCAGGGGTGCGCCACTTGAGCACAATGATGTGCCAGTGTTGGTGCAGTCATGCCACCACCCCCTGCGGCTCTGGGAGATGCAGTTCTTGCATCTGGCACTGGTGCCCGTGTGACCTGGCAGTCCATTTCATCGACTGCCACGGGCCCAACGGTAGTGATAGCTGCAGGTGCAGCTGTGGACACCACCACCCAGGCTCAGGGTCTGCCAGCGCAGGCTGCATTGGCACTTGAAGAGTCCCTGGAAGATTTCCAGCAGGTCAGGAGGAACACCGTAGGTGCATGCAGGGCTGCCCTGACCCAGACACGTGTCCCTGGGGCAGCAATGTCATCTGCTGCCCCGACCAGCCGGGTGTTGGCAAGTGCAGGGGCAGATGCAGCCAACAACACCCCGGTTGTGAGTCTACCAACCAGGACAGTCACAGTCAAAGATCCTGGCACAGCAGATGTTGCTGCGCAGGGTCCATTCCAGGGCACCCAGCAGCCACTGATGCAAGTCAGGCCTTCGGTCATCCTTCACCCTGCCACTCCCTTGGTTCAATCCACCGGTCCCACTGGCTATACTGATCATGGCGGCATTCGCCAGCCAGGGTCGGCGCCACTATCCAAGAGGAGGAAGGTTGCATCTGCAGCACAGGCTGGGACCCCAGACACAGCCACAGCCTCGTGCACGTCAAGGAAGAAGCCTTTCTGCAACCAGGGACTGGACTCCCTTGTGGACTACGTGCAGGCCCACAGATGTGACATGCTAGTGGGGCTGAATTGTCATACTATGGCTGCCCATCGGAATACCCACTGGAAGCATGTGGCGGATAATGTGAGTGCATTCGGCCATGAGGTGTGCACAACTGCCAAGTGCAACAAGCGTTGGGATGACCTCAAACGCAGCACTAAGGCCAAGCGTGCCTCTAATTACAGCATGACTCGGGTGACTGGCGGTGGGCCACCACCTGAGGAGGATGACCTCACTCCGCACAAGGCACTCGTTGCAGAGTTCATAGCACCAGAATTGGTCGAAGGAGTGGGAGATATGCAGGACTTTGATGCCCAGTCCAGTGAGTGTTGTTGCTTGTATGTCCAGCCCATGTGTGGTTTGCCTGTGTGATGTGTTGTGCTTGACTGCCACTACATGTCATGTGTACATGGTTCTCATGTTCTAGTCATGCAATGCTTCACAGATGTGTGCTTGCTGTGCAGGATGGTGGAGATGTAAAGCAAACGGGGACTGTTCTCATCACCATACTTGCACCCTACTCACATGCTACTCACCCAGATGCCCCTCCGGTCCATGTTCCTGCTCTCTGGACCTTCTGCATTTAGCCCGGGGTGGTTTTCCTCTCAGCACTGGGACTATGGCCCTCATTACAACACTGGCGCTAAACCATGGCGCTATTAGCACCATGGTTGGTGCCGGTGTTGTAACGGGTCCGCCATGGTTCAATGGGGAATTACCACCCCATTCCAAGGTTGGCAGGGCAGTAATTCCCCATTGAACTATGGCCCTTCTCCATTCCCATTTTCGCCCCATAGGGCTCTATGGGAATGGGGAATGCCCTAAGTACAGTACCGCAAATTGCGGTACCGTACTTAGCACCAAGGTCCCTTTGTGGGTCCCTACTTTAACGGCTGGTGTAGACCAGCCGTTAAGGTCGGGTCCCGCAAAGGGACCTCGTAGTAAGTAAGTAAGTTTACGACGCCGTTAAACACTTAGCGCCAGGGTCGTAATGAGGCCCTATGTCATTGCATGACTGACGTGCATGTGTCCTCTGCCTTCATACGGGTACTCCACGTAGGCATGCCCCCTTGCCCCTCCACCACCCCTGCACCCCAATTACACCATTGCACTGTTGTGCATCATTTTGGCGTACTGCAATGGCCTGTTCAAGCATCCTGTGTACATGCTAACTTCCACCAGCCAACCTGCCAGACACATGCAGGGTAGTACTTCCTCTGCTCTTCATGCAGGGTGTCTCACTTGGACTGTGCAGATGGTAGATGCTCCGCAGGGACATGAGTGCCCATTCATGCTCCATGTGCATTCCATGCATGCCCCTATGTGTCCTTGCCTGGATGATCATTGTAGTACGTGTCTTGTATGAGAAACATTTCATGGGATTTCTTCAGCCATCCCATGCCCACTCTGGCCCTGTCCTGCATCACACACATGTTTAGGGTGTCACAGTCTGTGTGCGGCACAGTCCTCAATCAGTTTCAGGTCCACTGACTCTGTCTAACTGGTGTGGTGGCTTTTGCACACTCGGGTGTACTACTGAGGGTTCTTCATGTGGCCTGCTTACTGTCCCATCATCATCTGCTGTGTTGTTAGTTGACTCAGATGATGCCATTGATGCTAGTCAACACTGTCTGCTTAAACACAGGTCTCTGGTCAGCCTTTTGCTACCAAGCAAGGCATCCCTGCATTTTCACTGATGGGGGGGGGTCTTTGCTTGTAGCCATGCAACCCATTGCATGCACATTGCACATGATGCCTGAACTAGCCCTTCACGATTTTTGATACACATCATGAAGTACTTGTTCATGTAGATAGTGAGTAAAGTACACATGTTCTGCAATGCATCAACCAGCTTCTGAGCCTTGTAACACTGTTCGACATGCCTACTCACTGATGCAATGTCAAATTGACCAGGCATGCATGGCAGGTTCTGTTTTGTGTGTGACATGTCTGCTTCATGTGTTGGCTTTCTGTGTGATGTCTATGTGTATGTGTGTCATGTGCTTCTAACATGTGTACTAATTTATTTTTCTCTCCACTTTTCAGATGATGACGCACTGGAGCCTCAGGATGGTGTTGTCATGCCAGGCACATGGTTGTTATCACAACCACAAACCGGCACAAGTGGGGGTCGTGGGGTGGTAGACCACGAGAACCCACGTGGGCTTCAGACCATCTTGTCTTTGGCTGGCAATGAGTCCAGCCTAGATGACCACTCTGACAGCCATTTCGAGTTGGATGTGCATCAGGTCCATACGTCAGGGCTGAGTGTTTCTGATGTGGACACTACTCTGTCTGCGACACCTGCACTGAGGGGCCAGACAGTGGTGGGACCTCCGCCTGTGGAGGATCGGGACGCAGGATCACCCTCCACACCAGTCGCTGATGTGCCTGGGGCATCACGTAGACAGAGGCATGTAGTCGTGCAGCCGCAGGAGGTGCCAACCCAACGAGGAAGGCAGGTCCTTGGGTCCCGCAGGTGTCAAGCCCAGCAACGCGGTGGCCGTGCGCCACCGAGGTATACTGAGTGGGAGCAAGACATGACTGCCAATTCAGAACGTCAGGGGGCAGCACTTGATAACATCGCTATGAGCATGGAACGTGTGGCCCAATCTGTGCTCCTACCTGCTAGGCAGGTGCTTCTCCAGCGGCAGGCGGCGCAGTACATGGCCCGCTCGCTCAGGCTGGGCAAGGCGGACTCAGACAGGGCACGCCAGGCTGAAATGTTGTCTCTGAATCAAGCAATTGCTGCTCACGCAGAGGCACACATGAAGGCCATGGAGGGTGAGTATGCTTCCCTCTGATCCACTCTGGGTGTCCTCTTGATGTCCCAGAGGGAGCGGTCAGAGGAGAGGTTTGAGCAGCTTGAGCGTACCATCTCGGCTGAGCTACGTGCTTGCCGGGAGACGCATCAGTTGTCCAGCCAGACCACCCAGGAAGAACTCTGTGTTACACGTGTTACCTTGCAAGAGGAAGCACGTGTATCACGGGAGGTTCTGCATGCAGACCTGCGTGTAATTGCCGCACAGAACCAGGCTCACCCGCGCGCCAGACTTGCTGCCGATGAGGGGAAAGGTGGTCAGGCTCCTGTGCCACGTTGCCCTTTACAGGATGAGGCAGACTCGGACGACTAATTATCTTCCAGACAGGTCGTGGTGTGCAGGCGTTGAGCCCATGGAGGTTTTTTTTTTGTCTCAACATCATCGTATGTGGGTGTTGAGGTGCACCTTGTACCTCCCCACCTTCTGGGTGCCTCCCCCCCAGGTCGTATGTGGCCATTTTTGAATTTTGCTTTTAGTTTAGTTAGTTAACATTGACTATTTGATAGTTATTTTAATTAGGTTATGTAGGTTGTTCATTGTTAGTTTAATTAGTTAATATAGTTAAATATTGTTTGTCTATTGTGCATTCATGTGACAGTGTGGTGCTTTGTGGCTTTGAAGGCATCCACTGTCTGTTCCAGCTGGGCCCTTCAAGCTTGTCTCGTGTATGTGTTTGCAGCTTGGGTCCTTACTCACATAGGCCACTCCTGCTTCCCTTAGGGGCTTTGGACTTTCCTCGTAACTGTGGCCTATCTGCTTCTGTACTACTTGTGTCAACACCCCTAGTGGGGATTTTCTTGCGTTTTATCCACCCCATGTCTGTAATCAATTTTGGTGAGTATGTGATTGATCTCTCCATTAATTGATGTGGATTGTGATGTATGTTCTTTTCTTGCCTGTATATGTGATTGATGCACTTCATGCTGTAGACAGTAGCCTGCACCCTTGGCCTGTCAAAGTGACACTGATGGTGGGAGGGATTTGGATGTAGGTCTGTGACCTGGCCCAGTGACAACCAGCATGAAGACACACACACAGGGAACTTTCATGTCTTATTAATTTATTTTATGCCCTTTCTGCAGGAACATGAGCCCCAGACTACCTTTGCCAGCAGACACAGGGACGACTAATCCAGAGAACTGGCCACATTCGGTGGTGCAGACGTGTGGATGTGTGCGCAAGCAGAGGCACAGGGCTTGTGCGGAGACGTCCAACAGAAGCAGACGTGTTTCCAGGATCTCCAGCCAAGGTGAGCAGCACAAGGGCCGACACCGCAGTCAACCTTCCACCAGGCCACTTGCACATGCATTTTAAGTAGCACCAGTGCTGGGGAGCTTTGCCAGGCATTGTTGGAGAAGCACACAGTACAGCTGGCATGCATTGAGGGCCAAATGCCAAGTAGCTTTACAAGTTGTCAGGGGCACACGCAGGGGCCATCAAACATATCTTGGAGTACCCCCTGCTCCATTGAAGCATAGTTATTAGGGTAGTAGCATTCCTAGCCAGATACTGATACAACGCACAGGGACACCCAGTGAGGCACAGACTCGTGGGCAGTGCATGTCATTTGTATGTGCGATTTGCCAGGTGCACTACCTATTGAAATATGCGGCTGCCAGAACACAACTTGTACTGAAGTTGCACCTTGCTATACGCATCTAGCAGCTCACCCAGGGACCATTGCATCATGTGTGATTCTTGACCCATTGGTCTTCCATTTCCCGCACGGCTATATGCGCCTGTCTTACTGCATTGACAGTGTATGAACCATCGGTGGGCCAAGCTAACGTATGGGTACAAAGCAGCAGACAGGGGTGTTTTTTTGTGGAGAAGTCACTTACTTTGGGGCATGGATGGGGTTGTGTGTGTGTGTTGTAATCACATTCAGATTAGTAACTCACGCTCTCTTTGCATCATTGAAGTGCTCCTGTTACCGGACCTGAGAGTGTGCAGGCAGGAGGCTAGTACTCACCCCAGAGATAAGTCTCTCTTTGGCTTGCATTTGACTATTTTGGTACAATGTGCATGATGAACATGTTTTCTCTAATTGAGTATGTGTTTTTGTGAATAGTTGTATTTTGCCTACTTTCCCTTGCAAATCCACATCCACTCTCCTGCCCCTCTTTCCGGTTATCCTGATTACCAATGCCTGTCTGTGCTACATATCCCTGACCATCCTTACCCGCCGGGGTCTCAGAGGCCTGTGTATGTTTGACCTTGCAGGCACACAGACCACGGAGGGGGTGGTTGGTTTGTGCCACTACTGCGCCTGGACACCAGAGCTGTGACACTACCCATCAGTTGTTGCATCATCATTGTATGTTATGTACCGTAAATGGTACCCATCCTGTTGGACCATTGTTCAACTGTGCTACCTTGGTTGTTGTATCAATAATAATTGTGCTTGTACATGTGCTTTGACATTTCCTGCTACTTCAAGTCATCTACTGGAGACTCTTCTTGGGTTGTTTGGTGCCTACAGGCTTTTTCCCTGGTTTGTGGGTTTGGCCACTTGGAGTTCTCTGCGATTTGGTATTTTTACCAGTCAAGGTGGCCGCTGAGGGGGCTGGACCCCATTTACCCGCAAGCTGGAACATGGAGACCAAGGGGTAGGGTGATCTTGTAGCCAGGTAGACTTGAAGGAAGAAGGCTACATGCCCCAGAGACAGTTGTTCAGAAGGTCATGGTGATGTGTAAATGAGGGAGGGCCTTTTGTTGTTGGACAGTTGGCTTGGGCTACAGTGGTTTGGGCACTCTGACATTGTAATTGTGGGGTACTATGTACATGATGTGTTGTGCTGGTCAATGCCTGTTCCTGTGTTGTGTTTACTTTTCAGGTGTCAGGGAATTGGTGTGGCTTGACATGCTGGGGTGTTCACATGGGCAATGTTCACATGTGATGTGTATAGGACACTGAGGGTCACTTGATTTCACATGCATATATTGAGTGCATGTCCCTAATGACACACACAGTTGCACAATGATCCACCAAACGTACAACCACCCTTCCATGGCCACAGGTGCACACAGATTGCATTCTCAGGCCCGCTGTGTCCATGCAGCACATGATCTATTACCATTTGGGCAGCTTGTACATGCGTCATTTGGTTGTAGATTTGATTAGTCTTTTTCATGTGATGCTCAAGGTGTATCTGCAACACAATGGCTGCTCATAGTGCTGTGTGCTGAGCAATGTGTTGCAGGAGACACACACAGCACACGGGTTCGGGAGTAGGGATTTTGCCTTGCACAATGTGCATGTGAACAGGCATTCAGTGTTGTGTTCAGGGTAGGACTGGTGGATAGTATTTGTGCATGGCTTGGTATGTGTGGGAGGCTGTTGGTCAGTCATTTCATCTGATTCCATGCCAGGCGTCATTTTCGGGAAACATTCCATTTATCACATGTCACTTCGTATCTTATTGGTCATGTGTTGGGCTTTTGCTATTGCATGCCATGTCATGGTGTGGCAGACAAGGGTGATGTGGGTTGGGAGGGTTTGGGTGACATACCAGGGATTGTCATGGCCTGTTTTGGGGGGGGGCGGGGTGTGTGATACACACCTTGCATGTGTTCCTTTTTTGGTCACACAGGATTGGTTATGTTTAAGTAGCTAGGGATGCACAAAATGTAGCACTTCCGTTGCAACATTCTCAGGGTGGTAAGGCTGTGACAGTTGACTGTCTCTTTGTCATCATCGATTGTCTCCTGGTATGTGCCAGGCCTTTGTGCACTCCGCAGGGGTGGGAGTTTAGGTGAAGAATGTGGCCACAAGCTGGGTCCGGGCTGCCTCGCCACATGCCCTGTCCCCTCCCATAGGCAGCGCCTGTGCCTGTGGTTGGGGGTGTGGGGGCACCACCATGTCCACCGGTACCTCCCGCCATGTTGCAACATTGTGCAGGACACATGCTCCAACATTGATCCTGCACATTACTGGGGATGCATATAGTAGCTGCCCATCAGAGCAGTCAAGGGAGCGGAAGCGTGACTTGAGCACTCCGAATGTGTGCTCCACTATGCCCCTGGTTGCAATATGGGCATCATTGTATCTTACCTGTGGTGGGGTGGTGGTGTTCCGGATTGGCGTCATCATGTGGTTGCTCAGAGGGTAGGCACTATCCCCTGGGGAGGTGATAATAGTTGTGATTATTAGGGTTTTGGTATTTGTCTGTGTGTGACATGCATGCATGTGCACAGGCATCTGTACTCACCTAGGAGCCATGTGTCACCATGCTGCCCAGCTTCCAGGGCACGGCTCAGGGTGGACATTCTGTATATGAAACTGTCATGGCTGGAGCCAGGGTAGTTTGCATAGACAGAGGTGATGATTCTTTAGCATTGCATACAACCTGCATATTGATGGAATGCCAGTGCTTGCGGTTTTGATAGATGTGCTCAGTGGCCCTAGGTGGACGTAGGGCCACATGGGTGCAATCTATGGCACTGAGCACTTTGGGGAAGTGTGCCACCCTGTAAAAGTGCCTGCCTTTCTGCGGGTGTTCTGGGCATGTATATGTGCCTGCGGACTGAGGGGCGTGCAGTGATGATTGCCAACACCTGGTGAAGGCAGCGTGACTGCATGGCCTGTGAGACCCCCCACTATGGCAGTTGTCCGCTGAAATGACCCAGTGGCCCAAAAATGCAGGACATTTAGCACCTTCTCCAAGGGGCTCAATGCTTGGGGGCACAGGGTGGGTGATGTAAGGTCATCTTCCCACTCCCTGACGAGGTCTAGGATGATACGAGGTGGAAACCTATACCTGCTATAGACCTGGTCGTCAGGCATCCCAAAAAGGCTATTCTCTTCCTCCTGCGGTGTCCCACGATCAGTGCTGCGACTAATGGGGCAATTCATCGTACCTGTATATACGTGTTTGTTATTTGCGCGCACTTTTATACTGTGCGTGGGGACGCTTCCGCCTGCCTTCAAGTGGCGGACGTGTTGATGCCTATGCATGTCTTTTGCCGTGCGTGGGATTCCTGTATTCGAATCCATGAATACGGGTTGTTTGCGTGCGTGTGGTCGTTCCGTGTATTTCCCTGCAGTACTTCCCCTGTTACGCCTTCTTTTTCACACGTTGTTCCCCATTCCGCGTGTTACGCCCGTGTCCCGCCCCCTTTTTGGCATGTGCGCGGACATTGTGCGCTTTCCCTGTGCGCATCACACACGGCGTTCGGGATGTTGAAATGACGTGTGCGTCCGTGTGCGCCACGCACGGGTTTGGCGCACATCCCGAGGAAAACACGCGCAGGGACTTCCATGAATCGCACGCGTGCACGTGCGCCTGTTTTTTCACGCTTGTGCCTGCTATTTTCGGTGCACATTTATTCCATGAATCGCCCCCAAGTGTTGATGACATCTATTTGTGAAATTCCATTTCTGATGGGGACAGATTGCCTGAAAAGATTGTCTCCTCTCATAGATGGGGTGATTGGAGTACTGTGGTCCTTAACCAAAAAACAGGTTTGGGACCTAAGAAAATAAAATCACAAAACAGCAGTATAAATGAATGCCACACTGTTGCCAAAATGAATGATGCAGTGGAGGTATCCCTCCAGAATAGCTGTGTACCTAGCGTTACTGTCATTTTGATGTGTCAAGATAAAATACAAAGTGAAAATGAAAAACAATATGTGCAGATTTATTTAGATCCTAGGAAAAGATGGCAAACTGAAATAGATGAACATTGCGCTTCTGTTTAAAAGAGAAGAAATGCTAACAGGATACTACTCCTGAAACAGACACAGAAAAACACATTACCACTCTTGCGGAAATACATATGGAAGATTAGCAGCCATGGGTTCACATTGGTATAAATGATCATTCTAAAGTGATAAAAGCTACCTTAGCGCTTGAACAGGAAAGGAGCTTTATTAATGAGAAATTACTGCAGAAAATAACGGAGAGGGAGGAGATCCCAAAATGTAAATTAAAAACCAATATGTCTCTGGTTTGGACAATCAAGACTTTGAAAACCAAATTGCAGGCAGATGCATGCTGAAGATTAGTATTGGGCAGAAAACAATTTACCATAATGTGTGGATAGTGAGTGGAACACAAACTGATTGTTACATGGGCAATGATATCATGCACAGAATGTGTATGGTGTTAGATTTCCTTAATCAAAAAATATAGTCACGGCTAGGTGGGCCTGCCCCTGAATTTGAAGACAAAAGAAAGGTTTATCATTGCGCACAACTGGTCCCATATGCAATTGAATTACAGGTGAGGAAGGATACTACTGTTCCTGCATTCACCAAGGAGGTTGCAATAACGCTAAAGTGCAAGAATGGACAGCAAACAAAAGATTCAGATGCATTTGTGTGTTTAAATGAGTCCAAGAAGCAGCAAGGCCTGGATTATGAATACACCCTATTGATAGATGTTGGAGAAGGAGCTGTCAAAATTATGGTGAATAATGAAGGATGTCAGGATATTCATTTAGAGGAATATTATTCATTGGGTATGGCCATTCAAAAATCACATTATACTGCGATTTCAATAATATGGTAATAGGACATTTCCCTGAAAGGTATGTAGATGCAGGGGGTGTATTGCCAGAATATCTGGATTCTCAACCCAAAGGGATCTTTAAAATTCAATCTGTTGTACCCTTATAATTCAAATGAGACAGTGTGCTGTCATCAAGAGGATTATATAATATTTGACTTAAATGAAAATGAAACAGAAAATCAGCACATTGACGTGGAGGCTAATATGCCAAAATATTTAAGAGTGCAGCTTTACAGAGAGACTCAGCCACACAATTGGAAGAAAACAAAGAGATTCCTCTACTGGAGGATTTCCCAGAATTCTCAAAAATGGTAGAGGAGCAGATCTTGTTAGCAGATGCATGTGATAGCGATGAAGATAAAAATGAATTGAGAAAAATATTTATGGAATTTAAAGATGTCTTTGCTAAAGACGCATATGATTGCCGACTAACTAATTTACATGTTGCCACATTACCAGAAGGGTGTAGTAGAAATCCAATATTTGTGCCCCAATATAGATTACTACTGGCATGTTTAGAGTCACTGGCAGAAATAATTAAAAACTTGGAATCTCAGGGAATTATCAGGCCCATTCATAGCACATCCAACACTCCTATTTTGGGTGTGTTAAAGCCAAATAATCAATGGTGTCTGTGTGCAGATTTGAGAGAATTAAATAAAAGAGTGCCAGTGTCCAGATGGCCACTGCCATTCATTGATCAAGGCCTTGCTCAGGTGCATGGCTCAAAGGTGTTTACTACATTAGATCTCACATCTGGATATTGGTGTGTGCCATTGGCAGAGGATATTCAGAATTTGTTTTCATTTTCATTTGATGAGACCCAATACGCATGGGTTAGAACACTATTCGGGTACGTCAATAGTGGGAGTGAATTTGGTATATTTTTGAGAAAGGCTATGCCTGATGCAGCGGAAAGAGGAACTATAGTTTATGTGGATGGTGTCCTGATAAAAAATGAAAGCTTAAAAAGCCATTTTGATGAAATTAGACATGTTCTTGGCCAAATGCAAAAGGCGGGTGCCAAAGTATCTTTACAGAAAGCTCAATGGTGCAAGAAAAGGGTAGGTTTTCTAGGCCATGAAGTGACTGAACATGGACTAAACCCACAAAAGAAAAAGGTGGAGGACATACAGAAATGAAAAGACCCTAGAAGTGTGAAAGGTTTAAAAAGTTTATTAGGAATGACGGGATATAACAGGAAGTTTATTGAAAATTATGCTGAAATTACTCAACCATTGACTAAACTACCGAAGCTGAATACACCCTGGAAATGGGAAAAAGAGCAATCTGAGGCAGTGGCTAAATTAAAGGAATGTCTTATTAAAGCACCATGTTTAGCATACCCCATAAAGAATGTTGATTTCTTTATAGAAATAGGTTTCTCTGAACATTGTATGTCAGCAGTGTTATCTCAAAAACATGATTTGAATCATAAAACCATTGCTTACGCAAGTAAGGCATTTTGTCAAGTTGAAATTAAATTCAGTGAATGTGAAAAGGCCCTTTTGACCACTGTGTGGGTATTACAGCATTTCCGCCCCATTGTTCAGGGAAAAAAGGTAATCATTGAAACAAATCATCAGCCATTGCAATTTTTAGAGAGTAAAAGGATTAGGTCAGACAACCTAGCACAGTCCAGAATTACTTCTTGGACATTGGCATTGCAAGGCTTTCCTGTAGAAGTGATATATGGACAAAATAAAAAGAGCCCAGTTGCTCAAGTATTGGCATATTTACATGACTGTGCAGCTGAATCTGTATCAAATGAAGTAGAGGTGGAATCTAGTTTACAGGAGTTTGAACAATCACCACACAAAGCTTTTGATGAAAAGACATGCAAGGATTTGCCAACTGTATATGTTGAATGTTGTGCTTTTCACATTGAACATGACAGTAATAAACAATTGGTATCAGGAATAGGAAATGTCTGGTTGAAATGTGAAGACATTCCCAGTATAGGGATGAGAATTGGGGCTAGGAGCAGTCAAGTAGTGGAATTGGCAGCCATTTATAAAGCAATTACTACTGCAGTTGATAATAAATTTGGTGAAATTGTTCTGGTGACTGATTCTGATTATGCACGAAATAGCTTTGTGGAGTATTTGCCTGGCTGGAAAACAAGAGGCATGATTACCCACAATAAAAAGCCCCTCAAACATGGAAAAATGATTCAGGCTATCGACAAATTTGTATCAGAGAATGATTTAACAATATACTGGAGGAAAATTTGTGGACATTTAAAAACTCCAGGAGAAGATAAGGAGGGAAATGATAAAGCAGATCATTTAGCCAAAATTGGGGATGTGATGGGAGAGTTGCTACCTATTGAACACTTTCTTGGTGAAATACAGATTGATGCAGGTACACGCTCTAAGCCTCCAAAAGAGGTAGAACAACCAGTAGTGCAATGGAGTTATGATACACCAGATCAAGCTCTGATTTAGGCACAAAAGGATGATCCAATTTTGGGAATCTATTATAATCATTTGATAGACCCTTAACAAAATTCTTTAACTGAAAATGATTGTGCGGGAAAAGAGGGGTTGGGGGTGCTATTAAAGAATAAAAAACAAATCAGGCTACAGGATGGACTCATGGTTAGAGAATCCATAACAGGACAAATATAGTGGGTGGTACCCCTTTCATTCAGATGGCTAATGCTACACCATGCACATGATGCAATAACTGCAGGACACAGAGGTTCACAAAAAACACTAGAGATACTGAAAGATTATGCTTACTGCCACATATGTCCCAAGATGTAAAATTATATACTAGAGAGTGTCTAGTATGTGCCCCATTTAAACCCACTTCACCAATGCATTGGGCCCCACTGATGAAAAGAGGCTTAACCCTTCCATGGTCAGATTTGAAAATAGACTATTTAGGGCCTGTAAAAAGGTCAAGCAGGGGGAACCGTTATATTCTGAGCGTGGTTGTTTGATGTAAGATTGTAGTGCGCAAACAGCAGCTACATTACTGGTAAATCATATATTTTCAAGATTTAGGTTACCACAAAGAATAGAATCAGATAGAGGAAGTCATTTTACAAGCACTTTAATGAGTAAAGTGTGGCAGATACAGGGGGTGAAAAAAAAACTGCCTATTGCATACAGACCCGCCTCTTCTGGGGGCGTTGAACGTTGCAACAGGTCTGTTGTGGATATAGTAAAGAAGTTTGTAGCAGAGGCAGGTTCCAGCTGGGATTTATGTTTACCTCTGGTTTTGATGGCAATCAGATCAACTCTTGCCAAAGCAACAGGTATCAGCCCTCATGAGGTATTGACAGGTAGGAAAATGGTATTACCACAACATTTGTTATATAAGACACATGAACAGACACTTGTAAGCACATCTACAGTTCACGAATATATGGAAGAACTGAGGAAGCATTTACAACATGCATTTGCTTTTGTTCAGCGGAATTTGGAAAGGGCTGCTGACAGTGCAAAGTCATATTATGATAAAAAGACATCTGTGAAAGAGTATAGTGTAGGGGATCAGTATATAAATTTCATTGTGGAAAAGGTAAACAGAAAAATTCAAAATGTCTGGTGGCCTGGCAGGGGCCGTTTCAAATTATAGATAAGGTGTCTCCAGTGGTATATAAAATATTAAGAACAGAGGGTGAAAAGATGACAGAGCTATTTATTCATGTTAACCAAATTAAGCCCTGTCATCCCAAACATGAAGTCAGGAGGCTTGAGCAAGTAGAAATAGCTCAAGTACCCTGAATTAAAAAAAAACACAAGGTTCTCTTCATAGTGCCCAATACCAGAGAAATAAAATAGGTGTGATTCTTAGTGTGAAATAGATGTAAATAAAATACCATATGTGGAAAACATTAACAAAAGGGGGCTGAAGCAAATGGTAACATTTTAATATAATGTTGAAATATATTTAATGTATAATGATGCTTTGTGTATATGTTTGTTTTCTCTCTAACATGTGCTTAATTTCAGAAACTAGAAGAAAAGGGTGAAATGTTTTGGACTAAATATTTTATTTTTGGTAAAAGGGTGAAATTGGTATTGTGCTATGTACTTAATCTGTCTCTTTTCTATTTTAATTTAGAACGATTAACCTGTGTTTTGAGGTCTGAGGTCACAGGACCGGGGGACACGGGAGATGATGGACTCATGGAGTCCACGGGATGAAGATCAAGTAATGCCTCTGGACCGAAATATGGAGGTGAAGACAAAAGTAACCAGGACGCCAAAAGAGATGACTTCACTGAACAACATCCAAGAGTGACAGAATTAAAGAATTGCACCGAATGAACCAGATGATAAAAGCCAATGATCAGGACATCTTGACTCTGTGGCATTCTGAGTGGAGAAGATTATCCCTTATGTAACTGGAAACATGGGCAATGGAGTCCCACACTTTATTATTTTATTTTAATTATTTTAATTCATTGTGTTAGTTCTTTGTTTTATTCATTTATTTTATTTTATTATTTTATTATTTTATTATTGACTTCAAATATTGATTTCACAATTGAACAAAGACATTTAAAAATATGGACACTTCAATTGGAAAGAAAAGTGTACAATATTCTATGAGAACTAATGGACTCATTTGAGATGAATTTTGCTTTTATGGATTAAGTGGTGATTTATTATGAAAAATTTAAATGTTCATTTTATGGAGTTGTTATGATGGAAAGAAAAAGAGGAGCACAACTTGTGTTTCCTCCAATTGTGGATTTGAGTATTGCCAAATTGTCAGAAAAGGAGGGGTATGTAGTAATATATATAGTGCTTTATAATATTTATAGTGCTTTAGAATATATGTAGCGCTTCACTAAATGTGTTGGCATTTTGTTGCCACCAATAATGTGGCATGCACATATAGTCATTTTTATGTTGCCAGTATTACATGTGAATATGTGGCTGGTGGCATGCAAGGTATTGAATTCATAATGCGACAGAAGCTCAATGTGAAGCTGAAGAGAGTAAAGTGCACCAATATTTTTTTCTCTTGAATACCTCATGCGTAGAAGGCTACATTATTTATATAACTGTCTGATTTAATTAACAATTACTAATCACTAATGCTAACTCATTAACATTATAATGTAGTCCCATATACAAAATGAGGTGAAAATACATATTTTGAAATTCGTTTTTCATATGTGCACTGCCATTTTTTTTCTTTCTCTTTCTGTGTTTGCAGAAAGCAGACAGTATGCGCGAAAGGAAATAATAATTGAAACAGTTGCTCAGTGAGCAAAGATCCCATTGTGTAAAAGTGAAGGGTGATGCTGCCTTTTAACCTGATTGGAGGAAAGTGTCTGCAGATATATCACGTAGGCAAAGTGGGTAGGTGCAGAGCTCTGCTAAGGGGAAAACTGACAGAGAGAAGTTACTTTGTGCTGACTGGGCTTTGAAGAAAGAAGTGCCTGGTCACTTAGTGCTATCTGGGAGAACCTCTTGTTCTCGATGCGCATTCCAAGCTGCCAAGATTACAGGAGCAAGTTCGTTGGCTGGGACTGTTCTTCTGAGGGGAGCAAGGGCAAGGTCGTGTTGGAGAGTGCCAACAAATATCTTTGGTAAGCAGACACAGGTTAAGTGAGGTCACTGTGCGCTGTTTGATGAATGACTAATCTAAAAATGTCATGTAGACAGATTAGCAAAGGAAATCCCCTGCATTTTAATTTATCATGTTTATAATGCTAAAAAGTGATGCCTATTTTTAAAAAGGGCTTATTTGCTCTCTATCTGTTTTTTTTTTCTCTTCTTATTTTATTACAGATAATGCTGAAATGTACATGGTAAGATTTGTATTGTGAATTGTGCTTGTCTACTATATAACCAATATATAAAAATAGATTGTTTAGAGTTTTTTTTATTGCTTTGGGGATTGCATATGTAGACACGGGAGAGATTCATTTTCTTTGATAATACATTTGTCAATTTGCCCATGCAGATAGAATAACAAACAGAATAAGCAGTGATAAAATAGGTATGTGTGGGTGTGTCCTCCTTGCATGTTATTTGGAGGAGATCTAATATAATATATAGAATACTGGGGGTCTATGAACCAGTAATGATGCCTGCGGGCGCATAGATCACTGGTGTAGATAAGCCTGTGATACCGGCCACAGGCTGTAGGTGGCACTCAATGTAAAAGTGTTGGACTTTCTTGTGTGTATAGGTCCGAGGCTCTCTACAGATCACTAGGAGGTATTCTCATAGAAGGTAGGGTTTCGTTTATGATGGTGTTATGATGTAAAGAAGTAAATTATGCTCACCACTAAATACCGCAAACCATATGAATCATATACTAACATAAAATACTGTAAGTAATACATATTACTAGGTTCTCCAATATAATAATAACAAGGTATGGTCAGTAAAATGATATGAGGCCAAACCCAATCTAAATGCAAGAATAAGTTATCACCAAACTACTGCTCATTTTGGCAGTACGAAAATACCGCCAAGCCCCAAATTTACACAAAATATCCTACAGACCTTTGCCCACGAAAGCCATAATGAGGCACCCATGACCAGCCATCCTTTCCGCCCCATAGAATGGATCCACCGCTTTTCTGCACCTCCCTCACCTTGGCACACATGCCCAGTGAAGGACAGAAACTGTAGACTTGTCTCCCGATTCTTACCTACTAGGTCATCCAATAAAAAACTCCCCAGTTCTACTCGCACCTCAAACTGCCACTAGCCAGCCCCGCGCTCACTGTGGTCAACACCCCAAAAACCACCATCAGCGCAATTGAACACCCGCTGTCATCAATGTCCGGTCACTGGTCGCCCACGCACTTGAGATTGCAGACCTTATCTCCCCCAACAACCTTCACTTTCTGGCTGTCACAGAAACCTAGCTGCATCAGGCAGCAGGCCCAGCCCTGTCCCTCGTCATCCCTGAGGGTTATTCAATATTAAGGAATGATAGAGCCTCAGGTAAAGGAGGTGGAGTGGCCTTTATTGCCAAAACATCCCTTGGCCTTAGAGCGATCCCCACGCCCAGTCTCTGATCAGCTGAACTCTTGTCAGTTAAGTTCCAACTCTCTGTAGTGCAAACCATCCTTATGCACCTTATTTACAGACCTCCTGGACACATCTCATCCTTCGAGGAATAGAATTATCTGACCTCTTGACAACGAATACTAAACCAGGATCTCAAATTATCCTACTTGGGGATCTAAATTTAGGCCTTGGTGACCCTAATGATGCCAATGCGCTTTCCCTGGAAAATACTATCTCCCAACTTGGGTTCAAGCACAGGGTCTCGGCCCCAACTCACAACAAACGCAGAACCGTGGACTGGCTGGCAGACCACAACTGCTCTACCACCATCCTTAAAAATGAAACAATTGCCTGGTCAGACCACCACGTCATCTCCTTCTCCATCCAAGGGAAAGCGCTGCCAAATACTGCACCAGCAATCATCCCGCAAACCCTCTCTAGGAATAACCACAACATCATGTTGCAAAGCCTTCGCCCCCTAATCCACAACATCCTGGCCCCTGCAAGCTATACCAACATAGATGTGGATAAACTGCTGACCTATACAATAAAACTCTTGAACCAGCCATAGACACGATCGCTCTTATCAAATTTACCAAAGCTAAACCAGCAGCCCACCTGAACAAATGGTTCGCTCCTGAGCTTAAAATCCTGTGGAATGCCAAACGTATGGCGGAAGCCTCCTGGAGAAAAACCCCTAACCCGGCCAATAGAATGTTTTTCATGTCAGCATCCACCACCTATAAACCCTCTATCCTCAGGGCCAAAAAAGAGACCTATGACAACAGAATCGACAATGCCAAATCAAGAACAAAGGAGCTCTTCACTATCCTAAGGGACCTAGAGTTTCCCGCATCACCTTCAGAAACATGTGTGAAAGATGCAGATTGGTGTGAGAGAATCCAAAAAGCATTGGCAGACAAAATTGCCATGCTACAATCTAAAATAAAACTGAAAAAAGTCTAGCCTAGGCATAAGAGCAAACCCTCTACCACCACCCAATATTAAAACTCCTACTTGTCCTCCCTTCTCTTTCACACCGGTCTCAACGAAAGAAGTGGAAAGCATCATAAAAGGCCTCAAACTTTCCAGATGCCAAGGGGACTCCTACCCAGCTGCCATCATTATTGAAGGCTCCAACGATTTGGCCCCTTTCATTAGAGCCCTAATGAACGCCTCCTTCAAAACAACCTCAGTCCCTAGCAGCCTCAAGGAGGCTTTCGTCATGCCTCTTCTAAAAAAAACAAATCTAGAGCCCAACATCCCCACCAATTTCAGGCCCATCACCACTGTCCCCTATATCCTGAAGATCTTAGACAGATTAGCTTATCTGCAAATTCAGAAGCACCTGGAATAGAACAACTTCCTGGGCTTCAGACGATCTGGTTTTAGGTCAAGGCATGGAACAGAGACAGCCCCTCTGGACCTAAAAATCCAGATGGACGAGGCAAATGACAAGGGAAATCTAGCCATTCTCCTGCTGCTTCACCTCTCAGCAGCCTTTGACCTCCTAGACCACCACATCGTCACAGAACATCTGACGGCCTCAGCTGTATTCTCTAGCCAGGCGACCGCCTGGGTCCAATCTTTCCCAGAAGACAGAACCACACGGGTCTTCTCACCTGGGGCCTCAGCCCACCCCATCCCAATCCTTTGTGGCTTCCCAGAAGGTTTGTGCGCCTCGCCGACCTTATACAATATCTTCACAAAGCTATTGTTCGACCGCCTGGACAACTTGGGTTTCACATACACTAATTACGCTGACGATACCCAGGTTCTCATCTCCCTATCAGGATGCTATGAAGAGGACTCTGCACGGATTAACAACCTCTACCTGGAGATCCAAGCCTGGATGGCAGAACATGGCTTATGCCTTAACGACGAGAAAACGGAGCTCCTTCTCGTCGGCTGCCAGCCTCGGCTAAACAATCTAGACCCCCGTTACACCTCTATCAACATAGATGGCAACCTAATCACAGTGGCCAAAGAAATCAAAACCCTAGGGGTTTACTTGGACTCCACTCTCTTGCTCAGAAAACAAGTAAACGCCACAGACTCCTCCACGGCCTACACTAACAAGCTCATTAATGCTTGCAAAGCCTTCCTCTCACCTGCCAGCTGCATTACTCTAGCCGGAGCTCTAGTGCTCTTAAAAATCGACTACTGCAACACTCTCTTCCTTGGCACCACAGAGCCCAATCTGAACAAACTACAAGTGCTTCAGAATAATGCCCTCAGAGCGGCCTTGAGTATCCCGCAGCACTCACGCATGCCCAGCTTCAGGCAAGATGTCCACTGGCTCCTGGTTTGAGACAGAATCACCCTAAGATCTCTCGTTATCGTCCACAAATGCCTCTCTAATGATGCCCCCAAGTACATGGCAGACAAGTTCAACAAACACACATCAGCCAGACCTACCAGAATGCTGTATTCTCATTGCCTATCCATCCCTAAATTCTCCCTAGAAAAGCAGGCGGATCCAGCTTCCCAGTCCTCGCTGCCAAGCTGTGGAACGCTGTACCCATGAACCTTAGAGCTGCACCATCCTTCTGGATGTTCAGAGCAAAAACAAAGTCCTGGCTCGCCAACAAGAATGCCCCACTGTCTGATTTACTAACCAGTGTATTTTCTTCCTGTGTCTGCCACCTGACCACTTTGTAACCCGGTCATATGCACTTACTGTTATCTTTTTTGTATGTCCATAATTTGGTGTAACATGCTCTAAGTCTCCGGTGCCCAGTTACCTCAGGGTTCGGCGCGCGGTATAAATAAAGAAACTAAACTAAACTAAACTAAACTATATTCTCTCACAAATAAAAATGTTGCTCCGAGTTACAACTACTGAAGATAATCCTGCCTAAAAAGTATTCCATAAATTCTAAGTCTTTTTTCTAATCACTTCTAGTATTTTGTCTTGTCACAAAACACATCAGGCTTTTTCGTCATAAACATCCACTACTTTGTCTCGTTACAAAAAAAGAATGCACTGAGTTAGATTAACTGAATGCAATTTACCCTTGCCCTCAAAGAAATTTAAGAGTTTTTCTCAACAACTAGTATTTTTCATTGTCAAAGAAAGATGGCACACTGGAGTACCATCACTGAATGCACTTGCCAGCCTCCAAATAATTCTATTCATTTGCAGTCAACTGCTATTTGTTATCACCACAAAAAGATGATGCACTGAATTGCAGCCACTGAATAAAATGTTCTCCTGCCTACAGGGAATTGAAAAAAAGATGCTTATGATTTTACCATATTTTTGTGATGGGACGAAATATTACCTTTGTAAATACTTTCTTAGAATTCATTGAAGGAAGGAGGACATTATATTCAGTGGCTGTTCTCTGTGGACCATCTTTTGTGCCTTCAGTAGTTCTTGGTTGCTCTTCACCTTACTGTGACACAAAATGTCATGTGCATTTAGGCCATGCAAGGTGGTCACTGGAATGTAGTACCTTTTAATCCCTTTTCGGTTTTCTACCTCTCCTTAACTAAATTCTATTTCAATGTTCTACAACTCCTTCAGCTATATCCTGCTTTTGTTTTCTACCTCTCCCCAAACCAAATCCTGTTTTAATTTGCTACCACTGTCTCTATTCAAGACTATTTCATTTTCTTCCTTCACCTCAACTGAAGTCTGCTGCCTCAACTGCTCTAGCAACCTCCTGCCAATATCATATCATAATAAGACAGATCCTGAAATTAAACTATGCATGCTATATTCATACCATTTAGTTTAAACCACCTGAAACATGTTACGCTACCATGTTTAAAGTTTATGAAAGCTCAATCTTACTGAAACTCCCAATATCTTGCATTTCAGAATATGGCTGAATAGGTCTGACCAGATTTTGATGGTACCTATGTGTAATTCAGCTCTTAAAAATAACCTGCAATACAGTTATGGACAAATCTTGTTGGAAAGTGAAGAACTCGCACAGAGATAATCTATGTATGTATTTATTTTTAGATAGGACGTCTCGGATTTAGAAGGGCATGGAGACTACACACTGTTGCTTCTATATGTTTTATCTCAGCATTATATGCAAATAAAGGGCAACTAAAGAAAATCTTCCCACAGAAAAAATAATAACAGTATTGGGGCAATTTTCTCTCCACAGGAGGATTGTTTCCAGGCCAACAGGCTTCTTGAGACAATGTTCAAGTCTTTTCAGCCCATTGAAAGTTGCCACACCTCTCTAGGTCTCTGACCTTGTGGGTTGAGAGGGTTCCTGAACCATCTCCCTAGGACTGATCTAGAAGCATGTCCTACAGGGTCCTGTACCCCTGAACTACCATTGCTACCAGTTTTTGTGAAGAATGGCCATCAGTCATAGCCAGTAGGGCATGCAAAGGATATATTGGACAAACCTTTGGCTCCTACCGTAACCTCTTTGAGCTGCCCAGTCTCATTCATTCACCCACCCTCAGATCCTGCCTAGGGCTGACCTGGCCTACCAGAACCTGACTATTCTGGATAATGATGCACGCCTCCTTATCACCCACTTCTTTCCATCTTGATCTACTACTCTTTCCTCCATCTTTTCTGTGACACTCTCGCCCCTTTTGGTGACTGCTTCAGTGTCACTCGTAGGAGGTAATGTCTATGGCTCCTTCTCACCCTGGCAATCTACCTCCTCTTCCCCCAGAAGCTGTATTTCTAAACTCCCCACTTATCTCTTAATTTCTTGTTCCTGACTCCTCCATTAGAATACTACTCACTGTTCTCTTCTTTTGGCCATTCTTAACTTCAGTAATTGCCCCTCCTTCACTAACACCACAACTCTCTGTCTAAGTTTGCATCTTGATGATGCCCAATCCTTTATCACTTCCTCACCCTTCCACTCCTGCCTTCTTAACTCCTTTGTTGTCGCCTCCTCCTTCTGTTTGCTCTCTCCTCCTGATGTTACTGCCTCCTCCATGTTTTTGCCAGCACCTCGTGTTACAACCACCTCCTCTAACTCTTCACCACCTTCTATCAATGTCTGCTTTGCTACCACTATCTCCTTGTGACCAATCTCCTCTTCTGATGTGTCTTCTCCTTTAATACCTCTATAGCCTTTGGGTTAATATGTTATCTTCTCATTTTCTACCACCGGTTTATTCTGGCTAATCTCCCCTCTTTCTGTTACCACCTCATGTGCTACCTCAGACTCCTTTTGGTCTCATCTGAAACTACCTCTCCAGCTTCATCTACATCTCCACCACATGATTCCTCTTCTTCTTCCATTGCTCTCTAGGCTCTAGATTCTCCAAAACGGATCCACTTGCTCTGGTTGCCCATAGACCCTTAATGGGAGCCCTTCTTTTTACATTGCAGTAAACCATTCCATGGGACATGCCTTCCCTTCAGTATCTGCAACTATACAGTGGACATATTGCTCGCCCATGATTGAGCCATGGGAGTATAGTTATGTGTGTGAACAGAGGGGCTTGCCCAAGGCTTTATCAATGTCAGCTGCTATTTATGATTTGAACTTTGTTTGGATGCCTGGCTGTTCCCCCTCTGATCCCCTGTCAACCTTTTCAGTATTAACCTTTGGAAACTGGTCTCCTGCAGCATACCTACATGTGAATCTTATTTCTGCGAGACTTTCAATGAGCCAGAGGTGCAATCAACCACTGGAAAACGTCCTCCCACACAAGAAACCAGCAATGTGATCATCTTGGTGAGTTTAATTCCATGAATCATAGTCTGATTGTAACTTTGTATACACTGGACTTCCTTAGACCAGAAGTTTGTGGTTATGTTTTTTCCGACAGCAGTGCTTAGTAGACAATGAACTCAATTTTCACTAAAGAGAGAAGCTCTCAAATCATGTGATGAGGGTTCGGGTCTGGCTATACATGTGCAATGACTCTCTGGGAGAACTACTTATATCGGTTCAGTAGCAGGAAGTAGGGCTTGCAGTGCTAATATTTCCTGGTGATTTGCTCTATAGGGGAGGGTCCCAAAACCCAGGACTGGCCTGGGTTGTAGCAAGGTGAATGCCCCCTGCAAGGCTGCAGGAGAGTGACATAGGCATCCTCCCCATCAAACCCAGTTTCATCATCTACTCACTCGAGGAGGTACACGTCTCCCTTGGACACTGTGATGCCCTCATTACAGGTGTGACGGTAACCCGCCTGTAATTCGGTAGGAAACTGGCAAACCTGCCTTACCACCTCCGCTGCCTGATATTCCAGTAATACCAGGATTTTATGGGTGGCGGAGAGCTGGTAAGTTCCCATTCCATTGGGATGGGATTTCCTGACTCACCGGCACTGTTAGTAATGGTGCCAGTGATTCAAGCATTTATTTGCTGGTAGGGGACTGAACTCCCGGCAGGTCAGGTCAGTGACCCCCACCGGCAAACTTAAAGTGTGCCGGTCAGGAAGAAAATGCTGGAAATGGAATTACAATGAGGCCCTCTCTCTGTGAGCCACTAAACAAGACAGGTAACTTCATCACAGTATTCATGGGATTTATAAAGTGCAACCCTATCTGTGAAGCAACAGAAAACTGTACATAGTTAATGTCCCCCATGGGTTACAAGTAGGGTGCTGAGGTAGCAGAGGATCTGGGATGGGAAGAGGGAGCAGGTTGGTTGGAGCAGGAGGGGGAGAAGCAGGTTTGAGGTAGAGATGTTGACATACCAATGGTGCTATTGCACAATCTGTACTCAACCAAGAAGGCACACTACCATGATCCTATACACACAGGGCCTCAGACAGTTTTTGGGGCCAGAGGGTGAGTGATTCCTGAGTGGGTACCATCAAGCATTCAAAATTATCCAACATTGCTGGATAAATATCTCCCCTAAACTATGATGCAATGTCGCTGGTCAATATTTTCAGCAGAAGGGCATTCATATCTCCCCTAAACTATCATGTGTGACTGAGCATACCACGGAAGCCCTAAGTAATTTAAGTGGGTCTGAGGGGCTACATTTGTAAAATAATGGGTTGAAATGTTGCATTTCACATCCCCATTTTTAGAAAAATTGAGAAAAAGCCATATAATTTGTTATTGGTTCTCAAGGGTAAAACATTTTTAAAAAACAGTAGATGCCAGATTACCAACACTATACTACAATATTTTATAACATTTTCTTGACGTAAGTGTAATCAGTTTAAGTCAGTATTGCCACTATAAATCACTTTTATGAATCTGTGCTCACAATATAGGCCAGCATTGCCACTGTGAATATCTTTCACGATGCTGCACCCACATTAAATGCTAGCATTGCCACTGCAAGTCTCTTTTTATGAAACTGTGCCTGCAATATGTGCCAGCATTCTCACTATAAATAACGTTCAGATGTTGCACACACATTATATACGCCAGAATTGTCCCAGTAAATCCAAGTCATGAAGTTGTTCCTTAATACATACCAATATTGCCACAGTAAATACCTTTCATGATACTTCATCTACAATATGTGCTAGAATTCATACTGTAAATAACTTTGATGATGCTGTAACCACATTATAAGCAGCACTGACAATGTAATCACTTTCATGAAGCTGCACCCACAAAATATCCTATAGTTGCCCCTGTAAATAACTTTTGCAGTGCCAGTGTGACCCTCCTCCGCACTAAACAAACACAACATATTCATGCTATACACTGGCCAGTCAAACTCACACAAACATACAAACAAATGCATACAAACAGACTTACATTCAAACTGATTGTAATACACTGATTCAAACCTGAACACATACACATAGCATAATATTTTAAAAGAAGCACATATTCATAAAAAAACACTTTTTCTGTTTTTAAACTTATGTTTACATGAAGCGAGAATCTGCTGCTTCAATTTTCCCAATCCGGGCAGTGGAAGGGGCAAGTGGGTTGGGGCCAAGTGGGGATCAATATGGTTGCGATGAATAATGTAGTTACTGGTGATGCTTTGTTTGTTCAGCTCACTCCTGCCCATAATTATATTCTCAAAAGAGCTGAAAGACTGAGCACCAGCTTAGAGGGGTACGCAAAGGAATGTCCCTCATAATCATCATCATGTGTTTATTGCAGAAAATCAAGTTATATAAAAGAATAATTCTTAGTCATACATGCACCAATACCCCTTCCCTCCCCATCTCCTGCACATCTCCTCGCTGCACGTGCATGTCCGAATGCCACAAGGCCTAGTAGGACCATGACTATTTTACTCTTTTTTCCATTGTTATTTTCCCCTGTTCCCTTCCAGTTTAGCCTTGTGGCGCTTTGAAACACTATTCAGTTGTATAGGCTCCTTACAAATCTCAATAAAAATTAAAAAATTAAAATAGTAAACAGAGAAGGTTATCTGCAGATGGCAGAAAAAAGGAAATCTTTTACAGCCTTTGATAAAGAAGTAATTCCTTGGCGACTGCTTTTTCTCTTAGTAGAAAAAATAGGTTTTAGTAGTTATGTTGGGTTATCTGCATGAGAATTTCCCAATACTGTGTGGCTGCTGCACAGATGTAACATTGAAAAAAGAAAAGAAATTTGGGAAAATAGACTCAAATGCGCTAGCCCCTTAAATAAATGTATACAGGCGAGTCTTTACAGTCTTTTAAATTTTATTAGTGTTTTTTCACACTAATAATTTTTATCTTTCATAAAAGGTTTCAAAAAAACATTCCAAATAAAGAGACATTTCTGTTAGATGTCATTTTTTTCATTTATTTTTGCTTCACACCAATATATTCTAATTCAAATGTTTCTCTCTCTCGACACGTGTTTCCCCATTGTCACTCCCAATGGTTCTTCAGGAGAGGAAGTGTTTGTACTAGAAAGAAAAAGCCAAATTCTCATTTTGAGTAATGCCTTAAATTTTTTTCAAAAAAAGTAAATATAATATTTGCTACAATGACTCACCCTTCTAATTTTCTTATTGTTAGCATGTATCCTGCTTGTTTTTCCAAATTTTATATACTCGAGTCTCGCTAATATTCATCAGGATATTTATCCTAATTTAATTGTTGGGAAAAGTTCCAGGTTAAAGCTATAAGGGGGAGAATAAAGAAAAAAGACAAGATAATACTTCTTGTTAATAGTCTATAAAAAAGGAAAACATAGTCATAATTTTAATACAAGTTCTAGTAAAACTTAATCCAGGGAGAGTACAGGCTTCTCATTCGCTTACCTTGTTTTCTTTTATATTTTTGATCCTATGCCGTGATAAGCATCCAAGTGTAAGGATGTCTAACTTTTGCTAATTCCAGCTATTTATGCCGCGATCGTGCCGTGATGACGTCATCACGCCGCGCCCACGTGATTTTACGTGACGCGATGACGTCATCACGCACGTATTTACGACCCAGCGGCCATTTTGGGATGAGTTAAAATAAGTCCAACAACTCCATTCTAACTTTATAGTAAGGATTTTTAAGTCAAAAAACAGAGAAAAGTTTGTTAAATAAAAGCGCCTATTGTTGTAATTTCTTAGCAACACGCTAATCTTTTTTTAAACGTGTGCAGAGACATCATTGCATATTTATTTCCAAAGACCATTTTTGAGGGCCATTTTTTAGGATGTACTGCCGTGCTTGTGCCGTGACGACGTCTTCTCGCCGCACCCTAATGATTTTGCATGACGCTATGACGTCATCACGCACAGGCGGCCATTTTGGGATAGATTGTAATATAATAACTCCATTCTAGCTTTATAATTTGGAGTTTAAGTCAAATAGCAGAGAAAAGAGGAAAAAAAGAGTTAAACGAACCAAATTAAAAGTACAGCATAAACAATATAGTTAATCTAAAGCCAATTATACATTTCCGTGTCACAGTTCAGACCTGTAATACATGTGTCCATTTTACAAATCCATCTGCATTCCTTTTTTCTTAATAGGTCTTCCTTATTTCCTCCTCTTGGAGATAACATTACTTTCTCTAGACCAAAAATTCTCAATTTGGAGATATCAAAGTCAGGATGGTTCATAATAACATGTACTGAGATGGGAGATCTCAAGTCTTTATTTCTGATAGCTCTAATATGTTCAAATATCCTTATTTTCAATTTTCTGACAGTACTCCCAATATATAACTTCTTGCAAATACATTCCATTCCATAAATGACAAAAGTTGAGTTGCAATTAATCATTTGATTAATATGGTTTATTTCACCATTTGGTAGTGTGATTACTTTAGTTCCTTGTTTTATGAACGGGCATAATTTACAGTGCCCACATTTGAAGGTACCATTGTTTGCCATATGAAAAAAGATTTTCCTTTCATCGGATAATGGACCCATGAAGCTTGGGCTAATCATATTCTTGATTGTTGGTGCTTTTCTAAAGCAAATGTTAGGATGATTATCCAGATGTTTTTGTAGACTTGAATCTGTCAAAAGAATGTTCCAATGCTTTCTGAGTATTTGTTTGATCCTGCAAGTTTTTGTGCTGAATGTGGTGACGAATGGAGTTTTGGGACTTATCTTTACTGATTTTGGCTTGTCTTCCAATAGAGAATCTCTTGATACCAATTCCGCTTTAGTAATTGCTTTTTTGATAGTTTTCATTCCATACCCTCTCTGTAAAAATTTTTGATTGATTCGATGAAGATTGTCTTGAAAGGTTGAAATAGTGCTACAATTTCTTTTTATTCTTAGTATTTCTCCATATGGAATACTGTGAATAGTATGTTTAGGATGATAGGATGTTGCATGAAGAAGACTGTTTCCGGCTGTAGGTTTTGTGAATAATTTAGTTTGTATTTGTGAATTTTCAACAAAAAGTTCAAGATCCAAATATTCTATATTTGTGGCACTGGCTGATTTGGTAAATGACAGGTTGAAAGAATTGTTATTAAGATGTTTAACATATATGTCCAGATCTTGTAAGTTACCTTCCCAGATTATTAAAATATCGTCTATGAATCATCCCCAAAATCTGATATTTTGTTCAAAGAGTGGATGTTTCCAAGCATGCTGTAGTTCAAAAAGACCCATAAAAAGATTTGCATAGGAAGGGGCAAATTTTGACCCCATAGCGGTTCCTTGAAGTTGTTTATAGATGTTGTTATTGAAGATGAATATGTTATTGTGCAAACAAAATTGTAACATTTCAATTATCATTTTGTTTTGTTCAAGAAATGAAACAGATCGAGTTTTGAGAAAAAACATTGTGCTTTATAAACCTTTTTGATGTTGTATACTTGTGTATAATTGAACTACATCCAATGTAACAAAGTAGTAGTTTAATTCCCATGGTATTAAGTTTAGTTGCTGAATAATATGTTTTGAATCTTTAACGTATGAGGCTAAATTTGCTACCAATGGTTGTAGGTGGGAGTCGATGTATTGTGAGGTTCTTTCTGTTATTGAGCCAATGCCATTTATGATAGGTCGAAGTGGTGGAAAGTCTTTATAGCTTTTGTGGATTTTTGGTAGAAAATATATTGTTGCCATAATGGAATTTTTGCTGATTAAGCTTTGAGATTCCTTATCACCTAGAAGGCTAAGTTCATGCCAGGCTTTTATCTTTGCATTCCACAAGATTTCCAAATTGGGGATAGGGTTGTTGTTCATCTTCTCATAGCATTCTTTCACATTCAGTTGTTTTAATCCTTCTCTTATATAGTCAATTCTATTAAAGAGGACAATTTTGCCTCCTTTATCTGCAGCTTTAATTATTATTGATTTGTCTTTAGATAATTCTTTTATTGCCTGTTTTTCTTCTTTTGTTAGATTATAACTTGTCTTGATGTGTTTTTTGTTTAAATAGTCTTTCCGTAAACTGTTGCTGACTGTTTTATGAAATACATCAATGACATTTTCTGAAGATAGAGTTGGCATAAATGTTGATTTTGGTTTTAAGCTGGTTTCTTCCATTAAATCTGTTTGAATACCTTGTTCCTCCAGAAAAATGTCTTGGGTATAGTATTCTTCTTCTTCAATGTTCAGTAAATCCACTGTATCTTCGACCATTTTGACTGTGAGTTTAGATGGCATACTATTTTGATGAATAGATTTTTTAAAAGTTGTTTCTTCAAAGTGTTTTTTCAACTTTAATTTTCTGCAAAATTTGTACAAATCAAGTTGTTGCTGGAAATAATCTCCTTTGTATGTCGGACTAAACGAAAGTCCTTTGCTTAAAGCTGTGGTAAGTGCTGGTGTAATTTCATATTTCAATAGATTTATGATAAGGTTCATCTTCTCCTCCCTTGTCTTTGTGCTCTTGTTTCTACGCCTTGATTTTTTTCCCCTATTTTTTCTTCCTCCTCGACTGCCTCTATGGTGTTTAAATGGGAAATATTTTGAGATCCCAATTGTTTTGGTGCTCCACGAAACATGGGTGTGTTTGTTCGCGAATTGATCCTGTATCTTTTCAATTCCTCCAAAAAAGGACATGTTTTGTTTTTTGAAATTTGCTGTTTCTCAGTAGAGGTAACTAGTGTGGGAATGGGTGTCACCACTGGTATATCTTTTTCGCTTGATGTTTCAACATCAGAGGTAGATGGAGTAGAGAGGTTATCTTTTAGCAATGTTTTACTTTTGTAAGGTTGTTTTTTTATTCCAATATCATATTTTCTTTGAAAAGTGAAAATTCTATTGTTTATATAATCATTTTCATCTCTGATGAAAGTTCTTTGTTTCTTGAGCTTTAGTTCTTTTTCATAGTTTCCCAAAAAATCGTCCAAGATCTGATAATTTTTAAATGTAATCTCTGGGCATTGAGCTTGCTTAATTGCCTCTTTTGTCTCTTCTATATCTTTCATTATTCTTTCATGAGTTAATGCTGCTTGATTTATGAGCCGCATCATCATTTCCTTTGAAGTGTTATGTAATAGATCTACCCAATCATTAAGCGCTGATATGTCTTCATCTTCAAAGGACGGAAAGATGGCAGATGGCACAATTAAAATTGCAGATGCTTCTTTCTAACATTTGATGCTTGGCGAAAATATGATATTAAGGCCCATCCAATATAGCAAGAATTCGCTCTTAATAAATAACCATAGCGCTGTGCGACATTTTAAAAATCTGCTGGACGAATTAATATAAAGTGCAAAAGGTCTTCACAAGGGGCATTGCAAAGTAAACACATTGTATTCTTCAGGGGAACCTGTCCACATAGCAGTTATTGCTCGTAATAGGATGCAATTTAACTTGCCCATGTCACAAGGCAGCGGTCATGTAATTTGCATTGCCTTGTGACATAATCCTGAATCGAATTGTCCACAAATAAAATGTATCTGTGTTTAAAAGGTTTTTGAAGTTCATTTCCCCCCCTGTTGTACGTAACCAAATATTTCAGACGCCTTTCATAGTCCTTTTAAATGGCCTGGTCTAGCATGAAGGGGGCTTTTACAGTATCATTCATTTTCAATAAAACGTTTTTACAATAGTTTAACCAACGAAACAATAGAAAACCAGTTTTTAATAAAACTCTCAATAATGTGTTAGGTTAAAACTGCCACAGGAGTGTACCATATCTGTAAAAAATGAACACAGGCTCATGAGACCACTCATCCTCCTGATATGGATGGCCAGCTGTACATTTATGGCATAATTAGGAGCAAATCTAGGCAGGCCTAATAATCTCTCCCAAAAAATCGTTTTCCACAGTGTGTAATAGCAAATGTGCTGAACCAGAAGAAGAACTTGGACACATGGTAGAGATGATGAAGTGTTTATTATACGAGAACATGCCTATCTTGCCCTACTGCTATCAGGAATAGTCCCTGCCCAACAGAACTAAATAAGGATGTTCATTTGTCAGTAAGAGTCCAGAATGTAATGTTTACTGTTCAAAACCTTACTTCTATACTTGTGTCCCTAAAGTAATAACTAAAAATTGCCAGTTTGTATTCTCTACTGGATTTCAGCCCTTCCTCCAGTGTTCTCTTCACAAGAAAGGTTTCTGTTATCTTCGTGTTCTCAAAACCAGTCAATAAATAATATTAGTCCAAACTCTCTAATGAGCTCATTGTACACATTTCCTGGTTTTTGCCAGACTTCCTGAGGACCTTAGTGTCTGTTTTATTTTCCTTATGAATATAGTCTTTGATGATTCTTCCTGTTGTTGTTAGTTCTGTGCTGTGCTTGTCCCGAGGTCTGCCTCTGTTAGTACTTGGTTCCTCTGGCTCCTCCTTTTCACTATAGTGGTTCAACACTCATGGGGCCTTTCCACTAATTTAACCCTCTCTTGTTCTCGTCTACTGCTGGGCTGTATACTTGAACTTAATTTCATATAGTTTTCACTGTCTTTTCCTAGAATGTTCCAATGTTTGACAAATGCAGCACCTTCTTGGGTTCCTCCCGGTACACACTATCATGGTTTCTCAGGGTTTCACATTCATTCTTATATTTCATTTCATATTTAGTTTGTAGTCTCTGTTGCCTCCCCCTCTCTCACTTTACCCCAGTATCCACATTCCCAGGGTTTAGATTCCTGGAGTCTGGTGTCGAGACTGAGCGGCTTCACTCTGGCTCTGCTGCTGTCTCCCTGACTCCACTGTGGAATCACTCCAACCGTCTGGTCAACTCGTGCTGTTCAGCTTTGTTTGTCCAGTGAGAGATTGTGTCTTCTCCTGCTCCTGTTCGTTTCACCGCTGTTCGTTCAGCAAGAGATTTTGCTTCTCCCGCTCCCGTTGGTTTTGGCATTGTTCGTTAGGCCCCAGGCCCATCATGGATCTTCTGTGGTCATGTCACCACAATGGACAATCTCCTGGACTCTGCCTTGCGAGCAGATTCGTCCTTGCTTGCAACACCAGTCTTCCGGCATTCTCGGCTGGCGTTCTCTCCTTTGCTGACAACTGCAGGTTCCACGGTTCCTCGCTGCTCTGCCCCTCCAGGCGTAGCGACGTCAGAGGGCTTCCGCTGCATGTGGCTCGCTCTTTTCTCTCTCAATCAATTCGTCTCAGTTATATGTATGTTAGAATGCAATTGGGCGTTCCATTTGGCTTTAGTTTTCAAAGTTGATGCAGCATTACCTGAAGTCAATAGAAAAGAAGATGTTTGACTTGGTCTAGAAGATAATCTGATACAAGCAGACATTGTTGCTGGTAAAGGGAGTTCCTCCTGGGAATGAGCGTCTGTGTGCCCTAGGGGGTAGACACTCCCACTAGCCCAGACCCCTAGTGAGGGTCTTGCAGAGTCGTCTCACCTTCCTAGCCTCACAGGGGGTGACTTCCCACTGGGGAGAAGAGGCGAATACTCTTGATCCGTCACACACTCTTCCCTTTAAGTGTGTGGCTTCCTAAAAGTCTGCGTTTCCTTGTTCCTTCCCCTTTCTGTGTTCCACCGACAACAAAAGGGCTGCAAATCTAGGAAACATTGCATCACTCGAGGATTAGAGTTTTTTCTTAGGCTCATCCAGGTTAATGGGGAGTTATCTGTTACGAGTCGAAACTTACATCGTGTGAGGTAATATTGCAGGTGCATTACCACCCTCTTGATTGCTAGGGTCGCAAGCTCTATGGAAATTTATGACTGTTCTCGATGAAAGAGTTTCCTACTAATGTCTAGTATGGGATGTTCTATACCATCATACTCTTGACACAGTACTGCTCTCAGACCAATTTTAGAAGCATCAGTTTGTAAAAGGAACTCCTTATTAAAGTCTGGCATTTTTAAGACAGGTTCTTGGCAAGGGATATGTTTCAACCCTTCAAAGCTATGTTGGTCTTCTTGTCTCCAGATAAAATTTTGAGGTTGAGAATGTTTTTATCTATCAGTGAGACTAGCCGGCTGGGTGGAAAAGTTAGGGATGAACCTTCGGTAGTATGCAGTCAACCGCAGGAAGGCCCGAAGATCTCTTTTTTATTTCCTTTATCAGCCTGGGGTTGAATAAGGCCATTCCCAACAAAGTATCCCAGGTACTTAATGGCTGATTGAGCTAATTGGTATTTTCATGGGTTAGTCTTTTAAATCAGCTTTCCTGAGGGCACATGCAAGGGTATACAGATGATTTAAATGTTTCTGGCCAGGTGTTACTATGTATTATGGATTGGGGTTGGAAGCCAGTGGTTGAAATGTTCGAGGGAGAAAAGACTGAAAGTAATTTTTCTGAAAATAACTTTTGGTCTTCTCGCCCCTGAACATTTCAGCCTTTGCCCTTACCCCCATACCCATACTTACCTTGTGGCGGCACAATTCGCTCTGCACTGCCGATTGGCTGTGTCCCTGCAACGCCTGTTTCCTTTCACTTCCGTGATCGGGAACGGGCGCTGCAGGGTCCTTTCCTTTTTTGTAACTTTTTTACTTTTTACGGGACCGGCTGCAGGGGCCACCCCCGCAATCCCCACTCACAGTATAGTGAACAGGGGCGCGGGGGACACCCCACAACCCCCAGTAGCATTTAGTCAAACTTTTCAGCCGTTCAGAAATTTTTCCCATTCCAGATTTTTAACACAGTCTTTTTGGAAGTTTCCTGTAGTATAATGTCACACAGGTAGTCTCCACAGAAAGCAGCCTAAGGTTGCAGGATGTTATCCATAAGCCATTGAAAGGTAGAAGGAGCTTCATGAAGGCCAAAGGGAATTGCCCTGAATTGAAACAAACCTTGTGGTGCAGAAAAGAGAGTTTTCTCTCCATGACGTGGGTTTAGAGGTACCCACCAATACCCATTTGTCACATAAAGTGTAGCGATGTACTTGGCAGTGCCCAACTTTTAAATTAATGTGTCTATTCGGGGCATGGGATAGTTGTCAAAGGTGGAAAGTGCATTGAGCTTTCACAAGTTAATACAGAAGTGCCATGAACTGTCTGGTTTGGAAACTAGAACAATGGGAGAAGACCAGGGATTCTCAGAGGGATTGATGATATCAGCCTTGAACATTTCTTCTAGTTCTTCCTCGGTCATTTTTTTCCTAGCTTCTGGGATTCTGTATGGCCTTAGGTTTACTGTCTGCCCTGCAGAGGTCTGAATGTAATGGGAAAGGTTGTTCATAAAATACTTCTGGGAACTGCCCCAGTAAATCAAGAAGGTCTTCCTTTTGGGAGATGGGCAAGGATTTGTCAACCAACTGATTCTCTACCTCAGACTCTGTAAGGAGGGTGGCCATGTTTAACATGGTTGTTTCGCTGGGATCTTTCTTCCAATCTTTCAATAGATTCAGATGGTAAATTTCAGTTTTCTGACATCTCTCAGGTTGTGATACTATGTAGTTTAACAGCCCATTTTTCTCAGAGATTTTATACGGCACATACCACTTGAAAATCATCTTGTTCTCGGATGTACGGAGGAGAACCAAGACTGATTGAATTATTGAAAAGGACCTTGACACTGTTTGTTTGTCATAACTCTCCTTTTGATGTTGCTGCTCTTGGCCTAGATGTTGTTTCACTATCTCTATCACAGGGATCAAGTGATCTCTCAATTTCTGTGCGGTCTGCGAAATTGGCAGAATAGCCTAGTCCCTTTCCTCCCCGGTTTCCCCTAACATGTCTCACACGTGTTGAGGTTCCCTCCCATAGAGTAGTTCAAAGGGGGAATATCCCAGGAAGGTTTGAGGGGTCTTACAGACAGTAAAAAGAGCTCAGGGGATCATAATATCCCAATTTGTCCCATCGGTTTTGACCAGTTTATGTAAGATTCTCTTTAGAGTCTTCTTGAATCTTCTACCAATCCATCAGTCTGTGATGGTATACCAACATACGGAATGGTTTGATACTGAGTAATTCTTTCATTTCTTGCATTATATGGGAGATTAAGGGGGTACCCTGGTCTGTAAGGATTTCCTCTGGGAATCCTACTCGGGATAGGAAAGATAACAGATGGTTTAAGATCTGTGGGCTGGTGTTTTTCTGAAGCGGAAATGCCTCCAGGTATGGGTGGCATAGTCCACAATCATCAGCATACATTTGTTCCCCAGCTTGGATGTTTTGAGCAGCCCAGCTATATCCATAGCTATCCTGGAGAAGGGGATTTCTATGATTTGTAGGGGTTGCAGAGGTGCAGGTAGGACTGGAGTGAGTGATGTCTTCTGAAAGATATCCGAGAAATTGGTTTTTACATCCGCAAATGCTCTGGGCCAGTAAAACATGAGGACCGCATGGCTTTGTGTTTTTCCTACCCCTTGGTGTGCTACCATGAGATGAGAGTGGGCTAACACAAGGACTATCATCCAGTGGCTCCTCGAAACCACTAGTTTTGGTTGGGGAAGGTCATCTCTCCCCACATCTCCTCTGTATAATAAGCCCTTCTAAGGAAGAAAAAATGTCCAATTTGTCTGCACCCATTCTCTTCCATTATCACTCTACCAAAAGCCTCTGTAAGGATGGGATCATTTCTTTGGGCAAAGGTGAGATCGGGTAGTGGTATAATATTCTCTGCCTCTACTCTCAGGATCTCCTCTACTGAGCCATCCACCACCCTAAAACCCTGGTGCCCCTTTCCATCTCTTGCACTGTCCCTACCTCTTGTGGGATAGGAAATAGGGCCAGTTCTTAAATACCTTGGGCTATTTTCTCACCCTCTTTAAATGTGTAGGGATTGTTCCCATGGTTATGCATCAGAATTTTAACTTCACCTGAAAAATAAGGGTAGATTACTTCTGACATGACATCAAGGCCATATCTTCTGGCGAGTTGGAGGCCAATCTGATATAGGTACCTGGCGTGGGGAAAGGCTGAGTCCCATAGGGATTAATCATTGTTCTTAAGGGGGAACTATAACCTCTTCTATACTGTGTAGGTCAAAACCTACCAACTGTTTGTTATCTACAGTGGGGCTCCTAGAGCATGGATCCCCAACTTCTGTCAGTTGGTGTATATCCCACTCTGACACATATATGGCAAACCAGAAGAAGGATTTGCACACATGCTAGACATGATGAAGCTTGTTATTTAAATAATACGAGAACATGCCTATCTTTCATTACTATCGGGAATAGTCCCTGCCTAACAGAACTAAATTAGGGTGCTAGTCTGTCAGTAAGAGTCCAAAATGGAATGTCCATTGCCAAAACCTTTCTTCCATACTTGCAGTGTCGCTAAAAGTAATAACTAAAGATTTCTATTCTCTCTGGCACGTTCCATTTCGGACTGCTGGATTTGAGCCCTTCCTCCAGGGTTCTCTTCACAAGAAAGGCTTCTGTTATCTTCATGTTCTCAACACCAGTCAATAAGTAATATTAGCGTTAACGCTGTCAATGTCTCTCATGAGCTCCTGTAGCTCGTAGCACACATTTCCTGTTAGTACTTCCTGGTATTTGCCAGACTTCCTGTGGACATTACTGTTTGTCTTATTTTCCTTTTGAATACAGTCTTTAATGATTCTTCCTCTTCTTTTAAGTTATATGCTGTCCTTGTAATGAGGTCTGCCTCTGTTAGGACTTGGTGCCTCTTGCTCCTCCTTTTCACTATAGTGGTTCCACCAATCTTGGAGCCTTTTCACTGGTCTGCCCCTCTTCTGTTCTCTTCTCATGCTGTGCTTTATACTTGAACTTAATCTTGTATGGCTTGCATGGTCTTTTCCCAGAATTATGCAATGTTTACCAAATGTGGCACTTGACAACTTCCTGGATTCCTCCTAGTACACACTCACATTCATACCTATATTTCATTTCAGATTTAGTTTGTAGTCTTTGTGGCCTTGCCCTCTCTCGCTCTACCCCGGTACCTTCATTCCTGGGTTTAGATTCCTGGGGTCTGGGATCATGACGAGTGGCTTCACTCTGGCTCTGCTGCTGTCTTTCTGACTCTGCTGCGGAGTTGCTCGAAGTGTCTGGTCAAATCAGAGATTTTGCTTATCCTGCTCCTGTTGGTTTCAGCGCTGTTCTTCCGGTGGGAGATTTTGCTTCTCCTGCTCCTGTTGGTTTAGGGATTGTTCATCAGGCCCCAGGCCCATCAGGGAGCCTCTGTGGTCACCCCATGATGATGAACGGTCTCCTGGACTCCGTCCTGCCAGCAGATCTGCTGTTGCTTTCAACACCAGTCTCCTGGCATTCTCGGCTGGCGTTCTCTCGTTAGCTGACAACTTCGGGTTCTGCAGTTCCTCACTGCTCTTCCCTTCCAAGGTGTTGCGACATCAGAGGGCTTCCCCTGTGTATGGCTCTCTCTCAATCGATTTGTCTCAGTTACATAATGACAGAATGCAAATGGGCATTTCGTTTTGGCTTCATATTTTATAGTTGATCCAGCATTACCTGAATTCAATAGAAAAGAAGAATTGGTATAGAAGATAATCCATTAAAAGCAGATATTGTTGATGGTAAAGGGAGTTCCTCATGGGAATGAGAGTCCTTGTCCCCTAGAAGGGAGTCACTCCCAGTGAGGTCCCACTTGCCCAGACTCCTAGGGAGGGTCTTGCGGAGGAGGCTCACTTTCCTACCCTTATAAGGGGTGGCTCCCACCAGGGGAGAAGGGGCTAACACTCTTGATTTGTCACGCAATGCATTCACAAAACCCCATAAAGTGACCCCATATTTGTCAACTGATTTGGACCTTGCCTTATATACCTTGAGGATTATATTTAAGGGTTGATCCTTACACATAGACATACATCGTAGGACTACACCCATTGTCTGTTTAATTCTTTGAGCCTGTTTCTTTATATGTCCATTGTTTTTAAAATTCGTAGGAAAACTCATACCCAAGTAGTCGAATTCAGCTTCTTGCAGGATGAGAACATTATTACTGAACATTTCTATTTTATTTATCAATTTTTTGTTTGAGGTACAGACTAAGATAGCAGATTTTAAAGTAATTAAACATGTATTGGCAATTGTGGTCCGCATCTGTAGAAACCCATCTAAAAGAAACATTGAGGGAAACCAAAAACGTAGGTTTTTTCTTTCTACTTGGTAATGTTTTCTACAGGGAAAAGTTTAAAATGGGGGAAAATTGTATAAAAGAAGCATGATATGATATAATATCATATGATATGGCATTTATAACGCACCTAGACACAAGTGTTTCAAGGTACGTAACACGTCTTTCCCCAAAAGCCAAAGACACAATAAGGTCCAGAGATAATGTGTGGGGAATCAAATCCAGGCTTTCTGAAGAATGGATCCTCTAATTTTGTCGGCCTAGTTGTGATATGATATGATATGATATAGGTCATTTATAAAGCGCCTGTACACAAGTATTTCTAAGTGCGACAAGACAAAGACAGAGGGAGAACAATAAAAACGATCTTTCTAGGCCTTGTGGCATTCAGATCATGCATGTGGAACAGTGCCAAAGTGCACGGAGGAGGGAGAGGGGGAAGTGCCAGGGAGAGGGAGGGGAAATGCGATAAGGGCAGCGCTGCTCTGAGTAAGGGCATCCAGGGCAGCGCGGCTCTGGGTAAGTGCAAGGAGGCAGGGGACTGTAGAGGTTACAGTTACAGGCCCTTAGTGCGCAGTGGCCTGGAGGCAGTGCAGAGGAGACTGATCATGGAGGAGTCTGCTACCCATTAAGCTCACAGGGTAACCAGGCAACCAGTCGGTGCGGCAGACAGGTAGGTCAGCAGAGGAGGGAGAGAGAGAAAGCAGAGAATAGGAAGGTCTTGAGCTGCTTCCAGTACTTCAGGTGGTCCGGCTCAAGTTTTAGAGGAGCAGACAGGGTCAAATGTGTTCCTGAATTTGTATCTGCATGAAACATATGGAGCGCTATCCTGATGGTTATGGCAGCATACAAGAAAACGTGCTGAAATTCTTACCTTCTATTAACTGAATGTTTACATAATAGCCTTCGAGAGATGTCGATTTAACCAGCCCAGGGGGGAGAGAGAAGCACACTACGAAATGGAGGACTCAGGGGGAGCAGTCACCCGCCACTGTCGTCACTCGGCTCTGCTACTGTAGACACATGGTCTACAGCAAAATGTAATGGTTTTTATAATGTTGTTGAGATGTTATTCATCTATCACATAAACCTCATCACTCTCTTAAACCTTTGGCTGGTCACCCATAAGGAGGTGCAGAGAGTCCTGTCCTAAAACATGTTTTGGCAATGGGTTGCTGGAACTTTGTGTGCACACTGATACCTTGCCTCCCAATTTGGGGCATTTATATTCACATCAAGGGCAAAATCATATCACTTTATTAGGATGTATCTATAGTCAAATAGTAAATGTATGGTAAGGATGTCTGAGGCGTTCACCTTTGTAAAAGAACAGCAGCAACTGATATGCTTTTGTCGAGGGTGAGGGATACGTGAAAGGTTAATTTGCAATCATGAGGATGGAAGGGGTGATCACAAATCTACAATCCACAGTAAGCTAGGACATGTGCAGACCTGACCGACCCCTGTTGTGAGGCAAGGAAAGAACCAGAAGACAGGTATTCTCTGTCTGTGCCCCAGACTCTTGAACCTCCTCCCCATCAACACCAGACTCACCCTCTCGCTTCTACATTTCAGGAAGGTGCATGCGACCCACCTCATCAAGGAATGGCCCCTCCTTAACACCTAGGTTCACACCCCCTCCTCTGACCACCTAACCTGAACTGAGCAATCTGACGCCTCCCTTTGTTTCCTGCCCTGGCTGCTTGAAGTTCCCATGCTGCTAAACTGCCTGTGCTCCTGCTGCCCCGTTGTTAGCTCCTTGCATCCTTATATTTAACCCTTGTGCTCTGCTTCCATCGCCATGTACTTCCCCCTATGAACTGGGAGGTTCTCTGTTGCTTCACAAAGATATGTCTGAGCTCAGTAAGCACCCTAATAATGATATTTATTATAATAATAATACATCTGTAACTTGTGCTAATCTGAACTTCTGAATGAGCTATTTAGCCATTCTCGCATGTCAATAATGGGGGTACGGGTAAATAAAGAGCGTACTAAAAAGGGGTTTACAGCAGAGACTAGCTTTTACTCTGGTCAGAGATTAAATACACAGATTCTGGTTCAATTTTGTTATGCTCACATTTAAAGAGGCATGATAATCAGTGTACTCACATGATGGCATCATTTAAATCAGGGAGAACATATGCTGCCAAAGAATAAATCCCTGGCTTACTTCTTTCCGCGTGTGAGAAATAAAACAGACACTCCAGAAGGAAAACACATCCAAGGGTGTTATTTTGTGAGACGTGAAAGGAAGAAGACAGACCTTGTTTAGGCCTGATCTTGCTTTTGAACGGACATGGGTTTCCTTCTCTGCCAAGTGTGATCCTCTCACCATAATTACTTTTGCTACGTGCTCCTTTTTTTTAAAATCCATTATCCTGCTCATGTGTCCGAGAATGGTTTACGTGCAATCCATGTTAAAAGGATCTTTATGAGTAATCATTGCCACATAGTAGTAGCAGAAACTGTGGTATGTCCCTGAGTGTTCGTTAAGATTCTGTGTAGTCTGCTACCCCTGGGCACATGCCTGCAGACAGTTCCAGGGTTCCAGGTGAATTAATGTTGGGACTGGTGTTGTCACAGTGGGCCAACCTATTGCAGGATGACACTGTGGGGTGCCGTCATGGATCAACACCATAATCTTTGTAGTACCTGCAGCACACTCTGTTTTCTTTCTTGACTTTCTTAGCCAGTGTTTTAAGGGCTGAAAAAACTATCCCCACCTGCCTAATTCTCCATATTATGTGTCTTCACTGAGGTCATTGACTGCCCAATCTGCACCCCATCCCGGTCTGCTTACCAATTTCCTATATCTCCTTCCCCACTCCAGTCGGTGTTCTTGTCCTGAATTGCTGTACACTTTGTTGGGATGCACCTTCAAATTGCAGCCCCTCCCAAATGATTTAGATTACGGAAAATATATTAACACATGGGTAACGTGTAGGGCAGGGGTGCTGTGTTGGTAGGTCTGGAAAAGATCTGAGGCTTCGCTAATGTCGGGACTGTCGGGACTCTGGGCTAGCTAGCCTTTTGCTTGTACGCCCTGAGCTTCTATCCAGGGCTACAACCAAAATAACCCGGGGTATAGCCCCCTCAACACCCCCGTAGCAAAGCCTCTGATGTAGAGGGTGGTTTAGGGGGGAGGGAGAACCTTATGGGTGGAGGTGACACGCAGGAGATATGTGTAATATGGTAATGTATGCTGGGGATACTAACCATTTGTTTTGTAATAGTGTTATGTAGATAACATTGCATGTGCGGGACATCCATAACATAAACTAATCCTGTATCTGAGAGTAGGCCTGAATCCTTACAGGCAGTGTTGGAAACACAGAACAATAAGGCCCCTTCTCTTGCTTCATTATCACATTTAATTTCCCCGGCACGGTAGGGAACACGCACATACACACATATACAAATGTATCAAGTCTAATGCTTGAACAATTGGGAAGGAATGAGAGGAGCTAAATTGGAGAAGGACTGCGGCCCAGTACAAAGGCCATACTCATGGGAGCCAGGGCAGAGTTCTTGAGCTGCCAAAACATGAGCTGAGATTTAGGACACCCCCCCAGAATAATGGCCACTCTATTTGATCAACCAGATGCTCACAAATAAGACTGTTAACTCCTTCATGGACTGGATGGATTAGTGGGACAACAGGCCTACCTCTTGGGAGGAGTAGCTGATATGGGAGGAGCAGAGTACAACAAGGTCTGTGATTTGTACCAGGGGGAGCAAAGGGTGATTGATTGATTGATTGATTGTTTATTTATATAGCGCCTATGCACAATGGGCCTCATTACGAGGTTGGAGGTAACTATGGTGCTATTAGCGCCATGGCTGCCTCCAAAACCTTACCAACTCCGCCCTGGTGAATGGAGCTATTACCGCCCCATTCCAAGGTTGGCGGGGCCGGTAATTCCCCATTCACCAGGACATTTCCCCATTCCCATTTGAGCCCCCATAGGGCTCAATGGGAATGGGGAAGGCGCTAATAACGGTACCGTAAATTGTGGTACCGTTATTAGCTCTAAAGTCCCTTTGCGGGTCCTGTCCTTAACGCCTGGTAAAACCAGGCGTTAAGGGAGGGCCCGCAAAGGGAACTCATAGTAGGGCGGTAAGGGATTGCCGGCACCGGTGCCCGTAATCCCTTACCACCCACCTCGTAATGAGGCCCAATGTGTTTCAAAGCACTTCAAGGCAGGGAGGGAAGAAGGGAGAATACAGTGATATTCTTATAAGACCTTGATACATTAAGAATGTGAAATTAACTATCATACTCGGCCTGACGACATTTCAGATAGTGCAAGAGCTTTTGACAGTGATAAGGAGGGGTTGGGGGTGGGAAGGAGAATGATACAGACAAGCGGCTACCTTACTTGTCCTGACCACAATTCTGGTAGTGCCGGAATGTAACAAGAGGTGGGGGGGACAGGGAGAAGGAAAATAACAAAACAAGCAGCTATCATACTAGGCCTGACAACATTTTCAGATAGTGCTGGAGGGGGAGAGGGAGGAAAGAAGCAAGTGAGGGAGGGGATGCCAGTGATTATAAGATTGCAGCAGGGAGGCATGATGGGGGTGCCTGAGTGTCTGGGATGAGAAAGAGATGCTTTGTTTACAAGGACCAGGCTGACCTCGAAGTTATCTGCAGAGTTCATGTTGATGACCAGGTGCACATTACATGGTTAGTAGTAAAGACAGGGTAGTGCATTTTAAAGTTTAACTAATTTCCTTACAGCACCTCGACGTGAAGAGGCCATTACCCATGTATGAAGAAGATAGAGGAGAAGATGACATGACCAATTGGAGAGTAGCCCATATGTGACTATTAGCATGTCAATAGGCGGCAGCTAATGAGGGTGGGGGATGAATACTGTATATTGAATGCATATTTCATGACAATATTTATGTTTATAAAGTGTTCTTAATTTTGGTGAAGGTGGAGAGCTCTGTGGCAGTGGACTCCACTGTGGCAGTGGAGCCCTGTCGCCATTTTCCTTTTGTATACAAAATAAAGCTTGTGTTCTTCCCGAAAAAGGGTACACCTAGCCTCTTTCCCTAGCGGGTTGTTTTTTCTATGTCTGGTTGTTGTGGATTTACCCTACAACTTATTGCTCACATCTCATTAGAACCATTGGTCGGGGAGCCAGCCAATTCAGGAGACACTGCTAGCCCTACCTTCATATTCCATGGTGGCCATGTTTATATAGTATTTTCTCTCTGTGAACAGGCCGCCGCGAGGCATCCCAAACACGGAAAGAAAATAAAAAACATTAGCACCCGCGTGATGAACTGCACGGGGGCTATACGCCCCTAGGTTACAGCCTGCCACCCTTGTTAAGGGACCCTCACAGCGCTTGGGCCCGTAACTTGGGAGGCGGGATGTTACCTACACGGTCGGCCCACGTACCTTGGAGCATATTGCCTCAGGGTGCTTTAATTGTCCCGCTCTTTGCAATTTGGGATAAACGAAGTTGCTGGTCTCTCTCTCTGAGACTTTTGTAACAGAAATAAAAGATACAAATGTGCATATGTGAATGCACTTATTGGTCTAATATTTCTCTTGATCATCATTTATCTCATCATCAACATTACTGTGTGACTTATCAGTGGATGGGGTGGCCAAGATAGAGACATACCATTTTCAACCTCAACCCACAGTTCTACTGCACCATGGACCTCATTACGATGTTGGTGGTAACCTGCCGGTGCCACTGGCGAGTTGCCGCCAACCCCATCACACTGTTACCGCCACCTAAGATCCCGGTACCACTGGGACATTACAAGTTCAATTTGCTCACTCTGTCTTCTCTCCTACCATGACCCAATTTCTCCTTCCCTGGCCTCTCTCGGCTGGTTGCCCTTCTATTCTAAACTTAAATACAACTTCCTTTGTATTGTGTTGAAATGTCTCTATGGCTCTATGGCCTTGTGCCTGACTACCTTGCAGCTCTCCTTTCTTTTCACTCTCCATCTCGCTCCCTCTGCTCTACAAATCTTTTTTAGACTCAATGTCCCACGTTCCCCTTGTGCCCAATCCCGTTTTCGCTCGTTCCAGCTCCTAGCCCCTCTTCACTGGAACATGCTTCCCCTGTCTCTTCGCTCCATTACTTCCTATCCTCTGTTCTGTTCCTCTCTAAAAACCCACCTGCTACAGTCCTCTAATTGATTTAATATGCTTATGAACACTGATTCATTCATCATGAACGCTTATTGATTGTTACTGTTTATGAACACTGATTGACTGATTACTCACACGAATGCTAGTTGATTGTTACTATTTTTAACACAGTTTGAATGTTACTGTTTATGAATGCTGATTTGCACTTTGATTCATTATATTGTTGACTGTACTATGTAAAGCGCTTTGGACAAAGGCGCTATATAAAATACAATAAATACAAATACAAATACAAGTCCTGGCGGCACGGGATATCAGGCGGCAGGAAATATTGAGCACCATTCCTGTGGAGTTACATGGGACTCCACGGAAATGGGTGCAAGGAAGCACCGGCACCGTTGTCAGCTGTGCAGGTCCTTCCATGGCAACCCTGCCAACCGGTGGGCCGATGCGCCCGGCAGGTCTGCCGTCCTGGGCGCATCTGCTCTGGCAGCCAGAGTTGTAGTCTCCCGGTCCGGAAAGGGTGCTGGTACATTGCTACCGACACCCTTGTTTCTGGAACGGCGTCATGTGTTTTTTTTTCCCTGAGCCTTGGTAGATAAGATCTGCACACTTCCCATTCTGCCCCTGTGACAGTGGAAGGAACTGACAGAGAAGCGTCCTAAGTAGCTACCGTTGGATCTTCATCTTCAACCACAGGGAAATTAATAAAATGTTTACACAATATTACACAATATTGTTTCAACAGAAATACAAAACTGATTTGTCCACGCAAGTTATATATTTTAACATGGCTGATCAGGCTGTGTGCTGTTACTGACCATATCCACCCCCCACCAGGGTCGTGAAAGCCATTCGCACCCCAGGGGGAAAAAAAGAAAAGAAAAAAAGATGCCTGCTGTCCCTATTCCATGTCTATGGCAGGCAGGAGATGGGAGGAGCGCCAGGACCAGAGCACAAAGCTCTGGTACAGCAGGTAATTAGAAGGAAGCGAGGTGGGGCAGGGTATTGGATTGTTTTGGGGGGAGGGAGGAAGTGGGAAGGAAACAGGGAGTGACTCCCTGTTGTCTCTTTACATTACATTTTTTTGAAAACTGTGCAACCAGGGCGAGGTCCTAGGGTGGCTAGGATGGCTGGAAGCAGCCGTCAGAGAACGTCAATTCTCCCGCTATTCCAGCCACCTGATTGGCTTATGGCCCTTACCCGGGTGCGAATATCATATACATCCCTCTTTGTGAAACATGTGTAGGCGAGACTCTTTTCTTAGTGATGTAACTAAGGAAATAATAAATCTTCCTCAGAAAGGGAACCTTGTTTGATTATTCATGCATTCATTTGAGTTATGGCACAAAAGAAGCTAAAGAGAATAAGAAGAGGTGGCATTCATTGGAATAAGGGCAAGGACGGTTCTTGTATCTTTTGTTTCATTTCCTACATACCCACTCCTGCTATGGGTACTTATTCACATTCGAGAGCCCGCAACCGTTCAGGTAGGAAGAACAACAAGGTGCATAGTGCCACAGAGTAGGGTTTTGGGATCCTTACGGCCCAGTTCCATTAGCCTCATCACACAGGTAGTACAATGCCATACTGACCAGACAAGGCTGACACAATTGTCATCCTTTGCTACATGTTGCGGTCAGATGCTAGGTGTCCAGGCCTGGTATGGAGCAGCAGGATCCAGAAAGTTACCAGGAGGAGGAGACAGGTCTACCAGGGCAGTCTGATGCATGGAATGGATGTATAGAATTCTGACTTAGGCTCCACTTATCACCCTCAACTTCTGAAAATACAATTATGAAAACACACTTTTCAACTTGTTGCCATTTATTTTCACAACTACTGTAACACACACCTCCCTCACCAAAACACACACCTCACATGACTGAAGTCCCCAAAACTCAAGCACAACTCATAATTGCTGTTACCACGATCCACCAATGAATAGCAATACCAACCCTCTAGTCCAAGTCCAAATGCCCCACTTGTCTAAAATAGTCTGCACACTATTTCATGCATGTCCATTTGCCATGGCAAACAATTCACGAGGACCTCTGGTGGAGGCTGTGGGTAGTGTATGAGTTGCCTGTGTTGGACAATGATTAAGAGTGGCTGAAATGGACCTGTCCAGATCATGATGAGTGTGGTACCGTTGCAGCATCTCCAGAATGCCAGACATGAGGACATTCAATTTCGTATGGTCTCAGTCACATTGGCCATTCACTGGCAAATGCTGGTGTAGGTTGCCATTGCCCCCTGCTCCTCTTTACACTCTACTGCTTTTCCATTATTACCCTCAATCCTCCCATCACCTTCTGAGTCTTCCACTTCCAGGATGTCCGATGTTTCTGTGCTGTTTGCCTCTTCGTGATACTGCAGTCCCCTACAGCACTGCTTGGGCTTGGAAATATGGGTGGAATTGCCCATAAGCACAGGCTGTTGTGCCACAGAAGCAGTGTTTGTGTCAGGAGTACCTCCAATATAACACACATTATCATTGGTGGTACAATGGGTGCCATCATGCTGATGACAATGGGTTACTTCCCAGGAGTTCTTATCCCCAATGGATCGCCAAGGGCAGCTGTACCTGATTCATTCTCTTCTACGTTCTCCACTGCTACAGCCTCCCCAGGAGTAATGTGGTGCAGCACCTCCTCAGAAACTGCCAGTGGGACTAGAAAGGGAGAAGGTGAAGGTCCATGAGTGGACGTAGCAGGGAGACTCTTGGCAAGTGAATTCCAGGATGGTGGCAGGCCATCTGTGCAAGTGGCAGTTGTTACAGCGGTGATGATGGCAGTAGGGTAGTAGCAATGCACGTGGTGGTGGTGCAGGTGACGGTTCGACACAGCTTGTAGGCTCATATCTCAATGACTGCAGGCTGCTGTTGTTGCCCCACGTCACTGTTATTGTCTTCGGGAGTGCCGGTTGGAAAGAGGATGGCACATAGTTGGTGGGTGTACATTAATGGTTGAGGTCTGTATATGCCTGACAAACATGGCTTTTGGAGCCCTCACAGTATCTCACGGAGTGTGTACATTTAGAGGTGCATATCTGCTTTGCATAGCCCATATCTGTCCTCTATGCAGTATGACTTGTAGGCGTGTTGGTTATCGGGTTTATCTGAATATTTCACTTTGTCACAGTGTTATGTATTTGCAGAAAAGAATTGTAGTGTTGTAGTGCCACATCATGCATATGTGACGCTTTTTCTGGTACTGTACAAGATGCTACTGAATATATGATTTACAATGGTAGCAGTGTACTACATCACTGCTGATGAGCAGACAATATTCAGCACGGGGAGCATTAGTTATGGCCAATGCAACTTGTACATTTTGGGAGGCAGTTTGGGTTGTAAAGCTTTGAAATTAAGGGCTTTGTCATCAGGGAAGTATGATTTTTTTAAGCATTTCATAATGCATACTGTGAATTACAGTGTCCCTTGTTATGGTTGAGTTCGGCACCAACATATTCCTGATTGTAACTGGTGCGCGTTTGTTTCAGGGTTGGGTGATAGAGGTGCTTTCAACTTCAACAAGTGGGCTTGGCATGACTGATATATGGCTATGGCACACATTGCTATGGCAGGTGAACCAATGGGGGACAGAAATGTGTTCATTCTACTCACTGCTTGCTACACCCACCCACTGGGAGCCAACACCCGCAATCCCGCCAAAGCCAATGAGTGTCAGGGCCCCTGCCTCCCACAAAGGCAGGACTAGAGGGGACTACTCGCGTGACAAGGCTCTCTCTCTCTCTCTCTCTGGTTTTCTGTCACAAGGGAGCAGGACAAACACTGAATGTTATTCCCCCACTTCTTGACAGCTTCACTAGTGTGGGCTAGGTGTAGACAGCCACTATGTGGTCTCTAGTAAACTCCCACAAGCCAGTCCTCCTCTGGGTCCCAGTTAGCCTACTTAACTGGTTAAAAAGCGAGGGTGCCTCCTTTACCACTTCTTCCACCAACATTTCTAGTGTTCCCTTGGAAAATGTGACTTTCAGGTGGTTCTCATTACCACAAGCTGTGCCATTGCCAGTTCCTCTACCATCCCCACCAGATTGTACATGGCCACTCATTTTGCCTTGTGGCAAAAGAAAGATGCCAATGTCATGTCCAGTGGATGGATTCATTCAAAATGGCAACCACAACACTATCACCTGCGTGCAGTAAAATTCATTTTAAAGAGTCGGTATAGTTCAGCAGTTCGGAAGTCTGCATGTGTACTCCATTGACTGCAGTAGTAACCGCATAGAAACTTTTTTAGGTGAAATCTGGCACATATATAAGGACCAATGGTGTCAAAAAGATTAAATGGATGTGGGCGAACACACAATTCAAATCACCATATAGCTGCTTTCCATAAAGTTAACTGAGATAAAACATGTGTCTTGTCTCATTTGGCTTACTTTTTTGTATGCATCCTAGATGGGCACATCCAGTCACAAAATGGATCAGGGTTGCTACTTCTTTGAAGAAGGTCAAGAGATAAATTGTTCTCGACATATATATATATTTTTAAATAATGTTTCATTATGATTTTATTTTAATGTATAGAACATTGGGAGGTACGCTACATATACATAACACTCTTCACAAGTTCTAAAATATCGAATTTCAACAAATGACAAATCAACTAAATGGATTTTTCATACTGCGAAACTGGACACTGGAATTGCAATGTGCTATAAATGACCATAATGCAATTAGTTGACTGTCGTACTTATTTGTCAAAACATCACATTTCATTAGTGGATGTAATGATTCACATTTGGCACTAGTATAATAAAGTCTTCAGACGATTTTCCAAGATACCTTTATGACAGCTGGAAGCAAGAAATTCAACAATGTAAATTAATATTTTATCCAAAGAGCAAAATCAGATGCCATGCTTGTTACTTCTTTACACTGTCTGTAAACGAAGGAAATTGTTTATCTCATGCATTACATTCTTCTATTTAGCAATGTATAGGAGGGCAGCATAGGAAACAATGAAACAAAAATAATTGACTGACAATCACACCACATAATGGGGCACCTTCCAAGTCTGGCAGTCCGGTAAAAAAGTGCCACAATCTGAGGATACCAGCACTTTATGGGACTCCATGAATGGGGATGTAACAGGTTCCACCGGCACCCGTAATCTGGTGGCAATGCCGCCAGGACCAGGTGCCGGAAACTGTAACAGCCTTTGCTAGGATCCTGGCGGCTCCACCGCCAGGATACCGGCAAGGTTGCAATGAAGCCCAATGTTACTACACAGGGAAAAGCAGGAAAGAAGAAAGAGAATATAGCAGTACTGAAAAAAGCACCTGTAACATTGAGTTACTGAAATACTTAGTTCCTGATCCCAGGAAAATCACTCCTTGATTTTTGATGACCATCTCCACATCTAGACATCCACTCTCTTCCTTACAGTTATTATTATTTCTTTCTGTCTACATACCCTCAGCCATACTGACCAACGCTTATCTTTTTCCTCACTTCCTGACCCTTTACAACACTATCTACCCCAGCGCTGCTATAAATAATTTTATCCCCATATACGGCAGGTGGTGCCTATCATTGACTAACAAAACCCATCCTCCTTGAGGTCCTTATGGACATAGGCATCCCCTTGACCTCTCTCCATCACCCAAGGTTTGCAACCCTGGTATCCTCTTGGACAATGGCCTCTGACTCCATTAATGTATCTCTACCATGGCCACCATGGGTAGGATCAACCTAATAAGTATAAGAAAGATTTGCCCCCACCACACACATCAAAGACTCTTATCTGTACATCAGCACTCAGCAAACCTGACTACTGCTGTAACCTACATATCATCCACCTTTCGGCCCGCAAAACAAAGTCCTAAACTTCTCCACATAGACTCTCTAAAACCTACGTAGAGATCCCCCAACCATCTACAGAGACCATGCTGGATGTCTCTCCATGCACAATCACTCCCTCTTCAAATTCCTGTTCCTTGTCTCCAAATCTGTCAGTGGCCTGAACCACCAATACCTCACTGACTGCATCTTCCTTCATTCATCCTATCATTTTCGTGATCCTCTGCTCTCCTCACCCTTTCTGTGCCCCGTGCCCCTGTGCCTACACCCGCTTCCATTCTATCTCATTACTTGCTCACCTCCACACGTGTGCACTTGCTCCTTTAGCCATCAAACCCACCCAACAGTGCAATTCTTCCATTCCTGACTCAAGCACCACTTGCTAGCTATTGAGTGAGCAACACCCGCCCTCACTCCACTGCTTTCCAACTGACAGAAATAACACCACTGGCATTATGTCAGTCAAGAATCTAAAAATGTCATTATGTATATTGGTTAAACGTAGATAATGGCACTGGGCCATTTAGGATCATCCTATTTATGTATGTGCCCTTGCTAATGTCCCTGTCCTTTTCCTGTGCTTCCAGTGCCAAAGCACAGAACCACTACCACTGTGAATGAGACAAAGGGCCTCATTACGAGGTAGGACGTAGCCATGGTGCTGTTAGCACCATGGTTACCCCCTTACCGCATACCGGGTCCGGGTTCTCGGAATGGGTACTTACCGGGTCATTCCAACCTTGGAGGACCCGGTAATTCCCCATTCTGAGAACCATTCCCGATTCCCATTCGAGCCCCCATAGGGCTCAATGGGAATGGTGAAGGAGCTAATAACAGGCCCGCTAATAGCAGGCCCGTTATTAGCTCCCTGGTCCCTTAGCGGCTCCTGCTAAGGGACCTTGTAATGCAGCGGTAAGGGGTTAACGGCAATGGCACCCTTACCGTTGCCGTTAACCCCTTATCGCCGACCTCGTAATGAGACCCAAAGAATTTACCATTCAAAGCTTCAATGTACCATGTCCTAAAAACAATACTGTTTTCCGGACAAACCAAATAAAATATATTTCACAAATCTAAGACCCCATCGTCATTTGCTGACTGCGTGTTAACCACATGTATTACTGCCATGGTGTCAACATTGAAATTCACACTCCTACTGGCCAACTCCTCCCCACACAATGACAATTCTACCACACCACCAACAGAAATAACTTCCGAAAAATAATACTTAGCTCCCTTTTATACAAACCAAAACTAAAGGCCCCCGCTACGTTGGAAAGAATTTTGGCCAGCCACTCCACTTGGTCACCCGGGAGCCACATTGATACTACATTAAAATTCTTCAAATGAACCTACCACAGTCTGAAATCTTTTTGAACCTCTCCTAAAAGCCACATCCTGTGGTGAGGGAAAGATGTTCCTAACCCAGCCCGACCAATGACAGTATATAAAGTCTGCAGTGGTACCTCCATTTTGCAAAAACAATTCAAATGTGTCAGCAGGACCTGCAACTTCCCAAGCTCTATCTTTTTGCGTGTCCCTACCTATCCAACACAAACACACTTAAACTGAATCAAAATAAATACCTAGAAATGTGAGGCATATCGCGAGGCTCACTTCTTTTCCCAATGTCCAACAAATCCTCAGTTCCAACACAATCAGCACATCGCCCTATAATAATCGACATTCACCTGCCACCCGTTTCCTTCTCAGAAACTCAAAACCAACAAAATAAAATAACATCATGTTTTTCCCCATTCAGTACTGTCTCGCCCAGTTTAAAAATGTACAAAACGGGTCACCACATGTTGAAAGAAGTTTGGTTGTTTAAAATATGCTAATATAAATTTATTGGAAAAACGAAAAAGGAAAACCAGACAATGAGCAACCCATAGCCCTGACCAAGTGCAGTTTGTCCCAAAACTGTATCCTTAGCAGCCGAAACTCCTCGAGATGGACTTGCAATAATGAGAAAGCTAGTTTGACATCAGATTTCCATCTCTGCTCCCATGCCACACCGAGTACCATAGACACTGACCAATCTAGGCTGGTATACCACCGTTCACCCCTCCTGCCCTATCCAGTCATTTTCTGATTGCCACTTCAGCAAGGACAAGATATCGATCAACTGGCACTCCCCTACCTCTTTCTTAGGCACCAGTGCAGCAGTTGCAATATCAGATGTTCCAAAGTCCAAACTGTAAATGGACCCACTGAGCGACCCCCAGGTATCTCCATTTCCAGCTTTACCCTTGGTACTTCTAATCTTTCTTTAACCAATCTCACATTTTCTGTCCACCACTGTAGTGACAGCCCTGATGCCCCACGAAGAACCACACCTGAAAGGTAACTCCTTTCAGCTGCTCCCCTACCTGTCCAGTTAAATCTCCAGTCACCTACATAGCACCTCCACCTTGAATGCAGCAGGTATCCTTAACAAAAATACATCTTTGAGTTCCCATTCCTCTCTCCCCTAACTCCTGCACCCCTCTGCACGACACATAACAACTGTGGGCCTAATTGTCTAAGTCTCCAGAGAGATATACTATGTGCAAAAACATTGCATAAAATGTTTATGATTTTGTTATGCCTCATATGTCACTCTGGGGCATTTTAATGCTTTTTTCTGGTGGAGCTGGGCTATAGAACAGAATTGCCATTTCCGCCTGACCCCTTCACTCCGCCAGCAAAATCTGAATTAATTTACCCCAGCAAGATATTCTCAATTTGGGGCTACATCTTGCATGGATGGGACGCATAATGTTTCAACTTACATGCAAAACGCCCTCTCTATGCAATTTTCTTCATTTCCATAACTAAGTGCAAAAATGTGTAAAAGCATGCGTAACCGCCTTTATGCCTTTTGTTTGCATTTCGTAGTACATATAGTGTTAATGCCGCCTGCTATTTACACATGGCAGACTGCACTTAAACTACCTGTTCATTTCTGTTTTTCTAAAGTGTTATTCCTTCAGTGTTATTCCTTCACAAAGAGTCATGGCCTTCAGAAGTTACTCACACTCTTTCCATGGGGCATTGCAAAGTAGATGTAGGCAGGGAAGAGGAAAACACTGTTAGGCTGGTCTCCGAAAGCCATTAAGGGAGGTAGTAGTGTCCATCATGGCAGGTGCAAACCTTTTTTGGTTGATTGGTTTAACGCAGACACATTTGTGTGTCCATCTCAAATGATTTTACAGCCCCCCATGCTATGTTGAAGCTGGGGCAAGGACACATGGTCAGTCTGATGCTGGTGAATTGTATTTCAAATATTAATCAAGCTCTTGTTCACATTTCCAATATTCCCTTTAAAAAGCTGGTCAGACTGAAACAAAGCAAGCCATATATCAGGCGGATCCCTTAGTGAGATCAGTGGTGGTACAGTCATTAACATGTTAGATTTGCATCTCTAAGGTGCCAGCGGTAAGGGGAAACAATCTCTCGTGCATTAGGCGTATGACTTTTAAAGGCTGGTGTGAAAATGCTGGGATCAAATACCACACTGAGATTGTGTTTCTCAACATCCGATAAAGAAAGGGCAGAGTCTGACATAGAAGAAGGGCATTCACAGTTCTCTGATATGGGGCATTGATTTGAAAAATTTGCTAGGGCTTGGAGAGGGGCGAGTTCGAATAACTGACTGAAATAGGCTATGTTATATCTATATGTTGTGACCCCTGAATCTCTGCCGATGCAAAGAGTGGGAATGTGTTAATTTGGATAGTGACTCATGAAGCTGCAAATTCTGTTCAAATAATTTGTGGAAATATTGAAACTTGGCTATTCTCAGACTCTCACTGGGTACCAGGCTTTTTATTGATCTGTCACCCTTGCACTTTATCTGGCCCTACCACCCATTTATGGGCTGTAACTGTAATTCTAAAGTCCCTTGTTCTCTGTGCACTACCAAGAGTTCCGCTGCCCTAGCTGCATTTACGTAGAGCATATGTGTTCTGTTTTCCTCTTCCCTCTCCCATGCACTTCCTTTCTGCGTTTCCCTTTGCACTCTTTGTTTTTGCGCTTGTACGATCTGACTGACACAAGGCCTAGGAAGATTGTTTGTGTTGTCTTCCGTCTGCCTTTCCTTCCTTGTCTTGCTGTGTCTAGAAACACTTGTGTACAGGTGCATTATACATGAAATATTATATATCATTTAGGATGTTCTTGGGGGTATATTTGGTAATTGTAGGCCATATGTTGACTCTTACCCTCTTGATTAGACTATTTGTTGAGTAGCAGTAGTAGTTATATTTTATTTTCATAATATAAAGAAACACAATGTGTGAAGTTAATCTTTTTTTTAAACAGAGTTTTTTTGTAAGATGCCATCAAGAAAACAAGAACAATGAACTAGTGGGAAGGGTCGTTGGCAGGGAAGTATAGTAGGCATTTTTTTTCTTAAAAGGTAGTGTTTTTAAATCTTTATACACTAATCGTGTAGATAATGCAACAATTTCTAGAGTTGGGGATACTTTTGAAAACATTGAAGTAGAAGTAAGAGATATGCCAATACGTATTGTTATTGGAACTGATAGTATTTTGATTGAAAATAAAAAAATGGTTACCATCTAGAAAAAAAAGAAAGATTTTTACAAAAAAATTTAGCAAATGTGCTATCAATGTGAAACAGAGAAATAAAGATATGTATAGGAAAATGTATCAGTCCCAGGTTTTTACAAATCTTTGGAGAAGTGTCAAACCAAAATCTAAATATGTGGTTCAACGTTTTTTGCAAAAGAAAAAAGTAAAAGTAGTCATTAAGAAAGTTTTGATATGAAAAGAAAAAAGAAAATTGTTCATTTTCGTATTAAATAAACTTCAGAAATTGCTTAAGGTAACTACAACATTGTATACAAATATAAAAACAGTTAATGTGCTTACATGTGACAACTTTTGTGACGTCTTTGGTGGAGAGTGGAAACACACTTCTTATACTGAAAGATTTTTTAAAAGGAGAGTTACATTCAAGGAAAGAATGTTCCTCTAGCTTTTGATGAAAGTGGACATACCTATGAAATTTCGAAATGGTGTAGTTTCTAAAAAAGAAGAAATTATGCAGTGTAACAATACAGAAATGGAAACTGTAGGTCAGTCAAAAAGGAAATGAAAGAAGGATTGTGAGGTATGGACTTGCAATATTTTGTGCAATATTGATATGTTTTCTTGTAAACTTTTAAGATAATGTTCAAAGACATATCAAAATGCTACAAAGAATAGATGAGTGTGAGGTTTGTGAAAAAACAGCACTTTTGGGTCACTCTCTAGCTTGTCTTGAAAAAAGTAGATGTGAGAGTCAGTTTCATCACATATGGATGCTGGCTACACATCATACTAAAATGAGAAACTTTCTAGTTGAACTGTATGCGTGCAAAACACCAAGTATGTCTCTTGCAGTTTTAAACCAAATACCTTTGACTGGAACTGTAGAACGTTTAGTTTCTAGAATGCCTATGATAAATATGATGCATTTAAAAGAGTATGCGTACGTAGAGGAAACACTTGCAGGAAGGGGAAATTATGATACTATGCTTTCAAGGGATCAGATTTTTACAACAGTACAAAAGAAGTATTGCAATGTTTGAGTTCTCTTCTACGGAAAGACCTGACATTGTTTCTGTATCTTGTTGACGCACTTTTTATAAGTCTCAAGTGCAACTAGTGTATGTTGAGAACAAATTTAAACACACTGTTGAAGATGTTTGGAAAGTACTGTATCTGTATTTGTTTGTAGAAGAACAATTTGACACAAGTGAGGCACTGTATGTTTATAGACACTGTGTTGGATTTTATAATCAAACACATATTCCGCCAAGAAGTGTTCTAAACAATATCGTAGTGCCTGAAATTTCTGTTGTGCTTCAAAAATGGAACATGTTTGAAGTGATTGCATTGCAAACTGTTCATCCTTTCCAAGTTATTGTTAGACTGCAAACAGCAATGCCAAATCTGCCTAAGAAGTCATTACTGCAAGGTGTGAGAGGGCAAGTTGTGTATTTACCCCTGCATTTGAACTAACATGTTAATACTCTAGGAGTGAAGCGTGACGTTGCAGATTCTTTGTTTGTTTTAGTAAATGGTGTTGACACTAAATATAAGAACATTTGGCAACAACTTATCAATATTGGAAAAGTGAAAAACACATTGTCATTTCTATTGGAGCACAATGATTTATACAGAGGCAGTCTGACTGTACCAGACTTGTCTATGCTTGATGTTGACTCAACAAAGAAAGCAGTGAAGGTCAGTTTGAGCATCTATCTGTTGCAGAGGGGAATAGTTTGTATGAACAGTACACTATTCATCCTCTACATCCGCTACTCACACCTCCTCTACAGTGCCTCAGCCCTGAACCCACCATGCTCACTAGATTATCTGGGAACGCTCTGCTGCCGTGGCCACCAATCCTACCCTCCTGGCCTCATCCAGTCCTGCTACTGAGGCTACTTACTCCTCTTCTTTTGGACCTCTCATCTCTAGCCTGCTAGCCTCCTCATCCCTCTCCTGTTCCTACCATGCATACTACTTGCCTGAGGATCCTGCTGGGCATACGACCTGTCTGGTGATGCTCTGCTGCTGAAGCCTGAAGGCTGAAGGCCTCATCCAGCCCTGCTACTGAAGCTACCTACCACTCTTCTTTTGGACCTCTCATCACTAGACTGCTAGTCTCCTCATCCCTCTCCTGTTCCTACTGTGCATACTACTTATCTGAGGATCCTGTTGTGCACATTACCTGTGTGGGGACGCTCTGCTGCTTAAGCTACCTGCCCTTACTCATTCCCCTCTTGTCATGCACTCTGCCCGCCCCTCCCCTCATCGGTCACCTTCCTCTCCCATCCCCCTTTCATCCCCCTCCTCCTTCTCCTCCCTCTCTTCCTCATGCCTGCCCCCATGACTTACCCCCTCCCCCGCCCACACCATCCCCCTCACACTCTCCCTCCTCGTCCCAACCTCATCTAACCCCCTACTGCCAATCCCTGCAGCATCATTAACATTGCACTCTGGAATGCCAGATCTATCTGCAATAAGACCACTGCGGCACTCGCCATGTCCTACCGACTCAACCTCCATTTCCTCTGCATCACGGATACTTGGATTTCACTCACCAATTCCACTGTCCCTGCTTCTCTCACCACCCCCTCATCCTCATTATCTCAATTCTCCTGCCCCATCGGTCGCGGTGGCGGCATTGGTCTCATCCACCACCCTAAATTTCTTTCCTCTAGCCCTGCCCTATCTCTCCCTACATTCTCTTCTTTCGAATACCTTTTCAAATCCTTTACCTATCCTCATGCAATTTCCTTCTTAATCGTCTACAGACCTCCTGGCCCCCTCTCTTCCTTTTATGAGGACCGTGACCATCTTCTCTCTCTCATCTCTTCCTCCCGCATCCCTCTCACTGTTCCTGGTGATTTCACCCTTCCTCTCTCTAGCTCCTCTCATTCTTCCCCTCTCATCTCCATACTAGAATCCTACCTCCTCTCTCCCCTTGCTATTCCTCCAACCCACATCTCTGGCTCCAATCTTGATCTCATCTTCACCTCAACCTACTCCTCCTCAACTGTCTCCTCTCTTTCCAACTACCTCTCTGACCACACCTTACTCTTCTTTTCCCTTACTCCCCCTTCCTCTCTGTCCACCCCCACTCCCTCACCTTCCCCCTTCTTTTGTTGTGATCTCTGCAAATTTAACCCTTCCCTCTTCTTTAACTCCTGTACTTCCTCCCTTCCCACTATCTCTGACATCTCCTCTCTCTCGGCCAGTGATGCTCTCTCCTCACTGTCCTCCTCTATCTCCACCAGTCTCGATCAACTCTACCCTCTTACTTCCTTCCACCCTTCTTAGAAACCTTCCCAGCCCTGGCTTTCCCCTCACCTCCTGTCCATGCGTTGTCTTCTCCGCTGCCTTGAACGATGTTGGATCAAAACACCATCTCTGTCTAACCAATCCTCCTATTTTTCATATCACTCTCTCTACGACTCTTGCCTCAAATCAGCCAAATGCTCCTACTACTATAACCTTCTCCACTCACAAACCTCTCACCCCTGTTGAATTTTCCAAACCCTCTCTCACCTCCTCTCCCCTCCTACTCCTGATCCCTCTACCAACTCCCCTCTCTCTCCCTCTGACTTTGCTAACTTTTTCTCATCCAAAGTTCTATCCCTACGCCAAAATATTCTCCTAGCCCCCTCCCAAGACTCTCCTCCCTCTTCCTTCTCCCCTCCCGCTGGCTGCATGTCCAACTTCGCTCCTATCACCCCATCCTGTGTCCAAATCTCACCCTACTGCTGCCCCCTCTGACCCCTTCCCACCTCCCTAATTACTAAAATCTACCCCCTCCTCATTCCCTACCTGACTACGTTCTTCAACACTTGCCTCTCCACTGCCTCCTTTCCGGCCGCATTCAAACATGCAACTATCATTCCCCTCCTAAAGAAACCCTCTGCCAACCCTCTTCTTACTTCTAACTTTCGTCCAATCTCTCTTCTCCCCTTCCTCTCTAAACTTCTCGAGTGCCTAGCCTACTCTCAACTCTCAGCATTTGTATCTACTCACTCTCTCCTTCCTCCCCCTCAATCTGGATTCTGCCCTAAACACTCCACCGAGACTGCCCTCACTTACGTGCTCAATTCCCTCCTTACTGCTCGCTACGCTAAACAATCTTCTATCCTCATCCTCCTTGACCTGTCTGCTGCCTTTGACACCGTCGATCACCCCTTACTCCTTAGTACTTTCTCCTCCTTTGGTTTCAAAGGCAGTGTCCTCTCCTGGATATCCTCTTACCTCTCCAATCGTTCCTACGCTGTCTCCTGGGGCGGCCGCACCTCCTCCAACATCCCCTTGGACTATGGTGTTCCCCAAGGCTCTGTGCTTGGCCCTTTCCTTTTCTCCCTTTATACCTCACTTCTTGCCCCTGTGATCTGCTCTTTTGGCTTTTCCCACCACTTCCACGCTGATGACACCCAACTCTTCCTCTCCTTCTCCTCTTTCACTCCTGATCTCCACCACTCCTTACCTTCCTGCCTTATGGCCATTTGAAACTGGATGTCTTCTCACTTTCTCTCCCTTAATACTGACAAGGCGGAAGTCCTTTTCTTTCCTTCTAATACACTTTCCCCTATTCCCATTCAATCAACTTTCCCCCTTCTACTCTTCCCATCTCTACCCATGCTTGCAATCTCGGTCTCCACTTCGACTCCTCTCTTTCCTTCTCCCACCACATTTCGCTCACCTCTCGCACCTGCCGACATCACCTTTACAACATTCGTAAAATCCGATCCTCCCTCACCTTCCACGCTTCTAACCTCTTAATCCTCTCTCTCATCTTCTCCCGTCTCTTCTATTGCTTTTCTCTCCTCTTTGGTCTCCCTGTCTCTCATCTGACCCCCCCTAAAATCCATCAACCACTCTTCTATCCGTACTCTCTGTCTCCTCGGTCCTCGCAACTCTATTTCCCCCTCGCTCTCCCTCCTTGGCTGGCTTCCCTTCCTCTCTCAACTTAAGTTTTAATTCCTCTGTCTGGCTTTCAAATCTCTCCATGACCTTTCCCCCCCTACCTCTCCTCTCTCCTTTCACTCTACACTCCTTCCCGCTCACTCCACTCCGCTGATCTTTTTCTACTCGCTGTACCCCCTTCACCATGTGCCTCTTCTCACTTCCATTCCTTTCAGCTCTTTGCCCCGCTACACTGGAATGCCTTACCTATCTCAATCAGCTCCATCCCCACCTACTCCTCCTTCCGCTCTGCCTTGAAAGCCCTCCTTCTCCACTCCCCCCTTGACTTCCTTCCTTCCTCTCTCCTCCCTTCTCCCCAGTCCCTCCTACCCCCTTCATACCACCCACTTCGCTCCTTTTTCTCACATCTGTGGAACTTAAATAAGGCAACTGAATTTGATTGCCCTCCCTGACTACCCCCACTCCCTTCCTCCTCACCCTTCCCTCGCCTCCTTCATCTAAGGAAACTGTTCAACGGACTGTTACACTGGTTTGTCTCATGATTGTTTATATGCTTCTCCTTCCATTGTACCTGTTGTTTTATTGTAAAGCGCTTTGGGTTAAAGCGCTATATAAACTTAATAAACATAAACATAAACATACTCATACTCACGTGAAGTTATCGTCACAGTTTAGAATTATATCAAATGAAAGCAACGAAAGGTGCACCAATTAGTATCTGGGAAAAGACATTTGAAGCCCGTTGTTTCCCTATGACTTTACCAACTGGTACTGGAGGGAGATTGAATGATCAGAAGGTGTGAATCTCTGCTTAAGAATATCGTTATACAAGAATGTATTAAGAAGATTCACGATTCTGCACCAATGTTGAATATATTTTTCACTTATTGCATGAAAGTGAATTTTCAACATTATGTTATGCTGTTGCTCATGCACTTCAGACTGAAACTAGATTTAAAAATCTTTCTGCATGTGAGATGCTGCCACCAGTGAAAGAAAAAATTGAAGTTCTAGAAGGCAAACTTACGAATATTCTTGCTACAATGAGAGGAACTAAACAATATTGCTATTGAAGACACTCTAAAGTTAGATGTATGATCAGAAACTTGGGATCTTCAACATGGTTTGTGACTTTAAGTTGTGCTGACTATGGTTGGAATGATCTTGCAGAGTGGATTTGTGAAAGTAATGCAAAGAAAGACAACATAGAACACATGACACCAGGAGATTTGTGTTATATGGACCCTGTAAGTGTATTGCAGTGTTTTCATCACAGATCTTTAGCCATGTTACACTTTATATGTAATCAAGAAAATGGTCTACTAGGCCTTGTGGAACATTTCTTTTGGAGAAAAGAGTATCAGGCACGTGGAGCTCCACATATACATATGCTGGTGTGGATTAAAGATGCTCCTCAGTTTGGTAAGGAAAGTGATGGCTGTTCATTGAAAAATATGTTACTTGTTCCATTCCTGTGCAGCATGTCAATGCTGATCTATGGAACAAGGTGGAAAGGTTTCAAAAGCATTCATGTGGGAAATTCTGTCAAAGAAAATACAATAGTAAAGACAAGTACTACGCTCCATGCAGATTTGGCTTTCCAAGACCCGTGACTCCAGTTGGTTGAGTGAATAGTCTAAAGTCATCTGTTTACCACCAGATTTCTCTGTGACTTACCAGTAGTCACAGAGAAATACCTATCATTTAAAAATAAATAAGGAATGCAAATGTATTAATGAAAACAATCCTGTCATTGCCCAGCTGTGGAATGCAAATACTGATGTACAGTTTATTGCTGATGATTCAACAGTTGTTTCTCATTATGTTACAGCCTACATGACGAAAGCAGAAAAGAGCAATGCAGCTGAAGTATGGGCAGATTTATCAGCAGATAAATCTCTCAGTCAGAAATGTTTAAGCTTTGGTTTGTAGATGCTTTCACATAGAGAGTTTGGTAGCTATGAAGCTGCAGATCGGCTCACTAGTTTACCTCTGTATAGCCATAACATTAATGTAGTTTGGTTAAGTCTTAAACCAGCTAGTAGTAGAAATCGGGTATTGAAGCAGTTGACTGAAATTGAGCAGTTAGCTGAAGCAGCACGTGACAATACAGAGATTTTGAAGACCAACTTGATTGATACATGTTATCCAAATTGATGTGAAATGTTGGAGAATCTTTGTTTATATGAAGAAGCACAACGCTACTCATATCGAAGTATGCAACAGAGTGACAGAGTGACAGGGGACAGTGACAGAGGACAGTTTAAAGTACATGTCGGTATTGGTTGTCTAGTGAGATATGAAAAGCCAAGTCTCATTAACCACATCAAACTTCCTTGCCAAACTGCAGAGAAAAGAGAATTATTTTATTTATCTCTTTTGCAGTTGTTTTTCACTTGGCCTTCAGTGATTTACTTGGAAGTTTTGAAACGTTTGAAGAATCATGTTTTGCTAAAAAAGAAATTAATTACATATACAAAATGTGAACAGTACTTGGAGTTACTGGAAAAAGAACTATGTCAAAAAGAATTTTTGGCAGCTGAATTGGCAAAAGAGACTCCTGAAGGCAGTCAAGAATCTGCAGCAGGAAGTCAAAATGTACTTGGTGAGCCAATTATTCAAATTGATGTTGAGCTTGCTATGGAGGAAGTAGAAATTGCAATGCAACAAAGTAAAGTTGGAGATGTGAATTGTGATGAAATGGTTAGTAAACTTAATATAGAGCACAAATAAGTTTATAATACAATTAAAGATAGGTTCTTACATGGTTTACTGCATGACACGCGTGAATGCTCTTGTGTGCAATACAAACCTGTATTGTTGTATGTTAGTGGTCAAGCAGGAACAGGCACATCTTTTTTAATTAATGCAATAAGAGCTATGATCCAAAATGAAATGGATTGCTCTTTGACATGTATTGTAACTGCTCCAACAGGTTTGGAAGCATTCAATGTAGGATGCGTTACTTTACATCGACTGTGGATGTTACCGGTGGAGCATGACAACAAGCTAGAGTGTTGGAAGCTTGTATCAAGTGCAGCACAAGAAGTAGGAAAAGTTCTTAGAAAATTGCTGATGGTATGGTATCTAACTTGATGCTAGCTTTCATTCACTTGTGCATGCAAGAGGTTTTGAAGACTGACTACAATGTTTTATTTGGAAGAAAACATGTGCTTGATTTTGGAGACTTGTTACAATTAACTCCTGTCAAAGGTCAACCAGTTTTCAAAATGCTGCAATCTAAGGATGCTCAAAAAAACATAGGAAGTATTGGTCATTTTAACCTTTGGAATTGCTTTGAATTTTAAGAACTTACCCTTTGTATGAGGCAATCTGCAGACTTAGTTTATGTAGAAATGCTTAGTAAGATCTGTATAGAAGTTATTGAGTAAAATGTAAAAGCAGTGTTTAAAGGAAGACTGATTTCTAATATGTGTCATGCAGATTGCAGTCCGTCTGAGGTCATGTTGCCTCTTAAGGAAAAAGGAAAATTCTTGTGTTGCTTTGATGTGCACACTTGCAGAGTGTAACGAGTTTAGCTCTACAATGCTATTGCCAGAGAATCAAAACATTCTGGACATAAAATCATGTGATGTTTTATATGGTCATGTTATGGCTTTAGATTTGGATAAGAGAGCAAAAGCTTGATTAGTTCAATTAGAAAATTCAATTTCTAAAGGAGTTTTTACACGGTGCATCAATGCACGAGTTATGTTAAAGAGGAACTTGAATGCAAAAATGTGTATAGTGAATGGAGCAATGAGTAGACTGATTGCATTTCACAGTTTTCCTCACAGTACAAATATTAAACATGTTGAAGTTAAGTTCGATCGTGTAGAACTAACTCACTTGATTTGTCGGAGCTCTGCACGTTTCATGCTTTTTAAGCATACCTTTGTGAAAAGAGCACAGTTTCCATTGTGCTCTGCTTATGCAATAACTATTCCTAATTCACAAGGTTTGACTTTAGAAGCAGCACTTATTGGCATTGGTCAGACAGTGTTTAAAGAAGGAATGTCATATGTAGCTTTGTCACGTGGGAAAAATATAGAAGGAATATAAAGGAAAGTGACAGCTGACCTTTCTTGCATTGAAGAATATAATAGGTTGCATGCAATGTATGCTCTTCACCTGACCCTTATACCTGTACCTGCAAAGCACTCATCCAGGAAATGTAAAGAGTCAGTGAAAGCAAATTCAAATGAAATCAGTTCTTGTAAGACTGTAAAACAACCAAATTTAGCGACATTGGAGAGTTGTTCAACTCTAACATACTCACATTGCAAGTTTAGTAATCGAACAGAAGTTGAATGCTATTGTAATGAAGCTTTGTGTATGTTGTTTCAAATGATCCATTTATGCTAAAAATTGCTTTTTATTGTCTACTTATTATTTATAATATAGGTATGACTATAATTTAAAAAGATGAATACCCAAAATAATGTTACAGTGTTGGCATGTCTCCATTTATTTCTTTGTAACACTGAAGACACGGTTATACTATATTTCTTCGTTTCCTGGTGAAGGTTGCATAAACTAATCTACAAAATGTAGCATAAAGTAATGTTTGTATAGTTTCGTAACATTTGGCCATTGTACTTAAATGTATGTATTAGTGTATGAACTATGGATGTTGTAGGAAATTCTTTTTCGAATTTGCTGATTCAAAAACTAGTTTGTAAAAAATGTTGAATATTTCAAATAGCAGACCACAGGTTTTTTTTCTCCAATGAGAAGTTTCTTTCCTATACATAAGGATTAATAAATGCAACTTGGTAATTGTTGTGCACTTGGAATACAATCACTATTCTTTTAGTATAATTAAAAAAACATAAATAATGTATTTATTTTGTGTCACTACATGAAAACTCCGGTGGTGATAGTGTCCATTGTAAATGACATTTAAAATTAAAATGAAGTATATCTTATTTTATTTTAGAGATCAAATATGAAAGAAAGAGTCAAACATCTATTAAGGTATTTGGTAAGAATTTTTATAAATATATATGTGTACTGCACATATGTGCACAAACAAACATATTTTTTTTTAAAAAAGAATTTCTAGCCACGGGTATGGTATTAGCCAGTGAATAGCAGGAGTGTTTTTATGCAGCCAAGGTGAACAACAACTGTAGTGCTTTTACCAGCACATAAATGCCTCTATTAACCGTGACTAAAGGCACGAAATGGCAATTCTGAGTTCTGGAACTGCATAAAATACATTACAATAGATATTGCAATATATTTGTACAGTCCGTGTTCAATTTTATCTATTTTCGTAACATAAAAGGTATCCCTTAAAAGGACCATTTTAAGGAATGGAAAGAGGGGGGTGGAATAAGGGAGGAAAATACATAAGGATGAAACATATAACAAAGGGAATTAAAATAAAATCCAACATATATATTTTGTGTTTTTTTTGTTTATATATATTTATTTAAATGGGGGAAAAATTGCCACTTAAAAAAATAACTAAGCATGACAGGTAGCTTGATGCTGGGCTATTATCTGCAGCTATTGCTCAATAGTGGTGCCTCCCTGGATTAGCCATTCATCTTTTGCACATGACTTTCATCATGCTTAGATCGGGTGTCAGTAAAATAGGAGTAAGTGCAGTAGATACCACTGCCGATGTAGACAGTGCATTACCAGTTAGCATTGGTGATGCACTGGTTGAGGCAGGTTGTGCAGGTGCTGCTGATGGTTGTCTGTGCAAGGATCAGGCCCTGTGCAGCTTTGTTTTGTGGTGTTCAAGGGCTTTCCGGTAATCATTTTCGACATCATTCCAGCGGACTCGTACTAGATGGTTTACCATTATCAATGTCCCTAGACTTTGAGATGGGATATCGGAAGGTCACCAGCGTAGAGTTTTGTTGCAAAAGGTGCACAGTACGTCCTCCGCCTCTTTTCTCAAGCAGTGTTCCTTTACTTTAAATAAGCACCAACTGTCTGCAGTTTTTTTCATACCAGTTTGCCTCTTCATTGGTGGTGAAGGATTCAGAATCCAAATGATGACATCATCATCACTGCTCCTATTCTCGTGGTCAGACATGTGCTCACTGCTCCTATTCTCGTGGTCAGACATGTTGGCATGTCCAACCGGGGAGGAAAATATAAAAGAATAAAAATGACAACACGAAAAAGACAATGCTGCAAAAAATGAAAAAGTAAAAAAAAAATGAAAATAAACTAAAGAAAAAATAGACAAGACAAACAAATCACAAGACGAAGGAAAGTAGGAGTAGAGGAGTAGAGGAAAATTGGGTGAAAAGTATGAAGAGTTGAAAGAATACAGTGCCAAAAGTGCAAAAGTGCCAAAGTGCCAAAAGTGCATGCAGTTACTCAGAAACCTTTTCACTGGCAAGTACAAAAAGCAATGATTTGCAGCTTCAGACTGCCGCGCCGTCTGATTGGACAGTTGTCATATGGCGTGGGCATAGCCGCGTCGGTAGAGCTCAACGTGTGATTGGTTGGTTTGTTGACGCGTATAAAGCCCATATGCAGACACACCCATGATGACATCACCAATGACATCCCTGTTGACATCACTAACTACATCATCTATAACATCACTGCCCTCTCCCATTCCCCCAAAACAAATGGTGTTTCTGTTACGCAGTTTGCTTTGAGATGTTGGCTATTTGCGGCTATAGCCGAGGTTACAGAAAAGTGTTGTGTTGTAAACTCAGTCCCTAGAACCCATCCAAGACCCAAATTTCACTTGGTGTCCTCTTGATACCCTGCCCCCACTTGTAGCGTGATGGCATTTGCAAGTTTTTGACCTGCAAAAGCCTTTTTGCTGCATTTCATTTTTTCGATACCCTCTGCAATATCCCTGGCTATCTCTCCAAAAATATGGCAGCTTTTTTATTTCTGAAAACCATTATCCTGCAATGCACCATGAGAGAGATAACCATTTTTTGGGGGAGAAGAGGGCACCCTCTTCTCCAGAAAATATTTTAAAAAGGACTGCATGGAATAACCCCAAACCACAAAAAGGCCTCGAGTCAACACTTTGTGTCCAAATTGTTTCGGACATGGTCCAAATCCGAGAAGCAGTTTGGGATGTGCGATCTGGCAAAAAATTACCTTTTTTCTCTATGGCAAAATGAAAGGGAAGTAGGCTGCAACTTCTTTTGTTATTTTTGTTTTCTTAAAAACTTTGTTTATTTTTTAACAGATCTTTCCCACCTCCACGGTATGTGTAAAGAGCCCTATAACACTGAAAAATAGATGAATAACATCTCCAACGTCTCAACACTAAGATTCCATTTTGTACGAGGCCTAGACACCATTTTTTACAAGGCCCAAAAACTGCCACCCTGTGAGGCTGCAGAACTCGCATTTCCGGCCTCTCACATAGAGGGACCAAGCCCAGCTCTGCACAAGTCTTGTTCCCACAGAAGTTCATCCGTTCCCTTTTTGGAGAAATCCTGACGCTTTAAAACATCTCTACTTATCACTGTTTCAGGATTTTTATTTAAACAGGCTACACATATCATGGAGTGTTACCCCCTATCTGCTATTTTTATGACCTCGTCGAGGCTGGGGTCGTCTCTCAGCCACAACTCCACCCAAAGCCTAACCTTTCAGTTAAAATGAGATACAGTTTTTTCAGGGCAATAGCTAAGTAATTCATTGTGTCACCTTCCTTCTCTCCCTCAGTCAAATCCAGGAACTGTCATATATACGCTGCCCTCATAGCCCAGGCAGTGTATTAAGAGCAAAACATTTCTCTCCATCACAAAATGTGTTCCACAGGTCGCCCTTAAGTAGTGTCAGAATCCTTGTTTCCATTGTCTTGGCCAGGCCAGGGGATGACATGAATACTGCAGGCACATGAAGATTCCACTTTGTGACAAAAACTGTACAGTGCAATCACAGTAAGCAGCAGCACAGTACAACAGTGTCCTTATGCTTTCACCTAACCGCCTTTTTTTATTTTCAAACCAGGGATGACAGTGTGATGATACTGATTTGCTGAACACTTACTTGAGACTTACTTGTGCCAGTGGGAAAGCCAGACCATCTTCCAGTCCCACAGAATATAGAGATCCCTGCTCCTTACCCTAATATTTCAACTATTTCATGCCAGCAATGGGGTACACAGTGTTGTACTGCATGTCAACAGCTCCTTTATTCAAAAGTACCTGACCTTTGCGCTGCTGTTCCACTGGTGCTGCTACCATGATGAAAGCGACACCGTTTGATCCCACCATAAAAACGGTGCAGGAACGCCTTATGAAATCTACCAGAACTCTGCAGCATGTAGCCCAGAGCTCCCTGTAGGGGTTTCATCCAGCAGCATGACCAAAGAAATGTGAGGGATTTTCACCTCAACTGACTTTGGACATGAGGGTAGCTCATTGCCAATGTTATGATGAACATACAGGAATCTAGTTCCAGGATTTATTCAATGAATATTTAACAAATATTGCATCACGATCAAACCCTTGCACATGCTAACATCCTTCAGCTGTTCTGTACCATTTTCTCAACCATCTCTTCTGGAACCCTCTCCCATTCACCATTCCACATAAGGCCACATTGCGGGAGCGAGCTGAGGTAGCAAGGCCCTCAGAGCTTGAGAAAAGTAAACTCACCTTGATAAGAGCAGCTCACCTTGATAATATCCAACTGAACTTCATAAACTCATCTCTAACAGCACTGACAGATGCTAACTCATCTCAAGAACTATTCTTTATCCTGAGAGATCTGTGCACATACTTTGGAAAAGAAGAGACATCTCATAGCCCCACCATAGCACTACACATGTGGTTTCTGTCCATGATGAAGCACAGAGACCACCGCCACCATGCAATGTATCGATGATGCACATCCCAAACAAAGAAGACACCAGTTTACTCATCCTACTTGTTCTCTCTGACTTCTTCAATACCATTGACCATGATGGCTTCCTCAGTATGCTTGCTATGCTCAAGCAATTTGACTTATTAGTTCTGCAATGGTTTGCCTCCCACATCTCCAACAAAGACCAACTCATCCAGAAAGGTTGAATTAGATCTCAGAGCCAGCCAGTAATGTAAGAGTTCTACAAGGCTCCACCCTATCACCTGTCATCTTCTTTTTTTTTGTTTATGTGAATTGCATTAAAAAATAGTGAAACATAGTGTTGGGAAGCAAATGTTCCTGTCACACCCCCCTAGCCGTTGCCAACGTGAGTAAACTCTATTGAAGCCAAGTGGAGAGAAAACCCCACCTCCACGGTATGTGTAAAGAGCCCTATAACACTGAAAATTAGATGGATAACATTGCCCACGTCTCAACACTAAGATTCCATTTTGTACGAGGCCTAGACACCATTTTTTACAAGGCCCAAAAACTGCCACCCTGTGAGGCTGCAGTACTCGCATTTCCAGCCTCTCACACAGAGGGACCAAGCCATCAACAGACCCGGCCAGCTCTGCACAAGCCTTGTTCCCACAGAAGTTCATCCGTTCCCTGTCTTTTCAATGTTGCAAATACTTAGTATCGGTTGTCAGGAATTGGCTCTGCGAAGAGCGTGAGACAGTACCAGGCCCCAGCACTGTGTCCATCTGTCTCCATTAAACTGCCATCATACTTCTGACCCCCACCCCACCAGACTAAAGCCCACCAAACCCCTTTGCCTTGACCCCATCTCTCCACATACCAATCGGTCTCTGGCCCTCTGATCCTGACCATTCCAGATTACCCACCACAGAGATAAAGCCTGCACGACTATATATCTCTCTCTACTAACAACACACATCTTCTCGTATCACGAGGCACCAGGAAGGATAGGCGGTAGATCTTACCCCAGGGGAGAACATAAGGTGCAGGACCTGCAGTATTAACGACACCCTAAACGTGAGGGTCAATATGTCTATATATTATGTCCCTTTTGTTAGACCTATCATTCTTATGATGTTCAGGCGGTTGCCATTTCCATTGACTTATTGGTTCCTGTTGTGTAGGTTAGCTTAGTTAGAATGTATCGCCTGGATGTCTCGATCGTCACTGCCAAGATGAGCCCAGCTGACCCACATGCGCCAAGATCGACTGGGAAGCAGCGGCCAATTAGCACCTGGCATCCCCTGTGGAGAAGGCACAGCTATATGTTCCCCACCAACCAGCAACATGATTTTGGATCACATGTAATATCGTCATTGATGGTGCATTTACCCTTTTTAATGTGCTGCCCGTGTAATTTTTGGCAGAGCGCTCTCAGGCAGCAGAATTCTTTGCTTGCATACATAATATTATATAAATGTTGTTATTCTTGCAAAATATCTCTTGGTCTTATTCCCTGATGGGGTGAATGATTATTGGGACACTTGTTCAGAAGTCAGTGCCTTCAATAGCCATAGAACAACAACAATGTTGTCATATATAAAAAAAGATAAAGCATAGGAACCTACTAGCAGAGAACTACAAGCAGAAACGCAGCATATGAGTGTACTCTAATGAACATATCAAATTTTAAAAAAGGGACAAGACATAAGACAACAAAGCAAAAGCAAACTTAAACATAAGGAAGGGGGAGAGGAGAGAAACAGGATAATATGATAACAAAGACACTAGTTTTTAAGACAAAGAGGCATCAGTAGAAAGGAAATCTAGAAACACTTTCCATTTCAATACATGTTTGAGCTGCATACACAGGAAGAGGCAGTACATCCTTACTAATCTAACAATATAATAAAAGGCCAGATGTATGTATGTCCCTGTTTGTCTGGTCGATGGAGTAGCTTTGCCTGTTGTCACCGCTAAATGGACCTTTTGCCTTGGGATATATATAGAGACAATGCCAATTTGCATAGCTTCACCTGTTGTCACCGTTAGAGGGAGCTGTTGGATTCAGATATATAGTGGTCCTACAGTTTCAGTGAAAACCTGCACTTTGGACGGTGTACACGGGCCTGTGTACTAGTCTGTGAATATTACATATAGAGTTCCACCAAACGTGATGATTTATATGATTAAGATTTTTCCAGTTAACAGTAATAGTTTTGAAAATCCGCCAAGATAAAAAGATCAAACAAATGACAAGTGTCAATCTCCAACATGTGCTGCAGGGGTGTACTCCCAAATAAGAGAAATTTAAAGTTACAATCATCTTGAATTTTGAAAAGGATTTGCAGTGTTTCCCAAACATTCTCCCAAAACCTTTTAACAAACTTACACTCCATAAACACATGTTAGTATGAACCTTCAACGTGCACACAGCTCCAGCATTTATAATTTTAAGCGATCAGACATTTGAAGACCATGGAGGGAGTAATAAATTCCCTACGATGGAAGAAATATAGCATTTGAGTCAAACCGGCAGATGAGGTAATAGAAGAAAATGTCTTCCAAACAAGAGACCAGCGATTATCTTCATCGGCTAAGGAATAATCCTGCTGACAATCTGAGCATGACCCCCACTGAGGATCAAAGTATGAACTGCAGAAAGAATTTTATAAAACATTAAGGCAGTAAAATGAAGATTACACATATATTTTAGTCTTTCATCACTCGGGGGAAATGTGTTCGACAATAAGGTGTGAAGATTGTCCTTCAAAGCATTAATCAGAATAGAATATTGATGCCTAAAGCATACTGGAGTAGAAAACTTTACTTTGAATTAATTAAAGGTAAGTGGCATTCCCTGATTAAACAGTTGATGTACATATTTAATATCTTTATTGAGCCACGCTCTCCAGAAGACAGTTTTAGCATTTACACGCATCAAATTGTTAAACCAAAGGTACTGCAAGACAACTTGGGATTCATAAGCACTATAAAGGTACATTCTAATGTACTTGGCTGAGATAATAACACTTGTGCATTTGATTCATCTATTCGCTTTTGTAATAATATGACAATCTGCAAGTGATAAAGGAAAAAGCCTATTATTCTCCAATCACAACCGAACAGGAGCATTTTTACAGTTAATAGGTGTAACCCACATTTGAAGTTGTCTTAACACAAAAGCAAAGTGATCATTTCTAAAATCTGGAAACCCCACTCCCCCATTCTGAGCAGATCTCTTTTGTTTACTCAGTGATATTCTATGTTTTTTGTTGCCCCATCAAAATGTAGCCAAACATGAATCAATTGATTTGTAAAACTTAGAGGGAAGGAATACATGAAGCATATATAAATTGTACAAGCGCTCTCATTCTAGACAATATAATACTCAGATTTTCCTTAATAATGTCTTTTATTGAAGAGGAAATATATATGCCCAGATATGTAATACCTTTTGGGCACTACTTCATGCCAAAGGCTGGAATTTGATGTTTAGAGCAATTAACATTGAGGCGTAATACTTCTAATGTATCCATGTTTAACTTGTAGATAGAAGCTAATGAAAATCACATAATAATGGTCAGTCGACTTTGTATGCTAAAGCTGGGATTCTTGAGGATTAAAAGAACATCATTTGCATAGGCAGCTAATTCAATATGCATATCTATGGAATGAATGCTGTGTATTATTGGGTCAAGTCTAATGGTCTCTAAGAGTGGCCCTTCTTCCTCTCCCATGCACTTGCGCATTCTCGGTGTCACTGGGCTTAGTAGGATCGTTGTTTTTGTTTACCACTGTTGCCCTCCCTTGCCTTGTCGTGCTTTGAAACACTTGTGTATGAGGGTGATACAAATAAAATGCCAATATCAATATCAATATCAAGTGCCAATATAAATAAATAAATAAATAAACATCAATAGGAGAGGAGAAAGAGGGCACCATTCTCTAGAACCTCTAAATAGGGGAAAAATTATGACATTTGTCCATTGATGGAAATGGCAGTTTTCAGGTTTGAATATATCACTTTCATCATTGATGAAAATGGATCACCAAGGCCATGCCACTTAATGAAACATAAAATCCCACGCCACCCTATAAAAAGCTTTTTCTTCATCAAGGGCTACAGCTCCACAGGGGTCTTCAGAATTATCAACAATATCTAAAATATCTAGAAATAGTCTTATGTTGGAGAAAGATAATCTACCCTTAATGTAGCCAACCTGATCGCTATTGATTAAATTGGCCAAAAAATGGAAGAATTCGATTGGCTACAATTTTGGCAAAAACTTTACACTCAGCATTAATGAGGGAAATCGACCTATAGCTTTGAGGGAGCTCAGTATCTTTGTTAGTGTTTGGTAATACAATCAGTATGGCTTCCGAAAAGGTTTCTTCAGATGTACAGTGCACCACAAAAGGGGTGAATAGTGCATTCAATTTAGGGACCAGTACATCTTGGAAATGTTTAAAGAAATCGATGGTGAACCCATATGGGCACAGAGTTTTACCTTTTCTAAGTTCTCGTTTTGCATTATGAATTTGACATTCAGTGATGCTATTCTTTAGTAAGCTCAAATCTAGCGAAGAGGATCTAGAGAAGTGACCCCTGTCAACTTAAAACTGTACATGGAACCTCATTGGTTACTCCACACCAACAACAACAAAGGATTACTCCCCTTTGGTTTTCATTGATTTAAGAATCATTCAATGACTCAAAAGATTACTTTCTTTTGAATCAATGAAAACCAATTTGCCCACCATTTTCAGGAAGTAGGCACTTTATTTTCCGCGTTATTTGCTTTCAATCAGTAAACATATATGAAGCATTGCATTTGTCAGAAGTCACAGTTAATTGATCTTACAACAAATTCTAGCATGGCCTTTCACCATTAGAGATGAAAGTGAAATAAAAAGGTATGCCTTAATAAAGATATTGCTCAGTAGTTCAGAAAAAAGCAAGGCCAATAGCATATACAGCTGAAAATTGACGAATGTACAAAATGTATTGTTCATGCTTTGACAATTCAGTCAGTGAGAAAACAATGTTTATGTCGGAATGTAAATCCATACTACGCCATGAAGCATACACACTTAATACAAAGAAGTGTAAAAAGGAGTTGAAAAAAGAAGTTACAAAATGTTTTCTGGAACGAATAGGAGAATTACGATAGACAGGTGATACCAGAGGGGGAGGGAAGGTTTATGTGTGGGGAAGCAAGTATGTTTTGAAGCTCTTTGTAAAAGTGGTGATGGAGGATGTACTGCGTATGTGAAGAGGTTGAGTGTTCAATGCCCTGGGTGCCCAGTGGGTAAATGCTTGTTTTAGTGTGCATGTGGGTTTGCACAGTGGAATGTGTAGAAAGTGTTTGCTGGCTTGTCTCGTATTTGTGTAGGTGATGAGTTTCATTGTAGCGTGATGTTTGCATGCTTGAGTTGGTGTAATATGAGTCCGGCGTCTGCATTTTATATGGCTTGTAGGAAGGCAAGGGTGTTGTTGGGGAGTCCACTTCCAATCCAGAAAGGTGCCTGGCACCTACAGTGGGTCCTTCACCTCCAGTGAGCAGCATCCTGGTTTCAGTGCACAGGCAGTGGAGAGGCCCTGGTCAATAGTTATGTCACATCCTGTAAATATGTATATTTGTAAATCCGTAAACTTTTGCCTTTTTCATGACTGCTTCAATCATCTATTATCCACTGTATTATTTACTGCATTGTATCCATAAAACCATTGTAATTACTGTACTGCATTGCAACATGTAACCAAGCTGCGAATAACCTTGTTGCTCCTGCGCCCTCATACCCTCGGGTCTGGTGCGCAATACAAATGAATAAACTAAACTAAACTAAACCCACTGTTCCCTTAGGACGGTTATGGAGCGGAGCTTGCCTCTGCCTGGCAGCCTTCTGTCTTTACCTCTATGGCAGAGGACTTTGGAATAGGCTTTATTCCCAAAGGTGGTCCTGTAAATCCTTCTTTTTCTTGTGAGAGTCCAAAGATGAATCCGTGAGGTATTCTCTCCTTATAAATGTAAACTGCTGTAGTGGAATTGTCCAAAGCAAGCCTGTTGTCAGGGGTCCATTCCATGGTGCTGTACAGTGTCCTTTTCTTTCTGACAAAATGCCCAGAGTCCTTTGTCAGCAAGAAGGGAGTGGAACAGGAACTTGTAGAGAGCACTTGCAGAAACCAGGAGAGTAGAAGACATCTCTCCTCTGGCTGCTCTAACTCTGCCACCTTCCCAGGTCTGCTCTATTCAAAAGGATTCCAGTGATCAGCACTCTGGTGTGAAGTGAGTGCTATTTCAGGGCTGCATTTGAAGCACCGGTTCCCAGTGAATGGCCTGGGTGCCTGTTCCCTGTGAAGAAAGTGTTGGCCTTCTCCAGGTGGATCAAAGGTGGAACTCACATTTCTGGTTCTTCACTAGACCTAAACTTTCTCTCCACTTTCACTGCTTCTTCTGTACCAGCTCTACCTGTTTACTAATCTGACCACTCTTTACTCTCTGTATCACTTCTTTCTTCTTCTCCTCAGATCTCCCCTACTTCTCTTTCATCCCAAAAAAAGTCACACAGTTTCATCTCCTCGCTCTTTCATGACACCTACACCACTATTCTTCGCTCTTCTTTGAATTTCTCTACTCTTAACGCTGACGAGGCAGAGTCTGCTCTGTCATCATGCCTTTAGCTTGGTCTCGATCAACTCTATCCTCTGTCTGCTTTTAAACCTACCCGTATACCCTCTCAACCCTGGCTCTCCTCTCATCTCTGTGCTATGCAACGTCTTCTCCACCGACCGGAAAGGCGCTGGCTCAAAACAAGATCTTCATCTAGTCACTCTGCCTATTTCTCCAATCACACCCTCTATGACAACTGTCTAATCTTTGCTAAACGTGCCTATTTTTCTGATCTTCTTCACACCCAATCTGCCCATCCTAGGCGTCTTTTTCAAACTCTAACATGGCTCATTTCCCCTCCTTCTCCTGATCATTCCATTAACTCCATCCTGTCCACATCTGACTTCGCTCACTTTTTTCTTTTCTAAAGATCACTCTTTGTGTCAAGACATTGTCTCTCTCCCCAACCACCTTACTTTCATCTCCTCCTATTTCTTCTGCCTTCACCTCCAGCTTTGCTCCCATTTCCAACTCTAATGTACTATTCCTGTTAGCCAAATCTCATCCCACTGCAGCCCCCACTGACCCAATTCCATCTGCTCTTATTCCTAAGGTCTACCTGTTACGCTCACCTGGTATCCACAGGGACGCCACCCAGCTGGGTTACTCGCTGGTATGCTTCTCAGCTTTGCCCTGATGTGGTCTGTGGGGAAGGTTCTGCCTGAAAATACAGGAGGACTGTGTTCAAGACTGACCGACTGAGGTAAGTATCCTCCCTCCACCCAGTATGCTTTCAGTCCCTCTGGCGCCCTCTCCTCACCTTGTGGTAGAATTAGGCGTGCTCTCCGTCCTGCCTTCTTTGCAGGGGCGCGTTGTCTTTCTTGGGTGAGTGCTGTCCAGTTACTTCACTGACGCCGGCCTGTTTGATATTGTTCAGGTAGGTCTTATTGCTGTTCTTTAGTTTTGTTGCTATCCTGCATACCTTTCTTTGTTTAAAATGTCTCTTTTTTCTCCCTTAGGTATGCAGAGCTTCAGCGCAGCGAACTGGCTTGGTTGAGCCCCGCTGGTAAATGATGGCGCATTAAGAGCCCTATGATGCGGTAAGTAAGCGCTATGCACAGCGCTGCGAAGTCTTGCCTTTGCTAACCTGTGTTTTCCTTCCTTGTAGGTCGCGGTGTTCTTCAGCATGAGTGGAATGTCCGGAGTGGTGCCAGCCAAGAGGCGACCAGCCAGGTAAGCCTTTTGAGCAGTTCGTAATTTGTAAATGTCTCTACAGCTTATCTTCCTCTTTCAGGTCGTTCTGTCCGGGAGGCGTGCAGATTCGAGGAAGCTGTTCTCAGTAGCTGCGAGTGTTTAAAGATGAAGACTGCAGGTAAGATGCTGCTGCTAATGATGTTCCTTTTGTCTCCTTGCAGGTTCTGCTTCTCCGAGGTTCGAGGGAATAGCTGGACACGGTGAGCGTAACGTTGCAAGCTGCAAAGTAACACAAAGCATGTTCTGCAGTCAGGGTGTGGTTTATATAGCCCAGGTAAAGTAGTACCAGGGAAAGTAGCTCCAGGCCTGCCACACCCAAAACACTAGACCGTGTAGCTTGGTTCTTAGGAACCAAGCTATTTGGATACCTCCATGTTGGCCGACAATACAATAAATAAATACAATGGGAATGGGGATCATGGAAACACCGGCACCATCATGTGTTTCCTCGTCCGCCTGCAGGCGGGCGGTGTTAAACCCGCCAGGTCAGACCTGGCGGGTTTGACGCCTCCGCCTGCAGGAGTTGTGATCACCCGGCATGGAAACAACGGTGGCGGCGGGTTTACCGCCACCGTTGTTTCCACACCGGGCGAGTTATAATGAGGCCCTGTGTCTTCTTACTGTAGACAAAGTCTCTGCTGCCCGTTCAAGTTCTGTGTTTATGAAAACATGCACTGGAAAGTTAAACTTGGCATAACAATTCAATGTTCTTTCCCAGTAGAAATGTACATTGCCAAAATCCATAGATGCAAAGTCATGGAAATGGTACCTTCATTCAGGCTTTACTACTAGTGTTATGCTGTGGTATCGCATCACAGCTGTGACAGTGCTAGGAAGTGAACACCAACTTTGACCTGGTCCTGTGTCACAGGGGTCACCTTCAGACAGTCCTGGCTTTTCAGCCAACATCGTGTTGCATGCTGGATCTTATAGTTCTGCGTTTTCAGTGTGAGTATGGGCTGACATGTCTCACCATTGTGGGACCAAAGTGGTTGGGCGGGAAGAAGGTGGGTCTCAAGACACTTGGGGCCTAATTCACAGAAGCGTTTTAACGCTCTGAGAATGGGGCCTTAGTCCGTTGGTAGCTTACTCTAAGCAAGGCATTATCCTGCCACTGTTACACATTCAGGCTGCCCATGACCAGGACTGTATTTATTTGGAGAAAAAAAATGTCTTAAAACCCTCAGTTAAAGAAGTTAGTGATAGAGTGAATCTGCATGCTTCCCAACATCTGTTTTTGTTATAAACGGTTGCCAAGGAGCCAAAACAACCCAAGGCCTGCTCCAGCAACCAGTGACATGGTGCTTGTATTTATAATTCCAGTCCTTTTATTTGATTTTTTTAAGAGACAGAAAATAAACCTGATTTCTCTGCCCTGTTTCCTCTGTTTGTAAGAGCCATGACCTGTGACTCCCGTAAATCTGTTCAAAGCGTACGGGTTGACTTTTGTTGTTGGGAGAATGCACGGGATGTAGCTGGGATTTATGGCGCAGTTAATCTTGCCGCTGCCTTTTCCCTTGTCAAATTCGCAGAATCTAATTGGGAAGCAAGTATGCATCGTGTGAGGAAAAACATCTGCTGCGTGCTGGACTCGCTGTCACAGGAGCCCGTACAAAATGCCCGCCAAGGCCATGCGCTGCACATTCATCATTGGTGAACCTGAACAGGAAATAGACCACGTGACAAATCATAAACTGTAGTTTAGTACACCATTTTAAAATCATTAACAAAACGGCCCAAGGGTCGAGCAGGACAGTTGGCGAGCGTTTTATATTTCATAGCATAAATGTGCTACTCCAATTCACTGCGTGCTGTGTAAGCGACTGTGTTATGCAGAGCCCAGCTGTGAGAGCCACCCAGCTTTAGCCATTATAAAGCGCATAATCCAGACACAGAGGAAGCATGAACTATGAAATTCTCCACATGTAAACACTAGTAGTGCATGAGACCACAACTGGCCTGGAATCAACCGCATGGTGTAAGTTAGTTAACGAATAACAATTATCCATGGTTTCTGCTGATGTCCTTATTAACTATAAAAATATAAGATGAAAAGCCAACTTTGTGTGCCCAACAGTCCAGTAACAAGCTGCCTGCAAAATGGGCTGCAGAAGCCCACAACAATGCACAGTCCTCCATGGATATTTTGCTGCATATTTGAAGCATTCACCCCCCACCCCCAAACAATAAGACCACTAGCTGGTGTTTACAGTGTTGTTTCCCTCCGAGGGTCATTCCAAACAGTTGATGGAAAAAAAAAAACTTGGCAGTCAATTCCAGTCACAAAAGCCAGACTACTTGACTCTTTTGTAAAGGATGTGAACTTATAAGGGGAAGTGAACTTTCACCTAAGAGGGAAAAAATAGCATTGTCGGGAGTGTCACTTAGCCTTCTTCTCCAGACTTTGTGGCACCTCGAGGCAGCGGAAAAGGGAGCCAGGGTATAGGTTTCCCAGGGAGGCCGCAGCCTGGAGGTTTGTAAACAAGCAGACCTTTCTCTGTGCCAATTGATTTTATATGTACAATACACTGGCACACCATTATTTGACTACGAGATTGTGACATTTATCATTAATTGTATAGTTCTCTATTTGAGGAAGTGAGAAATACGTGTTACAGACACTTGATCACTGATTCCATGTATCTTCCCAGCAGGAAACGTTTGTCTCAATTTCCCAGGTCTTACTTTAGCACTGCGAGGAATACACGTTTGTCTGCCTCCTCCTGACCTTCCTCCCAAGCCCTTTTGGGTGTCCGGCGCATTCTTTTTCTGCCTCTTCCCAGTAATGCACAATAATCGCATGCACTATTAACGCAGGCCACAGTTTGAAGAAAGAGGCCTGTTGAGAAATGGCACCCGTGAAAAGTGAGCATTTCCATACCACATGCTCATGGATCAGATCAGCAGGAGTCTACCTCCTATGAGTGGGGCTTCTCAACATAATTTCCTTAAAGGTTCCCCTAAGCATACTAGATCAAGGAGAGGCCATCTTTCCTCTCCCTTGGGGCCTTGGGAGTGGCAGCCCACTGAGATTGGGCCGACATATGTTCACGTGAGTAGGCATCCTGTGAGTGCTACAGAGAGCACTTGAGCGACGCACTTATTGGTCTGCTTCAGCTCTTATGCATCCTATGGCAAGGGGCGTTAAGGCAGCATTTACCTCCTGAAGCTGGTGATAGGTCAGAGCTGCTAGAGGGTACTGTATGTGTCGACTCTAGGGTGCAGCAACTCTGTAATGGGGTATAGGAAGGGGAGGGGGAAGGTGGGGATCAGCCTTCTGGGGGTCAAATGTGGTGAGATTGTGGATGCAGCTGGGGTGCTACCTCAGTGACAGAGCTTGGTTGCAGCAGCAAAGCAACACATCTCTCCCATTCAGTGTGAGCATGGGTCATTCCCAGAAGTTGATAACTAAATCATGGGATTCATGTCCAGGGTGTAGATGACAGGACTGAGTACATGGGTTGGGCAGTGGGTGATATGAGGGCATCAGACCGCAGTAGAAGTTCATGTAAGGATATTGAAAGGGATGAGGGCTGCCTCGAGTGGGAGGGGGATTGGAGCGGTGATAGGATTGCAGGAGCAGCCCAGAACAGGGGGCATCATCCTTTATTTTCTTTGTGGGGGAAGAAGGGACTCGGCAGTCCAGTGAAGGGATGTGCAACCTGATGTGCATGAAATAGGGTCTGGTAGTCAGGAGAGTGAGATTTCAAGGCATAGAGCAGGATGGAATGTCTTGGAGCTTGGGCCATTAAGTACAAACAGAAGTGGTTTGATGTATGTGTTTTTCTCATGGACGGGAGGGTTATGGAATTAGAAATGGGTGAATAAAATGGTCACTTGTGCTATGTGTGGAATTGACAGTGAGTAGTACACATGAGGCAGATGCACTCATGGTAGACAGTTCAGGGCAGTAAGGATCAATGGAGAAAGTGCTGGTGTGGTTCAGGACTGCTAGGGGGTGGATGGTGTTGTAGGCCCTGCAACATGCAAAAGGTACAAATAATACTGTGGTGCTTTCTTAACACTGGTACAAATATATATACAGTACACCCTCAAATCACAACACGTACACAGTAGGGACTATTTCCAATCTACTCTTTAGTCTGACTGAGGACCTTCCTTCCTGTCCTCATCTATACTTCCCCTGCCTTCTGCCCATCTCTAGCTCCACCCCCAAATAACAAGGCTGAGTGATTTATCCTCCTGATGAAGGGGGATAAATCATCCCGAAACGCGTATAGTGAAATACATAAGGTTTAATCTAGCAACATATGAAAATAGGGTTGTGACCTCTATTACATGTGACATCAACAAGAATCTGATGTATTGAACTGTTTATCTGCAATTAACTTAGGAAATTAGATACTCATAAAAATGTTTTTTTGTCAAAGTTTGAGAATTGAAATTCACTAACAGGTATGGTTGATCAAATATGACATGGTGAATTTGTGGACAACAAATTGAAGCCCGTATAATTGCATTCAATGAAAGTAAAAAGAACAGTTTTCCACATTATGCGTATCCGAAAGTACTTTATAATTTGTGTGTTTAAATTCTAAAACAAAGCTAAATATTGATTGTGTTTACACAATACCGATTGGGTGGGCAGGGGATGGGAGAGAGCCACAAGATTGTGGACATTTGCTGTTCCTACAGGTGACAGTACATCTCCCCCGTTCTTAAAAGATTCACGTCAACCCATTTCTTCTATGAGTCTGATGGGTTTTATGCGGATCCTCATGTGTCACTCTCCTCAGTATTGTACTGGGCTCACTCGTGAAAGGCTTTGTGATACAACCTCCCAGTCATCATCGGACATTTCACTATCGCCTTGATATGAGTCTTCGCAGTCATCTCTACTCCCTTCACCTCTGGGATTCATCCACAGTCCATCTTGCACATTCTGGCATACGTTCCGGGAGGATAGCTCAGCGACAACGTGCTCGTCATGGAAACAAGATGACACGAAGCAAAACAGGTTCGATCCCCGGGTCCACGCATAAAAACGTCTGGGTATTAGGCAGGTTATAAATACACAACTAAGAGACATATTCTTGTAACAGCGCCTCGATGCCCGCGGGCTGTGTGAGTGCTTTAAAAATGAATACTTTGAAATGTGACACGTTTCGGGTGATGGTTCTTCTCTCCCTGTATCCTGCTGTACTCACTGTCAGTAGTTCTGGTATGAATGCCGAATCTTTTCTGTTCTGAGATCACCTCACCATCACTTGGTCACCTACTTGGATGTCCGCATCCCTGGCCCCTCTTTGGGCATCGGGCCAGATGTTTCATCTTTTCCTTTTCTTCCCTGTCCTTTTTCCTGGCCTGCTGCTCCTATTCTCCCAAGCCTTTCCTCCCCCTGCCTTGGGGCAGCCGTGGTCTGACTATTTGCCCAAACTACAGTTCTGCTGGGCACACCCCTGATGTGCTATGTGGGGTGTGATGGTATTCCTGGAGCAACTGGTGTAGACCTTGCTCGAATGGGCTGTTGGTGACATTCACAATTTGCAATGCCCTTTTTATGTTTGCCATGCACAGCTCCACTATACCATTGGCTTGTGGCCATAGCAGTGTCATTTTCCTATGCCTGAAACCCATGCATTGGGCAAAGTTTGCAAAGTCCTGACTTGTGAATGGTGGACCATTATCAGATTTGATTACCTTTGGGACACCATATGCCTTGAGTATTCGGTCCAGGACAGGAAAGACGCACATAGCTGCTGTGGATGGCACTATATGAATTTCTTGGAATCTTGAGAATACATCCATCACCACTAGGACATGGGTCCCATTCCTTAGTGGTCCAGAAAGGTCAATTGCCACCTCTTCCCATACCCCTTCAGGTAGTTTTGACATTTGTAGTGGGTTGGGGTGGGCTGGTGGTGCTACCATGCAATATTTGGCAGACTTCTGTAAGGTCTCCTCTACTCTGGTGTCTAGTTTTGCAAACAATATTTTCTGTCTCAGCAGTCTCTTGGTTGAGACCACACCTCAATGCCCTTCATGCGCTAGATCAATTACTTGCTGACGTAGTGGCAGTGTCAGTATAATTTTACAGCCCTTCATGATGATGTTGTCCTCAGTGGCAGTTAATTCATTTTGTACTAGCTATGTCTCTTGCCATCTCTGTCGCTTGTCTCATCTTCCCTACGTCTAGGACCTGGCAATTATATCCAGAGCTGGATCCTGTTCTGATTCCATTTGAAGGGTGGCCCAGTCAATTGGGAAAGGATTAATCTGATGGATGACATCTAACAATATAATAAAGGCCAGAAGTATTTGTTTTGTATGTTTGTCTGATGCAGTCATGCGCAGAAGAGACAAATTTGCATAGCGTTGCCTGTTGTCACCGCTAGACAGTGCTGTTGCCTTAGGATAAATACAGACAATGCCAATTCGCATTGTTTTACCTGCTGTCACCATTAGGGGCGCTGTTGCTTTAGGATATGTAATGGTCCCACTGTGTCAATGAAAACCTGCAATTTAGCCTGTGTGCACAAGCATCTACACTGGTAATTTATATAATTCTCTGTAATCGAGTGTTTTACCCTCGCTGATCCCGTGGGGTGACCAGATAGTCCACTACATTTTCTTCCTTGCCTGGCTGGTGTCGAATTCAATTTTTAATCTTGTAAATGCAGGCACCATCTTCCGATCCTTGGTGGCTTTCTGGCATTTGGATTGCCATGTATGGTGAGAAGCGCCTGATGGTCAGTGGCAATGGTGAACACCTTACTGTAGTGAAACAGATGAAAATGTTAACAGGCCCACACCACCACCAGGTTCTCCTTTCCACTTGGAAATAAGCCTGTTGAGTGGCATACAGGCTTCGACTAGCATAGGCCACTATGAATCGGGTGTTTGCTGTCTTTGGGTCGTGTAAGGTCAAGATGGCTTTGAGTCTGACTGGGCTGGCATTCGCTGCCACCTCTCTTTCCCTGTTGGAATTGAAGTATGCCATCTCCTCCACCAATGTGATGTTTCATTGAATCTCTTCAAACGCTTCTTTTCATTCTGGCATCCACCTGAACCCCTGTTTATTCATGGGGAGTTCTCTTACTGGGGCGCTCACTGTGGCATCGTTTTTTTTAAAGTATCACAAACAATAGGTTGCGAATCCTAGAAATTATCATAGATCTGAGATATTTTCCCGTCTATAGGTCACATTTAGCACCGCCACTTTATCAGTGTCTGGTCTCATTCAGAGAATATGTGCCCAAAAACCCTGAGCTACTTTTTACGGAATTTACATTTCTCCTTGTTGAGTGTCAAACGGGCCGCCTTCAGCGCTAAACATACACAATGGAGTGTGGCACCATATTCTTCCATTGACTTACTGAAAACAAAGATGTCATCACTATAGTTTAGGCAGATCGTATGTGCTTGATCACCTTGTGGATCTCCTCCTGTAATATCTCTGCCGCAGATTATATTCCAAAAATTCAGATGCTTATATCTGTATAGACCGAAATGCATCACAAATGCGGTTATGTAGCAGGATTCCGGGGCCAGTAACAGCTGGTGATAACCGTTGTTAAAATCTAGTTTGGAAAATATGGTTGCTCCATTTAGAAAATGAATCATGTCTGTGATTCTGGGTGCCTGATGCCTCTCTTTTTATTGCCTCGTTTGCCTCCTCATGTCCACACACAGTTGTATGGACCTATCTGCTGTTTTCTTCAGGACTGGCACTATGGGGGACACCCATGGGATCGGTCCTGTAGCCGGCTGAATGATTTTTTTGCCAAGAAGAGTTTGAATTTCCTCTTCTACCTGCTTTTGAATGTTGAGCGTTATGCCTCGATAGTGTTGGGCCAGGGGTCTGATGGATTGATTAATGTGCAGCTTCACTTAGCTGTTTTGCAGCATTCCCAGGCCCTTGAAAAGTTCTGGAAAGGCTTTCTCCATGTTTCCGTCTTGCACCATATATTTGTCTGTCATAAGAGGGTATAATGCGTGCACCAAACCCATGTTTGGTGAAACTCAGGATGCATCCACTTTCTGTTTCTGTCTTCAATACATGGAGTTGTAATTGGGACAAATGAGATTTGTGAGTGCATACTGTGGAAAACATACCTCTGCATGGTAAGGGAACATTGGAAACATGCAGGTAGATTTCTACGGTTGATGGTTTCAGCTGTGGTGGCTGTGGTAGATTGTTGTACTCTTCCTCACTGAGCACGTTCACAATTGTTCCGGTGTCAATGAGGAATTTAGTTGGGGCGTTATTTACTTTCATCAATAGTGTGGTGCTGTGTTCTTTTGCAGTGGTATTTCCCAGAGCTCACACATATCCATTTTTTCTATGATCATCTGTTGGAGAAGTCAATTCACTCACCGATGGAGATCTTGCTTCCATGTATCGAACATTTTGTTGTGGACATCGGAGTGCCCTTCTCCCCAATGAATGATGTTCTTTCCTGGAATGATGTCTGCTGCCATCACCCCTTGAATGTCAGTGTTTCCTCCGCTCTCTGCTTGTCTTGGTTCCACCAATACTCTGTGGCTTGACCCAGTGCCCCCCTCACGGCAACATATTCGAGTGGGTTGTTGTGGGTGAATTCTTACATACTGCACAAAAGTGGTGTTCACCCTCGCAGGCGGCACACGTGGGACCCATTGCTGGGCCGGGACCTTCATTGAGAAATTCATATCCACTTTTATAACAAGTCTTGTCAGTTCGTCTGGTGGTGCCCCCTTGTGCGAGCGTCAGTTTATTGACATTCTCCGATTCATCGGACTGTGGTTGTAATTATACCTTACTCACATTTTCAGTTTGCTGGTCTATGTCAGATTTTGTGCTGGCAATCGCTAATATCTAATCGAAAGGCCTCTGTTTTGTAATCAGTTTATTCCGGAATATTGGGGACTCACATCCTGCTATCACCTGAGACATCAGCGCTTCTTTGTTGGAGTATCTGTGAAAGACAATGTTTTATTCGGATGCGCAGTCACATTACGGCGTTGTCCATGGTTTCCCCTTTTTCTTGTGTCGTGATATGAACAATATGTTGTTCGAAATCTACATTCGTATGGGGTGCGAAATATGTCTTTGAGTTCATCAATAGATGCTGTTTCATTATCCAGTCATTTGTATAAGATATCATGTACCGCCGTTCCTACAGCCAGCGTCAGTATCTTTTTCTTTCTTTCATCATCCAGAAGGCCAATTGCTCCAATGTATATCTTGAAATCCCAGATCCAGCATGCTCATCGTGGCCATAGGTTGCTGGTGTCCTTGAGATCAAACACTGTTGGCAGATGTAGCGTCAGTGCTTAGCTCTGCGCCAGCTGGAACAGTACTGTGGAACGTGCAGACACTCTTGCTGGTATGTCTGGGTCTGACATGGTGTTGATTTCCCCTCCTCACTGTCAGGACAAAGGATGAGAGTGCTGGTCTAAATGACATTCTACTCATCAGCTTCTGTATAGGCCAGCTTCCTGGGTCTAACCGGGATCTGGTATGTGGAGCCTCTGTTAGACCATGTTGTATGGGTTATGGCCTCCCTCCAATTGGGGATTTTGTTCAACCCTGTTCTTCCCTGTCCTTCCCCTTTTGCTGGAAGTATTCTACAGCCAGCGCACACAGGAGGCTTCTGCAGGCTGGTCCTCCACACCTGCAAGTGTGTGCAGAGCGGCTGGATACACAGATTACTTTCTACCCCCCAGGGCCGTCAGCAGAACGCCACCATTCTCTCACCTCGTCTCGGTGTGTGTGCATGAAGACAGGCACTGGTAGCTGAGCACTGTGTGCTCTGTATATGTGGTCCTCGCCTCATGCCATCCATGCCGGATCCTGCCTTGCATCGCAGACTGCAGCGCTGAATGCTACACATTCATGGATTTAACTGCTTGTCACCAGTGTGGAGTTTTCTTTACACAGCCCCCTTCTCTGACCTTATACTCCATTGTGTTTGCTTGTTTGTGAGCACAAATGGAGCCTTCATGTTCCAAATCATTCTTCCTGCCTCCTCTTGTCCTTGTATACTTTGCAGTGAGTTGTTAGCCAGACTTTCAGACACACAAAAGAGGAGAATGCCCTCTCATTGTAGCTGATACTGCCCTGGAGGTGCACCAGGTATGTATGTCAGTTTTAATTATTTAATTTTATTTAGTCATAAATCATTGTTTTACTCCATTACTCATGTTCAGAAATACATTATTTAATCCCAATCTGACTATTCTTTCATTATCTTTCAAGTCATATTCTATGTGTGTCTCAAACATGTATATTCCTTACACCCTCACCATAGGTTTAGGACTGTGCATCCCTTCTGAAAACCCCTGAACCTGTTCTTGGTATGTTCCCAATCCCTTAAAAAGCAGATCCATGCCGGGTTTGGCAGGCCTGTCTTCCCCCTTCCATTGGACCTTGTCGCTGCATCAACCTGTGCTTTCCAATCCCTCTTTCACAAAGCCTGTTCCCACTTTCATTTGTGCTCCAAATTAGTCCATGCCCGACGCCTTGTTGCTGAGCGTTGGATTGAGTGCTGTGCTATCCTACACCCAGCTTTGATTGCTGTTGCAGGGATCAGCTGAGGTAGCTGTGCTCCCTGCTGAGCCACAGCCGACCTCGACCTGTGAGAGAGCTGCTCTTGCTCTGAATCCTGAGAACCAGACAGGAGCGACAGAGAGAGATCTGCAACACTTCTACTGCTGCCTATCCTATGAACCAGGGCTCCCCAGTTCCAGTACCAGCAAGGAGAAGGACGGTCACCACTCTTGTCCTTCGCTGCACCTTGTCTGCTGCAGTGTCCTTCTCTCCCTCCTCCTCCATACAGCATGCTGACTGGCCGCCGGGTGTACCTCAGAGGCTCACTGGTCCCCGGTACCCCAGCCAGTTCTCCCTCACACTTGCCTCAGGGCCCTACACCCTACCCCACTCAATGCACTTGAGATATTAACCCAAGAGAGTGGCTCTCTCTACACTTACCCCAGTCTCAACCGACAGGGTGCACTTGATCCTTCCCTTCCCTCTCACCTCCTTGCACTTGCTCGATCCTTATGCACTGCGGCGAAGATCGTTGTCTGTTCTCCCTTGTCTCTACCCCTTAATTGCACTGTCTAAAACTGCAGAATCGCCGTCAGGCCTATTTGCTGTCCTACACATTTTAAATGTACTTTTTATGCACTTACTCTGCCTGTGCAGACTATTATCGTCTCAAAATTTCAAGGGCTCTGAGTGACTGTTTGTTTTTTCACCAGGTTCCCACCCTCCTTGAGTGCTTTGATAAAAATACCTGTATTTAGGTGCTATATAAATAAACAATATGATATGATATGATATGATAGTTTATTTATGTAGCGCCTATACACAATGTGTTTCAAAGCGCTTCAAGGCAAGGGAGGGAACAAGGGAAAATACAACCACATTTGTTCATGCCATGAACAGTAAGGATGTGAAATTAACTATCGTACTCGGCCTGACGACATTTCAGATAGTGCAAGAGCTAAAACATAGATAAGGAAGGGTGGGGGAGAGTGGGAAGGAAATGGAAACAGACAGGCGACTACCATACTAGGCCTGACGACATTTCTGGTAGAGCCGGAGAAAAACAAAAGGTGAGGGAGAGGGGTGCAGAAAGGGAGGGGAGGAACAAAACAAGCGACTATCATACTAGGCCTGACGACATTTCAGATAGTGCTGGAGGGGTGGTGAGGAGGAAAAAAACAGTAATGGCATGGTTGAGGAAACAGACGAGGTTGCTATCGTATTAGGTCCAGAGACAATTCTGATAGAGTAAGTGCATAGAAGAAAGTAAGGGGAGGAGATAGGAAAAGGGAGAAGGGAAAGGAGGAGAGAACAGAGAGTAAGCAGTCAAAAAGAGTGGAGAAGCAAGAGTGAAGAGCGATTACAATTGCAGAAGTCAGTAGTAACACATAATGTTGCAAGCCAGGATACAAGATGAAGATGGGAATAGCATGATTCAGGGCCACCATGAGTACAAGATGCAAAGGAAGTCCAGTATGAGGGTTGAGAAAGAGTGACGCACCGTGAATGAATTGAATTAATGAAGTCCATAAAAGTCAAATCCAGCATTGGCCGGAAGACGATGATGGTGAAGGAAGGCACCAGGTGGGCGGGGCTTGCTAAGTGGTGAAAAAGAGCAGCAGGCAGGAAGGCACCAGGTGGGCGGGGCTTAGGCCAGGTGACCTAGATCCACTTGCACCTGCTCCCCATCTGCAAAGGAAAAGAAGCTGGAGGGCTCCTTAGGTAGGGAAACAGAGCGGCAAGCAGGAAGGCACCAGGTGGGCGTGGCTTGCTAAGTGGTGAAAAAGAGCGGGAAGCAGGAAGGCACCAGGTGGGCGGGGCTTGCTAAGTGGTGAAAAAGAGCAGCATGCAGGAAGGCACCAGGTGGGCGGGGTTTAGGCCAGGTGACCTAGATCCACTTGCACCTGCTCCCCATCTGCAAAGGAAAAAAGGATACAATACAATACAAAGGCCTGATAACCTCCCCATTGATTTATCTAAATCTGAGCTGGGCGTTTGGTCACCTATTCTCTGTTGAATCTTGAATGCAATAACATTGCCAGGAGAGGCACCCCAATCATGGGCCAGAGCCAAAATCATCTCGCTATATAAAAACTGGCAATCGGGAGATTGCAGCTAACTATCGACCAATCTCCTTGCTGGATGCAGCAGGGAATATCTTTGCTAAGGCAGTTTTGTAACATCTTTGAAGCTGGGTGTTCAGAAATAACATCATCCGTCATCACCAAGCCAGCTTCCAACAAGGGTTAAGCACCATTGACCAAGGCTTCCGTCTTTTCACCCTGCTTCAAAAGTACATAATCTTGAAGTAAACCAATATCTATGTTATTTTCATAGATTTAAAAATGGCATTTGACGGGGGCCATGGGTGAGATTGTGGTAAACATGAAGAGAAGCAAATATCCCTCCATCAATAGTGAGTGGAATTCTCTGTCTTTTCAGGGAGAAGAACGCCTTTGTTCAGTGCAATCTGGGTGGTGACACCAGGATCTGCCATTCAGGTTCAAAGGGGAGTAAGACAGGGGTGCGTTTTGGCCCCAACTTTGTTCTGCATGTTTACTAATAAAATAGTGATGCACCAAATTTGGGGGCAGAGGATACCTGTATTACTATATGCAGATGATGCTAATCTCATTTCTATGACACCAATTGGATCAATCCTATTGGCAAAGCATGTTTAATGCTTGAGCGCAAAGGCAATGCCACGCTGCGGTTTTACGCTAAATGCTAACGGCGACCGTTGCACTTGATCTTGACATCTTTAATCTACAAGTCAAAACTGCGGCAATGTATGCTTGAGAGATTTGGGGTTTCCGATGGTATGAATAATTGCCTGGTATAGAAAGTATTTATGTTTTAAAAGAGCGCTTTTTCTTCCCAGAACTACAGCTTCACGAATGATTTTAGCTGAGTTAAACCAAAAACATATCCTGGATGAAACTGCCTTAACGTCAGTTCTCTAATGGCTACGCTTAATTGTACAGGGGGGCTTAATTGACCAGCTGGCGCAGGATGGTGGGAAGGCTCTCCCCTGGTGTAAGCATGTCAAAGAAATATTACCCAGGATTGGGTATAGCTATTTGTGGTAAGAGACTGCCAGGATAAATGGAAAAAGGAATTGTAAAGAATTCTTATGTGGAGTACATACAAGCCAGAGCTAAAATAGAGAGCACAAAGTCTACGCTATTATATGCGTACTGGGATCATAAGCACTTTGTTTCATGGGAGATGTATATGGATGTGATTGAGCGCTCACTTATGCATGAGATTTATACAGGAAATTCCGGTTTTGGAGTATTGCAAATGGCGCCTGCATTGAAAGAATGGAATTCAACGGACTCTGATCTTTACCTGACCTGTAAGTCTACCATGGAATTGTTAGTCGACTTTTTTGTTGTTGTCGTTGTCCGGGATATATAAATAAAGCCGTTATCCTGTGCAGGTCAACGGATAATGTTCCAGTGGTTCTCCTTATTAGTACATCTTTGTACATAGCATAGTTAAAAAGAAAAGAAGGGATTAAATAGTTCTAATTGTTGTGAGATTAGTGAAGTCAGAAAGTCTTTTGACAGTATCAACATTCTGTTTATTGGATGTCATAAACATTACATTTATGCTTGTAGCTGCAAGACTAAAGATGTGTTTGAAAGCACATACCTACTACTAGACTAATGTGGCTTTTACAATTAGAAAGTCATGAATAAGGAACAGTAGTATTCCTAAGTGACTATCCAGTGATTTATAACAAAATGATTATCTAATTCCCAACTAATCCATCAGCATTTTGTCTTGCTACTATTAAAACAATGAAAATTACAAAAACAATAAAAATAATATAAATATATCATGACAGTCAAATCCTACAAAAATAAAATGATTATTTATTGGTTGTAAAAGGAAAACAAAGAAACAAAAAGCACACAACATAGGGCCCGATGCATGAAAAATAAGGGACTTGCGTGCGAAATCGCGCACAAGCGCCCGTTCATCAATTCATGGAACACAATGCGCGGGTCTTACCAGTGACTTGTGAGTAATCCACGCTGGTCCAACACGTAACTGCGACACCACGAACGCCTTGCGCAAGACTGCTAGCAAAGGGGCGTACGGGTCTGCACAGTCACCAAAAAAGAGTGCGGAACACATGGAATGAGGATCAACAAGCAACATTGTGGCCGTTACGAGGGAAGTCCCACAGTCAAATAATCGTAACGCCCATACGTGCGCTAAATACCCGTATTCATGGATTTCAACAGTGTACGGCAGCGCAAGCAAAAATACGTTCAAATCCTGAAACACGTACGCCACGCAATAGCTGGCGTAAACGTCAACGTGCGCACAAACAAATGCATAGAAAGCCAGCACGATCAACAAATGCCAGTTCTCGCATCAGTGATCGTGGCACACTGCAGGAGAAGGAGGATGGCCAGGGCCTGGATTTTTCTACCTAGGAACAGCCTTTTTGGGATGCCTGATGACCAGGTCTGTGGCAGGTATAGGTTTCCACATCATATCATATTAGACCTGGTCACGGAGTGGGAAGATGACCTTACATCACCCACCCTGTGGAAAAGGTGCTCAATGCACTCCATTTTTTGGCCACTGGCCACTGGCTCATTTCAGCGGAACACTGCTATAGTTGGGGTCATTTCACAGCCCACACAGTCACGCTGCCTACACCAGGTGTTGGCAATAATGACTGCACGCCCCTCAGTCCGCAGGCACATCTTCATGCCCAGAACACCTGCAGAAAGGCAGACCATGGTCCAGGACCTTTATGGGGTGGTGCACTTCCCTAAAGTGCTTGGTGCCATCAATTGCACCCATGTGGCTCTACTTTCACCGAGGGCTACAGAGCACATATATCGCAATTACAAGCACTGGCATTCCATTAACATGCAGGTTGCATGTGATGCCAAGGGCATCATTACTTCTTTATATGCAAATTATCCAGGGTCCACCCATAGTTTCATATTAAGAATTTCATCCCTACACCGGGCCCTGGAAGCTGGGAGGCATGGTAACACATGGCTCATTGGTGAGTATAAATGCCCCTGCACATGCATGCTTGCTTGTCACAGCAATGACAAACATTTTCACCTCTAAAGGGGACAGTGCCTTCCCTCTGAGCACGTACATGAGGACGTCAATACAGAACCCTGCCACACCGCCCCAGGTAAAATACAACACAGCCCATATTGGAACTCAGGCCATAGTGAAGTGCACATTCGGAGTGCTGAAGTCACGTTTCAGCTCCCTTGACCACTCTGGTGGTGAGTTGCTATATGCTCCACCAATAGTGTGCAGGATCATTGTGGCAGCATGTGTCCTGAACAATGTTGCAACATGGCTCGCGTCCCGGGGAACATGGTGGTGCCCCCATATCCACATCCACGGGCATGCTGCTTGAGTATGACTGCCAAAGGGCACATGGAGATGCTGCCGTGTGCCACTCAATGATGACAATGGGCCAATCAACAGTGCCCACAAAACCATCAAGAGAATGTGCCCCTGGAAGTGCAAAATTGTGTGCATCCCTTGCAACTTAAAAGACATTCCTCTCTCACCACCACAAGTAACACAATGATACCACTACCAATATGCAAAACCTTCCATTCACTCACCTCTGTGTCACTCAACCCATCTCATATGTTATGTAAAATTAACATCATACTGTGTCACGGTATGGTACGTCAATGTAAAAGGATCCACCCAAATGACTGATGCACAAGGCATATTTCTGAAAGATCTCAAGTATGCATGGAACAAGGGGTGAAAAGAACACTTGTAGAGAGCCCTAGAATCACTTACACCATAATAGTCACTCATGTCTGCCTATGTGCATGTCACACAATCAACAGTGGTGGCAACAGTGATTATGTTTGATGACGAAGTGTCAGTTTCATCAAGTGCATGAATGTGCCACCATGCATGGACCGAGGACTGGGTGGAACAGACAGACACTGTACCTGCATGGTGCAATCAGAAGAAGCAAGTGCACAGATCTTTAGAGGGGTGTGGCATTTGGCGGGTGGTAACAAGTTCAGGGGTGTTTCAAGTGCAACCAGTCAGTGGATGCACATGTAAGTGCAGAGATATGCAACTCTCTTGGGTCATTCCCCAAGTGCAGTGATGATTACACTAGTCCAGGTCACAGAGGCAACTGCCCCATACATTGCTGGGGGTGACAGGGGCGTGTGAGATCTTGAGGTACACCAAGCAGACAGTCATCAAAAAGCAAGGACAAAAGGAATGGAGAGAGTGAGAGAGCAGAGGGATTGTTTAGCAGGGAAGAGGGAGAGAGAAGGAAGAGTAGACGATGAAACACATGAGTAGTCCATGCAACTTAAGGATATGAGTCCACAAACAGAGGGCGGCAGGATCGGTATCCCAGAGGACATTAATGCAACATTCCTGCCTCAGAATGAGTGTGCAGGGAGTGAGAACATGTAGGAAGGACTGAGTCAATGGCAGAAGTAGGCTGCAGTGGAGCCAATTGGGACATGCAAATTTGTAAATGGCGCACAAGCCAAGATCATTTTGAGGGCATCAGTCCAGGATGGCTGTGTGGCAGACATGGTGAATAAGGGTGCCAGTGTGTCACCAGGAACAGTGCTGAAGAGGGGTTTGTACTTTTTTACCGAATCTAATGGTTTGCATGAACCATTAGATCTAAAAATGCTACCACCAAAGGTTCGAACACCAAAAGTTCGATCCTTTGGTGGTAGCATTGGAACAAAAAGAAACGGGGGCTGTGGGGTTGTCCCCCGCATCACCCAGCTCACTATACTTTACAGTATAGTGAGCGTGCAGTTGCGGGGGGACCCCCTGCAGCATTGCGAAAAAAAGAAAAGGACCCTGCAGCGCCGGTTCCCGATCACGGAAGTGAAAGGGAACTAGCGCCGCAGGGACCCAGCGTGAAGAAGAAGGTAAGTGGGGTTTGTTATTTGTTGGGGTGTGGCTGGGGGTGTGTTGAGGGTGTAGGAGTGTCATGGGTGTGTTGTGGGTGTGTTGTGGGTGTGGGTGGAGGTGTGGGTATGTACGTCTGTTTGCATGAGAAAGGTGCAAACTTTTGGTAGTTCGCACCTTTCTCATGTGAACTTTCCTGTCACGGCAAAATCCGCCGCGGTCGGTTCACGTAGATCCACTGAATAGCACTCGGTCATCCGAGTAGAACATTAATCATAATGAAAAGGTATCAAATATGCATTGCAGCAGGCAAATTTATATGTCAAAGGTACATAGAAAAGGAATGGACACCTGCATGATGTTACAGGTGGCAGCAGAAGTAGGGCAGAAGAAAGGACACAGTAGGGGGTTTTCATGGAATTGATTTTCTGGAATGACATAAGCAAGTCCACTGTCCGTTCATGGATAATCAAAATGAGGATGGAATGCATCATTGTGTGAAAAGCAAATGAGACATCAAGGATGATGAGGACAGCAGGGCAATACGAATGGAGGGATGCCACCATTCATCATGTGACCCCAGTGTCTGTTGCCCTGGACTGTTCCAATGCACACTGGTGTTGACGTACATCCCCAAGAATGCCCTAATGGCTGTACTTTTGTATGTGGACCAACTTTGCTAGCAGTTTCTCCCGGAAGCTGTATCAAACTATTCACCAGTATGTTGGTGGGCAGGAAGGCTATGCATATGTAATATTAGCAATGTTTTGGACACGTGTGTGCCTGATGGAGGATTGAAACTAAACACCAGTAAAGGAGAGTATGCATAGATCAGCAAGAGTATTAGACCTAGAGCAGACGTTTGCAATGATGGTTCTGTAGGAGCAGCTGTACACCAATAGGGATGATACCTTCATGTACTTGTGAACTTGGTTGAGTACTTCAGGGGAGACATAAGTGAATGAGAAGAATGAATAATGATGATGTTGAGTGTCAGAGTTCGTCGAGGTGCGGAGGGTTGTGCATGAAGTGTCTGTCAGTAGTTGGTTCAGTCAGTCACGTGTATTAGCAAGACATATGTGGTGTGAGCGAAAAACAAAGGTACTGTAAAGGAGGCCTTGGAGAATATTCAGTGGATGTCTTCACAATCAATCAGCCACTCACCTCTTGCTCCTCTGCCAGAACCCTGCTTGATGGCACAAAGTACTACTGCACACCGATGGAGGTGCAAGTGAACACATAAGCCATCAACAAGAAGCAAACATATAAAATCATAAAGATTCAAATAATGGTAAAAGTACACTGTAAACCACCCGAACACGGTCAATGCAGACTTCATTGTTACTGCATACCAATGGTGTAATGCTGCATCTAGTCCAATGCCGCACAACCATGCACCTAGATGCATTGCACTCGAAGCTGCATACACCATGTTGCCACATGCCTGAGAAAAGGAAGAAAACCCACTAACAATACGAAACCTGATGTGCTGTAACACCAACTAGCCCACACACCAGCACACATAGCAACATGTTTGTGTTTTCACAGTATTGTAGCACACACTAACAGTTGAACCATAAATTTGACCCGGCAAATGTGATAAACATCCCTAATCCCATAAACCCTGATAGATGTGTCACTCATTAGACCTAATACAAGTTTAATGAGCCATACCTCAGCTCAAACATCTGCACCTGCCACAGTCCACAAACTGTTCACCATGCTACACACTCACAAACAACCATGAAAGCCGGACACACCGTTAGAAAGCACTGTTATCATAATCGGTGAACAGTGGCCCGAGCAATCCATCAGATTAACAAGACCATAACCATCATTGGAATCACCCCTGGCTGATTAATGACCCCCTTGAGCAATAGTGATTGAGCAAAAGGTTAGTAAATCCAGAGTGAACACACACAGTGCCCCGCACCCATGCAAACACCACCAAAGTGTCAGCAAATGGCATGCATTCACCTCTTTGTGGAACTCACCTGCCTTGCATACGATGCACACCATCGGGAGACACGTTGCCTAAATGGAATACAATACAGAGTAATAGCACAAACTACATGCACATACATGATCATAATTGATCACAGAAAGAAAATATGCATAGAATACAAAGTGCAGGGGAAACACAGGGTGACACAGGGTGAATGGTTATTGATTTTGATTTGTACAGAAGTACAGTGTACCACACCAGAGAGAGGGAGAAAGAGAGTGACACAGAGAGTGAATAACAAGGAAATGACAGATCAAGGAGTCCATGGCCTGGTTACCAGATGTACAATGACATGCTGCACAGTCGGTGCGCCCATTAGTTATCCACACAGGTAGGTTACACAGTGACATGAGCTCTAATCGAATTACCACAATGCCATGTGAGCATGCAAAGGACATATAAGACAACCGACACATGCAGCAAAGATGCCCAACAATGAAGCATGCCCAACATTCAAGACGGTGGAAAAACTCACCAAATTATTGTGTCTGCATGTTGTAAATCCCACATGACCTTCACCAGTAAGTGTGTTTCCTAATTCGTCAAAGGGCATGAGGAGTGTGGATTTCGAATGGATTAGGATGCCTCACCTGAGACAGCTGTCACTGCCACATCACAGATTTCTGGAACAACATGGGAGAACATACTAAAACACCCATTGTGCAGTATCATTGAGACCGCACAAACCTGCTATGGAACAACAAACCTATAATTACCTGCACATGCCATCCTGTGCACCTGCATGCAAACATGCCAGATTACTTCACTAGGCATGCTGGCACGTACACCACTGCATATGTATAGTCCATGAGGAGTTAATGGCACACCTAAAGGTCAATCAATACAAAAATGTATGAAGAATACAACCAGGAATGGACAAAACAAAATATGACATGGCAACATCTCGCCGGGGGATGAGAAAAACAGAACACGAATAAAAATGTCCATCTTGGACCGGGGGGGCACTCAGGAGGGGGGGGGGCAGGGTGCACGTCAACTCCCACATGGGTGGATGTTGAAAAAAACAATTCCCTCCATGGGCTCATGGATCCGGCTGTGTCGGATGGTTGGTGATGACTACTGTCCTAAAGCCATGTTCAACAGATGTGCAGCAATTGGGTTGTATGCACTCTGCAGTACACTAAGCACAAGTCAGTACACCATGACAAGGTCCAGCCATGGCAGTCATACAAATGCAGGTAGAAGTGCTACACAATCATACTAATTTATTTCATCTACATATCAATATTCAGGATGCACACACTTCATCACTCATGTCCTCATAATTTGGCAGGCCTCCCACACCTTGCACCTGATCCACAGGAATCAACTCGCTCATGGCCTCTTCATTTTCTGTGAGCTCCTGCTCCTGTGGTGATCCTTCTCCAGTCACCAGAGCAGAGGCGAGGTTGGCACCCAGCTAGTGTTTGGTTTGGTGGTGGAGGTCATTTGACCGCTTCATGACCTCACAAGCGATGCGCCTCTCATTGCCCAAGGCATTGATGTCATTGATGTCATCCGTGACTCGCTGCCAGTGGACCATACGCTGAGCAGGCGTATGTGTGCTCCCTGGCTGCGTGCACATGTCACAGTGGTGTTCACGCACGTAGTCCACGAGGATCTGGAGTTCTTCATCATTGAAGCTCCTCTTCCTCTATGTGGCGGTGTCCTGTGCCGTGCATTGGGATTGAGTCTTTTCCTGTTCTGCACGCTTTTGCTTCTTGGCATGTGGTGCAGACCCTGTGTGGCTGGGACCACTCAGGGCAGTAGGGGCTGGGCCATTGGTGGCCTGGGCTATGCCATCACACACTGATGCTGGGACAGTAGCTGCCCCTGTAGGTCCCTCAACATGGGATCTGGGGACAGGGGTTATACCCGGACGTCCCTTCCCCTTTGGGGCACAGACAACAGCTGACCCTGTGTGTCCGTGTACTGGGGGCAACAACAGATACTGCTGCTGCTCCCTGACTCTGGGTGGTGTGGACAGTAGCTGCCCCTGCAGGGCCCTCAACATGGGAGCTGGGGACAGGGGCTTTACGCAGACATCCCTTCCCCCCTGGAGGTGGGAGCACCAGCTTCTGGTGTATGTCCCCAACCCCGGCCACCTCTAACACCTTTCCCTCTTGGGTCCTTCCCACTCACAGATGGACTTGTACAATGGGAGGCACACCAAGCAATTGTCCTGTGCAAGTGAGGGGGCAGTGTATGTGATGGAAAACATAGTTGTGTGGTCCAGCAAGACTCAATATTACCCCTGATGAAAAGAAAAACGGGACGCATAACGCACAGGCACCCCAAAAACAAAATGCGTGTATGCGACACCTCGGTAGCTCCCATAAAAAGTATAAGCGTTACACGATATGCTGTGGCACCCAGCAACGCAAAAAATGCATACGCAAACCCCAGGAAAGCTACTGTAATGGTAATAATGGAGGTATGCGATACACTGGGGCACCCAGAGTATGAATAATGCATACACGACTCACCGTTAGCCTCTGGAAAAAGAAAAATACACGTGCATGTGCACAGAGGCCAATTCCCCTCCAAAATAAGAGGTTCACACTGTCAGAAGTGAACGTATTGCGTGGAACCCAAAAATTCTCTGTAATGCACCTGTACGTCCACTCCAATTCGCACGAGAGGTTTAATTTTCTCTTACGCACTCCGTAACTTACTCGATGAGGGCCTTTCCTCTGATTTCACGTGTCTGTGCTAATTTCGGACGCACACAGTAACCGTCACTCTGTTTCTGGCTGCCCACGCAAGAGACATGAAAGACCCATGTTCCTGCCCATGAGCCTTTTTACCTGCCTCCTACTCCCCTGAGCTGCCTTCTACGGGCCATGTGCTGCTGCCTGCTCACTGTGTGTGCCTGCTGCCCACCTGCCCTGCAATTTGAGTGCCTGTTGTCCATTGCCAGTGCTCCTGTCCTTGGCCCTGTCACCACCTCAGCTGATTGCGAAGACTCCCAACGTGCCATTCCATCACCACCGCTCTACAGCCCAGCCCCAGGACCACCTTGCCCACCCACACCTTCCTCGGGGGTTGCCATGTCTCAAGCAACATCATGTGAGGTGAGTGGCAACCCCAAGGCAGCGAGGCAGAGGGCTATCAACTTCACTACCTGGGAAGTTGACATCCTGGTGGAGCATGTCCTGGGGCATTATGATGCCCTCTTCAAGGCCCAATGTCGGCAAGGAAGGACGGAAGCTGATCTGGGATCGGATTGTGGGTGCTATCAATGTGGAGGGGGTGGCATCCCTTGACTACCACCACATGCACAAGCGCTGGGAGGACCTGAAATCCAGGACCCACAGCAAGGCCCTGCGTTTCCTCCAGGCTAACCAACCACTAGCTATGGCCTTTGGTGCTGTACAGTGACCCCAGTCTTTGTCATGGCCAAGTCCATGGCCTAAACTGTTATTACGGTAATCAAAGCTTTCATGAGCTAATTTATAAAAGATGGTATGTCTAATTCCATTATTGATGTAATCAGTTATATGCAATGCAATTAGTGTTGTCACCAGTAATGGCATCAGTGATGTGATTTGTAATGTCATCATTGTTCTCATACAACATGTAATTAGTGATGTCATCATTGATGTGATCTGTGATGTCATCATTGTAGTCATAGTCTGTGCAACAGGGGGCACTAAGGTAAGGTGGTTTTAGCAGAATTTCCAGGGTTTTGTTGCATTAGGTTTTCACTTTAACATCCCTGCAACTCGTTTTTTCCTTGAATTTCAAGGGTTCTGTTACACTGTATTGCTCAACTTAACGTCCCTGCAACAGAAGTTGTTTCCTTGAATTTCAAGGGTTTTGTTATTCGATACATAATTGGAATAACCTGGTTGGAATACCAGGCTCTTCCAACATTACTTGGTTAATCTAGATTCTGGATATCTTATGCACACCCCCATCTGTCTATTGTACTGCAAACATTATTACTAGTGTGTACGTGATGACTTGATACATTCTTGCTGCCAATGTTTTGCTCTGTGACCTGTACAGCGCTCTGTTGCTCCCGAATTGCTGCCATTTTCTTTGTTCGTGGTAATCCCAGGGGAAGCAGAAAAATTGGCTCAAACAATAGTTGGAGGTGGGAAAGCAGTGGTTTCACCTTACGGTAGAGGTGGGCAGGGGAAAGAGGATGACATGGATAGTTGGATTGTGAGGGTTGGCCAAGGTAGGCCAGTTTGAGTCAGATCAATTTTCTCTTACCGCGGTAATCCCGCAAAATATCCTAAGGGATATCCACGGGGACATCTCAAGACTCATTTGGAAACAAATTTGGCACTGGAACCAGCAGTTCTAGGTCATTTAGTCGAAATTAAATGGTCGACAGAACAAATGGTCGACACCAAAAGGTCAACAGGTCAAATGGTCGAATTTTTTTTTTCACATTTTTTTTTTGGGGGGAGGGTCCCCCCAACCCTCTTTTTTTGCTAAAAACCCCTTTTTTTCCCTAAACGAAAACCTAAAAAAAATATATAAATAAAAAAAAATTTGACCATTTGACCTGTCGACCAAATTGTGTCGACCATTTGTCTGTGGACCATTTGTCTGTCGACCATTTGACTGGACACCGGAACCAGCCTGGCAAAGGGGATAATAGGAGAGAGTCAGAGGAGAATTACACACTAGGTGAGGAGGTGAGAGGATGTAGAAAGGAAAATGGGTGAAAATAAAGAGTGGCATTGGGGATGGGGAAGACATTAAAAGTCTCTAGCATTTTCCTATTACTGCAGTAATTGTAAATGCTGCATCACCAGGATAATCAATGACGACAAAACAGAGATTCTGATCCTCGGCACAGAGACAGCGATTAAAAAACTCGACCCCAACTATGCCTCATTTAACATTGACAACAATGTCAACAAAGTGATGCCTGCAGTCAAAACCCTTGGGGTCTATCTGGACTCAGCACTCACTTTCAAGAAACAAATTAACTCCCTAGCCTCCTCCACAGCCCATACTTGTAAACTGATCCGAGCATGTAGACCATTCCTAACAGAGACTAGCTGTATTACCTTATCTAATGCACTTATCATATCCAGATTGAACTACTGTAATGCCCTATATGCTGGATCTACAAGTATATCCTTAACAAACTCCAATCTCTCCAAAATAATGCTCTTATAGTAGCCTTAAACTTACCCAACAGAGCCCATGTCTCCACCGCCAGAAGGAATATCCACTGGCTCAAAATCAATGACAGGATCACCCTCAAAACTCTCTCACTCACGTCCAAATGCCTCAACAATATATCTCCTCCCTACCTAGTAAACAGAATCAACAAATGAACCTCTAATCGCCCCACAAGAAGGTCTAACGCCTTCACCCTGCTGGTGCCCAGATATAAAAAAAGCACAGCTGGCGGCGCCAGCTTTCCTGTCACAGCGGCCCAAACTTGGAACAAACTCCCCTTAGAACTCAGAAAGGACCAACCTTACCCAAGTTTCAGACGCAGGGCACTCTCATGGATACGATCTAACGACATCTAAGGTGATCCCCCTCCTTAATCAGAACCACTCGTCCTGAGAGACACCCTCCTGACTATGCCCTGCTAACTTGTCCCTAGGTACCCCGACCTCCACTGCCAGTATCCAGCTACAAACTGTGGCTGACTACCACTCAGCTCCTTCTTGCTTCCGACACCTGACAATCAACCGCACAAGTTCGTCCAAACTTTAAACTTCATTGAACTGTACCACCCTCCATTTCTTTCTGTTTCCAACACTTGGCATTAACTGTTTAGCACATGTAATCTATAATGTTTCTGAATCTGCTCCTACCGCTTACTTCTGTGTGTGTCACTGTAACAAAGTTCTCAAGTAATCTTGTAATGCTTGCGCCCGGCTACCTTTGGGTTTGGTTTTGCGCTATATCAAATAAATAAACAAACAAACAAACAAACAAGCAAACAAACAAACAATCAACAAATGCCACAGTTACCACAGTAATTGACAAATGCTGGATTACTGTGGGAATGATAAAGTGACTGCAGTATGTTTCTGTGGGAATTTGCAGGGAAGTTGCCAGTGAAAGCGACTGTGGAAATGAAAGAAGGGGGACAAAGAGGAGGCATGGGCCCATGCACTTTTAGTTGTATTTGTGTACCATGACAGTGGCCAAAGGCCCTGGCCGGTGGGATATGGTTATTTACTAGGGAGGGGACTACTGGCTTTGGCCATAGGCAGGGGATACTGGCCAAGGTCCAAGGCCATGACCAGTGGGTAAAGCACTTTTTGACAAATTGATGCATGGCCGGTGCAGTGAGGTTATTTTATTTATTAGTAACAGGGATATGGGTAATGGACGTAGGCCTGGGGCAAACAGTCGGCCACAGTCTTTTTGCTTAATTATTGCAATGTAGACAGTGGACCCAGTGGAAGGTCATGGCAGTGGGATCATGTTAGCTACTAGGCAGGGGCATATGGGCCATATATGCGAAGGCCACCGGAAATGGCCAATGGGCCCTGTAGAAGATATGGTATAACAATACGTTTGAAGTTCAGTAAATAAAAAAAATGTAGGTTAAGACAGAGTTAAGATTATCCCATTCACAAGCAACAAATTCGAGAGGTGTTTGAAGTGACAACAATCTTAACTATGAGTCATATGAGATGAGAGGAGTGCTACGTTATAATCCACCCAAGAAAGACATTTGCAAGGCTGCCAGGACAACTACACACCTGGTTTCACCCGTATTAAGGATCATCAGTGCACTATAGTCCTGACAGCATTTTGGTTGGAGCATTTGGCCATGTTTTCACAAAACCAAGAAAGTTATGGTGGGTTTAAATAGGTTTGAAAAAACCCTTTTACCTGAAATGTGAAAGTAGGAAAGTCCATTTGAACCAAGTCACACATTCCACAACACCACCTAGCCTTACAAATGTCTGTCTTGGGTTGATTGAGCAATGTTAAAGTAGCACTGCCCTCTTAGACAAAGACAATTTCCTGGAGAAAAAGGTTTGCATTTGAGCTAATTTGCATACCCACAATGCTTTGCTGTTGTGGATCAGAACTGGAGGTGAACTTCCAGCGATGGCTACTAGGTGGCGTTGTGGAATGTGTGACTTGGCTCAAATGGACTTTCCTACCTATATATATTTAGTATGACTTCACACTAGCACAAGGCATGGTTAAGTTAGCACAACATTTCTGTGGCATTTCAGGAAATTGCTTTTCTTAATAACTTTCAAACGCTTGTATTAATAAATCCAGAGTAATATTTCGAGGTAGCCGCCTGTACATGCAAAATGTCAAAAAAGTTCAAAATTAACAGCTTTATCATTTAAAAAATGTTTACTTTGACTGCGTTTTGAAAATCTTTTAACATCGGTTTGCCATAGGAAAAGAAAATAATGTTTCGGCCTAAATATCTCAAAGTGGCCTGCTTCTATTATCCTAATTTTTTGCAGGCACGTAGATTTTATCTGGAATTGGTGCACTGAAGAATACATGTTAATATTAATTGTACACAGAGTGTATGAGTTCTACAATACATACAACACAATTAACATATACAAATTCACATGAAAGGCAAGTCATAGCTGACTTTGCTGTCAGTTTTAAAGTGATGGACTAAATGTACATTTTCCGTACGAACTGTCCACAGAGCATATGAGTTTTAGAATACCTACATTACACTGTTAACATCTACTAAAAACTCCACATTTAACATCTCCTTAAAGACATGTCTCAGCTGACTTTTATGTGTGTTTTAAGGTTATGGAATAAAAGTACACTTTCAATACGAACTGTCCACCGGGCGTATGAATTGACTTTGATGGCAGTTTAAAGGTGATGGAATAGGGGGCGCTGTTGCGCCGAAGTAAGATGGCCGCTTAAGTGGAAGGCTCCGGACGGGGAGAGCGAATAATCGACACTTTCGTGCCTTCACTGCTGCCTTATCCGCGTGATATTGCTGGTGCCTCTCCGTGAGCCCCTCCGACACATTCCAGCGGCGTGTCGAGGTTGGACGTGCCCCGGGCGCTGAGCTGTGCCTCCGATTGTCTTCGGGCTGCTGCTGCCTCCTCCTCCCGCCTCGCGGCTCCGGAGACCGCGGCTCTCTCCGCCACCTGGGGGCGCGGCACTGCGGGCCGCTGAGGGGGAGGGGCGCCGTGCCCCCTGGGGCGCCCCGAGCTGCGGTGGCCGGCGAGGCTGGCCCCTCTTGCTCCACTCATCGCCCTGCTGTGGACAATCCTGGGACCCTTCCCCCTTCAGGAGTGGCCGCTACCTTCACAACATTAACTGGATCCTGAGACCCCGCCGCCTGCCCGATTACCGCGGCTGGCCCTTTCGCCTGCGCATCGGCTGCCTTTCCCCCCTCCCGGCCGCCCCCGATTCAAGATCACCACGCCCAGACAACTACAAGGTAGGGGGCTGGGGTGGCTGGTGGGACTGGCGCCGGTGACCCTTGCGGCCAACCTAATTACTCCTGGTGTGCCATGTTGCCCCCCCCCCACCACTCCCGCTTTGATTACGGACCCCCTGCCTGCTCTGGGCGGCTGGGATTGGCCCTGGACCCCTGGTGCTAAGACCTGCCGCGGAGGCCGCGGCTCCCTGTGATATCCGCCTGGATTGCGCCTGGTCTGGCCAGGCGCCATTGTTGCTCTCCTGCACATGTACTGGGGATCCCCGAATATACGTTGCACAGTTCCCTGTCTGCGAAAAGCGCCCGCTGCGCGCCCTCACCGCTGTGCCATAAACATTGACTCTCTTTTCCACCACGGCTGTGCAGGTGGGCATATGGGCTGAAATGCAATACTTCATCGGACTCTGAACTTAATATTACAAACTACTGGAGTGGATCCTCTGGTGTCCCTGCTGCCTCATGGTGCAATCCTCTGGCCTTGATCATACGACTTAGGCGGTGGAACTGCTGTCCTAGCCCACTTCACTTTCCTATATATACACCTGGGGGATCACAGCGTCACCCCGGCGGTCTACTACGTCTGCCATACCACGGCATTATTCAAGGAACCTACACCGATACCCTTCCCGGTGTCCTCGCCTCACCCCCCGGCCGGGGCTCTTGCTCGAGAGGAGGCCTGTGCTCGACCCCTCTGTATACAGACGGAGCCCGTCGCCCTGGTATCGCCCTGCCACCATGACTAAGGGAGCCGGTGCGAGCAGGAAGCAAAGCTTGTTAAATATGTTTACCAAGACGCCCTCCAAGCCACTCACGGACCCCCAGGAGGAATCATCTTCCACCATAGCATCCTCAGCCCCCGATGACTCACAGAAGATGCTTGAGTACATGCGGGAGGGCTTCACTGCCTTGCACACTAAACTGGACGACATGAATGGTACGATCTCATCCATAAAAGCTAACATTGAGAAAACCGACGGCAGGGTGGCTGAGGTTGAGACTAGGGTCGGCGCCGTGGAGGACGTCTTGGACTCCCTACGCACCGCTGTCTCTACACTAACCAACCGGGTCTCCAGTGTTGAAAAGAAGAACGATGACCTCGAATCCCGCTCCAGGCGTAATAACCTCCGCATAGTCGGCATACCAGAGGACAACATCATGGAACCCATGGAGGACTACATTGAACGCACTCTCCTAATGCTTCTTGACAACCCCAAGCTTTCTTCACAATTTGCCGTGGAAAGAGCTCATCGCTCCCTGGCTCAAAAACCCAGGCCTGGTGCCCCACCCCGTCCCATCATAGCCAGAATCCTGAATTTCCGCGACCGAGATGCCTTGCTTCGTGCAGCTAGAACCAAAGGAGAGTTGCGTCTTGGAGCGGCGAGGATACACCTCTACCCTGATTACTCGGTGGCTGTACAACAAGAGCGCAAAACCTTCCTAGCGGTAAAAAGGAGACTCTGTGACCTGGGAGTTAAATACTCTATGCTCTTCCCTGCTAAACTAAGGATTGAACATGCCAATCAGACATTTTTTTTTACCATCCCAGAAGAGGCCTCGAAATTCATGGACGAACATTTCCCTGGCTGACCCAAGCACTCCTAATATGAATCTCTTGTGCTTCAATCTCTCTCACTATACCTGGTTCACACAGCGGCCTTCCCTGCATTCCCCCCTCTCTTCACTATGGACACTCAATCACCGGTGTCACACCGTATGGTCTCTAATTCCTGCTATTATAATGTAATCATATGCTGTTGACCACTAGTCCACTCTTTTCCACAGGGTCCACTATATGTCCCTAGACACTATGTTTATCTCTACATTGTCATTCCATCTCTTCGCTCTGTAGATCATTCCTGCTGTAATATATACCATAACATATCCTACTATGCAGCATCATACTCCTTACGCTCTCCCCAGTCCGGCGCGCCGTCGCTCGGCTGTCAACAGACCCCCAGGCGCTGATGCCAGAAAGTTTAATGTTGTTTTGGGATTGTTTGGGCTTCATCCCTCTTATTGGGGGAGGGATGTGGGTGGGGGGCGGTAAGGGAACAGTTTGGTTTTCTAAAAAAGTCTTGACAGCCCCCAGAGGTTCCACTGACATCATGCACAACCAACTCATTCATTTAGCGAGATTGCAGCATACACCATGGCTACACACCTTTCATCTCACTATCCATCATTTTCATTTAATTCACTATCACCTCTCCAAATATGGCTGATGATACCCTGACCTTTATGAGCTGGAACATTAGAGGGTTAGGCAATTATAAAAAGATGCGTCAGATCCAACTCCATGCCGAACGCCACGGGGTAAAGATCCTATGTTTACAGGAAACGCACGCCCGTTCGGAACAGGCGGAGCGATTCGCCAAACAATGGGGACCCCAGAGATACTACACCGATTACTCCACCCAGAGCCGGGGCACCCTCACCCTAATACATAGTAGTCTAAAGTTCACATGCCAACACTCCCATATAGACCCATTGGGTCGGTTTGTACTCATTACAGGCATATTACAGTGACAGGAGATAGCCATCCTAAACATATATGGCCCAAACGTCGACGATCCTGACTTCTACCTGCAGTTAGCCACGTTACTTGAGAGCTACCCTCAGATTCCTATCCTCTGGGGAGGTGATTTTAACACAATTTTCGATGTGGACCTGGATAGGTCCGGCTCTCGACCCCGGCAGCTGTCCAGGGCAGCATATACCATCCTGAGATCGCTCCCCCGTCTATCCCTGATCGACGTGTGGCGCCTGATGTACCCCATGGACCGTACATACTCCTTTTACTCTTCTGTACAAGACTCGCACTCGAGAATTGATAGATGGCTTGTCACAGATATACTGATCAGATGTATAACTCACTTAGCCATCCTCCCCAGAACATTATCGGACCATTCACCTGTCCTCATCTCCCTAAATTGGGGTCCAGACGCCAACAGAACTAGACAGTGGAGAATGAGCCCACATATACTACTTGACCAGGTCTTTGCCTCCGAGCTTGAGTCCTCCATTGAAGAATACTTTGAGTTTAATACAAATTCTGTTACAACACAAGCAGTGCTCTGGGAGGCCTTCAAAGCACACACCAGAGGGGTCGTCATCTCCAAAAGCAATGGCATACTGAAAGACATCCGTGCCTATATCGCCACTAGCGAATCGGCCCTATCGGTTTACGAAGCCCAGTACGCCGTTGATCACTCACCTGCTACTCTAGCGCTATTGAGCTCTGAGTTGCACAAATTCCGAGACATTGCTGACCGTGAGGTCAAGTTCCTGGACTCCCCCCAGATCGCCAGGAAATATGGCGAGGGCGAGCGCCCCGGAAGGATGTTGGCTAGACTGCTGCGCCGTGAATTCAGCGCACCTAACATTCCAGCCATTGATAGGCTGGATGGTACCCTCGCCACGTCCCCCCGTGACATCAATTTAGAATTCTATTCCTTCTATACTGCCCTGTACATGGAGGCCGATAGTGCCCAGACTTCGGAAATTGAATCCTTCTTAGAAAGCCTACCATTATCGGTCCTATTGCCGGACACCATTGCCGCCCTCGAAAGAACCTTTACCCTCCAGGATGTCGTAGAGGCCATCGATTCGCTATCATCCGGAAAAGCTCCCGGCCCGGATGGGTTACCAATGGACTTCTACAAGTTATACAAGACCCAACTAGCGCCACACTTACTTACCCTCTGGGAAGAGTCATGCGATAGGGGTATACTTCCACCATCCCTGCGAGAGGCACTGATTACAGTGCTCCTCAAACCTGGTAAGACTCCCACGCAATGTAGCTCCTACCGACCCCTCTCACTGATTAATAGCGATATTAAGATATACGCTAAACTACTAGCCAACCGCTTAGCCCCGAGCATGTCTCACATTATTCACCCAGACCATGCTGGATTCGTCCCGGGGAGGTCTACATCCCTAAACTTAAGGAGGCTTTTCAATATACTTAGCAGAATAGAGCCAGCCACACAGGCAGTGGCAGCTACACTGGATATGCAGAAGGCTTTTGACTCAGTCTCGTGGAGATACCTGTGGTGTGTACTCGAGAAATGTAAATTCGGCCCCACCTTCCGTTCCTGGATAAAGCTGCTGTACACCGCCCCGTCGGCCAGGGTCCGTACGGAGGACAGATTATCTCCCTCCTTTCAGATATCCAGAGGTACACGCCAAGGCTGCCCCTTCTCCCCACTCATTTTTGCCATAGCAATGGAGCCCTTTGCGGATATGATTCGTCAATCACATTCACACAGGGGGCTGCGCACGTCTGGCCGGGCGGACATAGGGCCTCATTACGACCCTGGCGGAAAGGGGTTTGCGGCAGCGTTAGCTGCGCCAACCCCTTTCCGCCAATTACGAGTTCCCTTTCCGCCATGGCGGTTTTTACACCTGCTTTTAGCAGGTGTAAAAAACCATGGCGGTAAGGGAACTTGGTGTTAATTACGCCACCGTAATTTACGGTGGCTTAATTAACGCCTTCCCCACTCCCATTATGCCCTATGGGGCAAAAATGGGAATGGGGAAGGGTAAATGGGGATTGGGGATTTACCGCCCCGCCAAGGTCGGAATGGGGCGGTAAATCCCCTTACCGCCATGGCGTAAACGTAGTTTGCGCCATGGCGGTAAAGTCACGGCCCTGGCGGTAACTTACCGCCAGGGTCGTAATGAGGCCCATAGTCTCCCTTTATGCCGACGATGCCCTACTTTATGTCCGCTCCCCCGAAATCAACCTTCCCCCTATTTTGACAGATGTTACTCGCTTTGGATCCATATCTGGTCTGAGGGTCAACTGCTCCAAGTCCACATTATTCCCGCTTACGGAATCTACACGACCCCCCCCCGAACTGCATGGGTTTAACTGGTCCCCCTCCAACTTCACCTACCTTGGGGTAGTGGTCTCCCGCCACACGTCGCAATTGCGAAATGATAACTACCAAAGATACTAACTAATCTGGAAATTAAAACCTCCAGCTGGACTAGGCTTCCTCTCTCACTTGCAGGCAGAATTGGAATTCTTAAAATGATTGTATTGCCCCAACTACTGTACCGTTTTACCAATCTGCCGCTGTGGCCTGGAGATAGCTTCTTCCAATCACTACGTAACACTTTCCTCTGGCACTCCGGTGCCGTCCGCCTCAAATTGACCACACTTACCTCCCCTAAAGCGCTGGGCGGATTCGCCGCACCCGACTTCATTAGATACTGGATAGTAGCCCAGTCACAGTTCTCTGCATACTGGTTCAACACCACCGATCCCCCCCCACATGTCCGCCTTGAGAGGCTGTCTGTATGCGACCGCGAGATTGGTTCCCTGATCCTCCAACCAGTTCCCCCAGACGTAAACTCTGCAAACCCTGTGGTCAGCACATCCTTGGCTCTCACTAAACTCTGGTCCACGGTGCATACCCCTCACCCCTTCCACGGCGACTTGCCACTGTGGAATTTTTTCCCTGACGTCCCACACGTCTCACCCTCCATGGTCACTCGCTGGGCCACTGCAGGCTTCCTGAAACTACGTGATGCCTTTAACCAGGGTAACTTCATTGAATGGTCTGATCTCCCTATGCCACTTAGGCGCCGTCCTTCGGCGTGGTTACAATACTCTTCACTTCGCCAACATCTCAAAGCCAGATATACAGACTTCCCTGCCATTCCCCCCGACGAGCCTTTGCTGGAAGAGCTCTGCTCCTACATCTCCTTCAGAGGCAAGGTGTCCAGACTTTACTCCTTATTCCAGGCTAAAGTGGCCCCCCATTTCACTGAACTCCGTCGCAAGTGGGAGAGGGACCTTGGCTCCGATATCACGGACGAGAGGTGGTCTCGGATGTGCGCCCGGACTCATGAGGTCTCTTATAACACTAAATTCAAACTCATCCAGTTCAAAGTCCTACACAGGTACCATCATACCCCTATGAGATTACATCGCATGTTCAATACCACATCCCCCTCCTGTCCCAGATGCGGTGCTGACCAGGCCTCCTATATACACATGCTATGGCTTTGCCCCCGACTCACCCAATTTTGGCTAGATATCTGTACCACCCTGTCAGATGTCCTGGAACACCCCATTACTCCAACTCCACTACACTGCTTGTTCCATGACTTCCTTCACCTGCACCGTGACTCTAGGAAACTAGCTGGGCTATGCATGCTTCTGGCGGTTCGCTGTATACTCCTCTGCTGGCTCCGGCCTAGGCCGCCTACGTACACGCAATGGCTCCGATCGATCTCCTGGGCCCACGATACGGAGCAATCCTGGAACACGTTGCAGCATTCTCACTCCAGACCGAGGGATATCTGGCCGAGATTTCGTGCCTACAATGAATGATGTTCTTTCCTGGAATGATGTCTGCTGCCATCACCCCTTGAATGTCAGTGTTTCCTCCGCTCTCTGCTTGTCTTGGTTCCACCAATACTCTGTGGCTTGACCCAGTGCCCCCCTCACGGCAACATATTCGAGTGGGTTGTTGTGGGTGAATTCTTACATACTGCACAAAAGTGGTGTTCACCCTCGCAGGCGGCACACGTGGGACCCATTGCTGGGCCGGGACCTTCATTGAGAAATTCATATCCACTTTTATAACAAGTCTTGTCAGTTCGTCTGGTGGTGCCCCCTTGTGCGAGCGTCAGTTTATTGACATTCTCCGATTCATCGGACTGTGGTTGTAATTATACCTTACTCACATTTTCAGTTTGCTGGTCTATGTCAGATTTTGTGCTGGCAATCGCTAATATCTAATCGAAAGGCCTCTGTTTTGTAATCAGTTTATTCCGGAATATTGGGGACTCACATCCTGCTATCACCTGAGACATCAGCGCTTCTTTGTTGGAGTATCTGTGAAAGACAATGTTTTATTCGGATGCGCAGTCACATTACGGCGTTGTCCATGGTTTCCCCTTTTTCTTGTGTCGTGATATGAACAATATGTTGTTCGAAATCTACATTCGTATGGGGTGCGAAATATGTCTTTGAGTTCATCAATAGATGCTGTTTCATTATCCAGTAATTTGTATAAGATATCATGTACCGCCGTTCCTACAGCCAGCGTCAGTATCTTTTTCTTTCTTTCATCATCCAGAAGGCCAATTGCTCCAATGTATATCTTGAAATCCCAGATCCAGCATGCTCATCGTGGCCATAGGTTGCTGGTGTCCTTGAGATCAAACACTGTTGGCAGATGTAGCGTCAGTGCTTAGCTCTGCGCCAGCTGGAACAGTACTGTGGAACGTGCAGACACTCTTGCTGGTATGTCTGGGTCTGACATGGTGTTGATTTCCCCTCCTCACTGTCAAGACAAAGGATGAGAGTGCTGGTCTAAATGACATTCTACTCATCAGCTTCTGTATAGGCCAGCTTCCTGGGTCTAACCGGGATCTGGTATGTGGAGCCTCTGTTAGACCATGTTGTATGGGTTATGGCCTCCCTCCAATTGGGGATTTTGTTCAACCCTGTTCTTCCCTGTCCTTCCCCTTTTGCTGGAAGTATTCTACAGCCAGCGCACACAGGAGGCTTCTGCAGGCTGGTCCTCCACACCTGCAAGTGTGTGCAGAGCGGCTGGATACACAGATTACTTTCTACCCCCCAGGGCCGTCAGCAGAACGCCACCATTCTCTCACCTCGTCTCGGTGTGTGTGCATGAAGACAGGCACTGGTAGCTGAGCACTGTGTGCTCTGTATATCTGGTCCTCGCCTCATGCCATCCATGCCGGATCCTGCCTTGCATCGCAGACTGCAGCGCTGAATGCTACACATTCATGGATTTAACTGCTTGTCACCAGTGTGGAGTTTTCTTTACACAGCCCCCTTCTCTGACCTTATACTCCATTGTGTTTGCTTGTTTGTGAGCACAAATGGAGCCTTCATGTTCCAAATCATTCTTCCTGCCTCCTCTTGTCCTTGTATACTTTGCAGTGAGTTGTTAGCCAGACTTTCAGACACACAAAAGAGGAGAATGCCCTCTCATTGTAGCTGATACTGCCCTGGAGGTGCACCAGGTATGTATGTAAGTTTTAATTATTTAATTTTATTTAGTCATAAATCATTGTTTTACTCCATTACTCATGTTCAGAAATACATTATTTAATCCCAATCTGACTATTCTTTCATTATCTTTCAAGTCATATTCTATGTGTGTCTCAAACATGTATATTCCTTACACCCTCACCATAGGTTTAGGACTGTGCATCCCTTCTGAAAACCCCTGAACCTGTTCTTGGTATGTTCCCAATCCCTTAAAAAGCAGATCCATGCCGGGTTTGGCAGGCCTGTCTTCCCCCTTCCATTGGACCTTGTCGCTGCATCAACCTGTGCTTTCCAATCCCTCTTTCACAAAGCCTGTTCCCACTTTCATTTGTGCTCCAAATTAGTCCATGCCCGACGCCTTGTTGCTGAGCGTTGGATTGAGTGCTGTGCTATCCTACACCCAGCTTTGATTGCTGTTGCAGGGATCAGCTGAGGTAGCTGTGCTCCCTGCTGAGCCACAGCCGACCTCGACCTGTGAGAGAGCTGCTCTTGCTCTGAATCCTGAGAACCAGACAGGAGCGACAGAGAGAGATCTGCAACACTTCTACTGCTGCCTATCCTATGAACCAGGGCTCCCCAGTTCCAGTACCAGCAAGGAGAAGGACGGTCACCACTCTTGTCCTTCGCTGCACCTTGTCTGCTGCAGTGTCCTTCTCTCCCTCCTCCTCCATACAGCATGCTGACTGGCCGCCGGGTGTACCTCAGAGGCTCACTGGTCCCCGGTACCCCAGCCAGTTCTCCCTCACACTTGCCTCAGGGCCCTACACCCTACCCCACTCAATGCACTTGAGATATTAACCCAAGAGAGTGGCTCTCTCTACACTTACCCCAGTCTCAACCGACAGGGTGCACTTGATCCTTCCCTTCCCTCTCACCCTCCTTGCACTTGCTCGATCCTTATGCACTGCGGCGAAGATCGTTGTCTGTTCTCCCTTGTCTCTACCCCTTAATTGCACTGTCTAAAACTGCAGAATCGCCGTCAGGCCTATTTGCTGTCCTACACATTTTAAATGTACTTTTTATGCACTTACTCTGCCTGTGCAGACTATTATCGTCTCAAAATTTCAAGGGCTCTGAGTGACTGTTTGTTTTTTCACCAGGTTCCCACCCTCCTTGAGTGCTTTGATAAAAATACCTGTATTTAGGTGCTATATAAATAAACAATATGATATGATATGATATGATAGTTTATTTATGTAGCGCCTATACACAATGTGTTTCAAAGCGCTTCAAGGCAAGGGAGGGAACAAGGGAAAATACAACCACATTTGTTCATGCCATGAACAGTAAGGATGTGAAATTAACTATCGTACTCGGCCTGACGACATTTCAGATAGTGCAAGAGCTAAAACATAGATAAGGAAGGGTGGGGGAGAGTGGGAAGGAAATGGAAACAGACAGGCGACTACCATACTAGGCCTGACGACATTTCTGGTAGAGCCGGAGAAAAACAAAAGGTGAGGGAGAGGGGTGCAGAAAGGGAGGGGAGGAACAAAACAAGCGACTATCATACTAGGCCTGACGACATTTCAGATAGTGCTAGAGGGGTGGTGAGGAGGAAAAAAACAGTAATGGCATGGTTGAGGAAACAGACGAGGTTGCTATCGTATTAGGTCCAGAGACAATTCTGATAGAGTAAGTGCATAGAAGAAAGTAAGGGGAGGAGATAGGAAAAGGGAGAAGGGAAAGGAGGAGAGAACAGAGAGTAAGCAGTCAAAAAGAGTGGAGAAGCAAGAGTGAAGAGCGATTACAATTGCAGAAGTCAGTAGTAACACATAATGTTGCAAGCCAGGATACAAGATGAAGATGGGAATAGCATGATTCAGGGCCACCATGAGTACAAGATGCAAAGGAAGTCCAGTATGAGGGTTGAGAAAGAGTGACGCACCGTGAATGAATTGAATTAATGAAGTCCATAAAAGTCAAATCCAGCATTGGCCGGAAGACGATGATGGTGAAGGAAGGCACCAGGTGGGCGGGGCTTGCTAAGTGGTGAAAAAGAGCAGCAGGCAGGAAGGCACCAGGTGGGCGGGGCTTAGGCCAGGTGACCTAGATCCACTTGCACCTGCTCCCCATCTGCAAAGGAAAAGAAGCTGGAGGGCTCCTTAGGTAGGGAAACAGAGCGGCAAGCAGGAAGGCACCAGGTGGGCGTGGCTTGCTAAGTGGTGAAAAAGAGCGGGAAGCAGGAAGGCACCAGGTGGGCGGGGCTTGCTAAGTGGTGAAAAAGAGCAGCATGCAGGAAGGCACCAGGTGGGCGGGGTTTAGGCCAGGTGACCTAGATCCACTTGCACCTGCTCCCCATCTGCAAAGGAAAAAAGGATACAATACAATACAAAGGCCTGATAACCTCCCCATTGATTTATCTAAATCTGAGCTGGGCGTTTGGTCACCTATTCTCTGTTGAATCTTGAATGCAATAACATTGCCAGGAGAGGCACCCCAATCATGGGCCAGAGCCAAAATCATCTCGCTATATAAAAACTGGCAATCGGGAGATTGCAGCTAACTATCGACCAATCTCCTTGCTGGATGCAGCAGGGAATATCTTTGCTAAGGCAGTTTTGTAACATCTTTGAAGCTGGGTGTTCAGAAATAACATCATCCGTCATCACCAAGCCAGCTTCCAACAAGGGTTAAGCACCATTGACCAAGGCTTCCGTCTTTTCACCCTGCTTCAAAAGTACATAATCTTGAAGTAAACCAATATCTATGTTATTTTCATAGATTTAAAAATGGCATTTGACGGGGGCCATGGGTGAGATTGTGGTAAACATGAAGAGAAGCAAATATCCCTCCATCAATAGTGAGTGGAATTCTCTGTCTTTTCAGGGAGAAGAACGCCTTTGTTCAGTGCAATCTGGGTGGTGACACCAGGATCTGCCATTCAGGTTCAAAGGGGAGTAAGACAGGGGTGCGTTTTGGCCCCAACTTTGTTCTGCATGTTTACTAATAGAATAGTGATGCACCAAATTTGGGGGCAGAGGATACCTGTATTACTATATGCAGATGATGCTAATCTCATTTCTATGACACCAATTGGATCAATCCTATTGGCAAAGCATGTTTAATGCTTGAGCGCAAAGGCAATGCCACGCTGCGGTTTTACGCTAAATGCTAACGGCGACCGTTGCACTTGATCTTGACATCTTTAATCTACAAGTCAAAACTGCGGCAATGTATGCTTGAGAGATTTGGGGTTTCCGATGGTATGAATAATTGCCTGGTATAGAAAGTATTTATGTTTTAAAAGAGCGCTTTTTCTTCCCAGAACTACAGCTTCACGAATGATTTTAGCTGAGTTAAACCAAAAACATATCCTGGATGAAACTGCCTTAACGTCAGTTCTCTAATGGCTACGCTTAATTGTACAGGGGGGCTTAATTGACCAGCTGGCGCAGGATGGTGGGAAGGCTCTCCCCTGGTGTAAGCATGTCAAAGAAATATTACCCAGGATTGGGTATAGCTATTTGTGGTAAGAGACTGCCAGGATAAATGGAAAAAGGAATTGTAAAGAATTCTTATGTGGAGTACATACAAGCCAGAGCTAAAATAGAGAGCACAAAGTCTACGCTATTATATGCGTACTGGGATCATAAGCACTTTGTTTCATGGGAGATGTATATGGATGTGATTGAGCGCTCACTTATGCATGAGATTTATACAGGAAATTCCGGTTTTGGAGTATTGCAAATGGCGCCTGCATTGAAAGAATGGAATTCAACGGACTCTGATCTTTACCTGACCTGTAAGTCTACCATGGAATTGTTAGTCGACTTTTTTGTTGTTGTCGTTGTCCGGGATATATAAATAAAGCCGTTATCCTGTGCAGGTCAACGGATAATGTTCCAGTGGTTCTCCTTATTAGTACATCTTTGTACATAGCATAGTTAAAAAGAAAAGAAGGGATTAAATAGTTCTAATTGTTGTGAGATTAGTGAAGTCAGAAAGTCTTTTGACAGTATCAACATTCTGTTTATTGGATGTCATAAACATTACATTTATGCTTGTAGCTGCAAGACTAAAGATGTGTTTGAAAGCACATACCTACTACTAGACTAATGTGGCTTTTACAATTAGAAAGTCATGAATAAGGAACAGTAGTATTCCTAAGTGACTATCCAGTGATTTATAACAAAATGATTATCTAATTCCCAACTAATCCATCAGCATTTTGTCTTGCTACTATTAAAACATTGAAAATTACAAAAACAATAAAAATAATATAAATATATCATGACAGTCAAATCCTACAAAAATAAAATGATTATTTATTGGTTGTAAAAGGAAAACAAAGAAACAAAAAGCACACAACATAGGGCCCGATGCATGAAAAATAAGGGACTTGCGTGCGAAATCGCGCACAAGCGCCCGTTCATCAATTCATGGAACACAATGCGCGGGTCTTACCAGTGACTTGTGAGTAATCCACGCTGGTCCAACACGTAACTGCGACACCACGAACGCCTTGCGCAAGACTGCTAGCAAAGGGGCGTACGGGTCTGCACAGTCACCAAAAAAGAGTGCGGAACACATGGAATGAGGATCAACAAGCAACATTGTGGCCGTTACGAGGGAAGTCCCACAGTCAAATAATCGTAACGCCCATACGTGCGCTAAATAACCGTATTCATGGATTTCAACAGTGTACGGCAGCGCAAGCAAAAATACGTTCAAATCCTGAAACACGTACGCCACGCAATAGCTGGCGTAAACGTCAACGTGCGCACAAACAAATGCATAGAAAGCCAGCACGATCAACAAATGCCAGTTCTCGCATCAGTGATCGTGGCACACTGCAGGAGAAGGAGGATGGCCAGGGCCTGGATTTTTCTACCTAGGAACAGCCTTTTTGGGATGCCTGATGACCAGGTCTGTGGCAGGTATAGGTTTCCACATCATATCATATTAGACCTGGTCACGGAGTGGGAAGATGACCTTACATCACCCACCCTGTGGAAAAGGTGCTCAATGCACTCCATTTTTTGGCCACTGGCCACTGGCTCATTTCAGCGGAACACTGCTATAGTTGGGGTCATTTCACAGCCCACACAGTCACGCTGCCTACACCAGGTGTTGGCAATAATGACTGCACGCCCCTCAGTCCGCAGGCACATCTTCATGCCCAGAACACCTGCAGAAAGGCAGACCATGGTCCAGGACCTTTATGGGGTGGTGCACTTCCCTAAAGTGCTTGGTGCCATCAATTGCACCCATGTGGCTCTACTTTCACCGAGGGCTACAGAGCACATATATCGCAATTACAAGCACTGGCATTCCATTAACATGCAGGTTGCATGTGATGCCAAGGGCATCATTACTTCTTTATATGCAAATTATCCAGGGTCCACCCATAGTTTCATATTAAGAATTTCATCCCTACACCGGGCCCTGGAAGCTGGGAGGCATGGTAACACATGGCTCATTGGTGAGTATAAATGCCCCTGCACATGCATGCTTGCTTGTCACAGCAATGACAAACATTTTCACCTCTAAAGGGGACAGTGCCTTCCCTCTGAGCACGTACATGAGGACGTCAATACAGAACCCTGCCACACCGCCCCAGGTAAAATACAACACAGCCCATATTGGAACTCAGGCCATAGTGAAGTGCACATTCGGAGTGCTGAAGTCACGTTTCAGCTCCCTTGACCACTCTGGTGGTGAGTTGCTATATGCTCCACCAATAGTGTGCAGGATCATTGTGGCAGCATGTGTCCTGAACAATGTTGCAACATGGCTCGCGTCCCGGGGAACATGGTGGTGCCCCCATATCCACATCCACGGGCATGCTGCTTGAGTATGACTGCCAAAGGGCACATGGAGATGCTGCCGTGTGCCACTCAATGATGACAATGGGCCAATCAACAGTGCCCACAAAACCATCAAGAGAATGTGCCCCTGGAAGTGCAAAATTGTGTGCATCCCTTGCAACTTAAAAGACATTCCTCTCTCACCACCACAAGTAACACAATGATACCACTACCAATATGCAAAACCTTCCATTCACTCACCTCTGTGTCACTCAACCCATCTCATATGTTATGTAAAATTAACATCATACTGTGTCACGGTATGGTACGTCAATGTAAAAGGATCCACCCAAATGACTGATGCACAAGGCATATTTCTGAAAGATCTCAAGTATGCATGGAACAAGGGGTGAAAAGAACACTTGTAGAGAGCCCTAGAATCACTTACACCATAATAGTCACTCATGTCTGCCTATGTGCATGTCACACAATCAACAGTGGTGGCAACAGTGATTATGTTTGATGACGAAGTGTCAGTTTCATCAAGTGCATGAATGTGCCACCATGCATGGACCGAGGACTGGGTGGAACAGACAGACACTGTACCTGCATGGTGCAATCAGAAGAAGCAAGTGCACAGATCTTTAGAGGGGTGTGGCATTTGGCGGGTGGTAACAAGTTCAGGGGTGTTTCAAGTGCAACCAGTCAGTGGATGCACATGTAAGTGCAGAGATATGCAACTCTCTTGGGTCATTCCCCAAGTGCAGTGATGATTACACTAGTCCAGGTCACAGAGGCAACTGCCCCATACATTGCTGGGGGTGACAGGGGCGTGTGAGATCTTGAGGTACACCAAGCAGACAGTCATCAAAAAGCAAGGACAAAAGGAATGGAGAGAGTGAGAGAGCAGAGGGATTGTTTAGCAGGGAAGAGGGAGAGAGAAGGAAGAGTAGACGATGAAACACATGAGTAGTCCATGCAACTTAAGGATATGAGTCCACAAACAGAGGGCGGCAGGATCGGTATCCCAGAGGACATTAATGCAACATTCCTGCCTCAGAATGAGTGTGCAGGGAGTGAGAACATGTAGGAAGGACTGAGTCAATGGCAGAAGTAGGCTGCAGTGGAGCCAATTGGGACATGCAAATTTGTAAATGGCGCACAAGCCAAGATCATTTTGAGGGCATCAGTCCAGGATGGCTGTGTGGCAGACATGGTGAATAAGGGTGCCAGTGTGTCACCAGGAACAGTGCTGAAGAGGGGTTTGTACTTTTTTACCGAATCTAATGGTTTGCATGAACCATTAGATCTAAAAATGCTACCACCAAAGGTTCGAACACCAAAAGTTCGATCCTTTGGTGGTAGCATTGGAACAAAAAGAAACGGGGGCTGTGGGGTTGTCCCCCGCATCACCCCGCTCACTATACTTTACAGTATAGTGAGCGTGCAGTTGCGGGGGGACCCCCTGCAGCATTGCGAAAAAAAAGAAAAGGACCCTGCAGCGCCGGTTCCCGATCACGGAAGTGAAAGGGAACTAGCGCCGCAGGGACCCAGCGTGAAGAAGAAGGTAAGTGGGGTTTGTTATTTGTTGGGGTGTGGCTGGGGGTGTGTTGAGGGTGTAGGAGTGTCATGGGTGTGTTGTGGGTGTGTTGTGGGTGTGGGTGGAGGTGTGGGTATGTACGTCTGTTTGCATGAGAAAGGTGCAAACTTTTGGTAGTTCGCACCTTTCTCATGTGAACTTTCCTGTCACGGCAAAATCCGCCGCGGTCGGTTCACGTAGATCCACTGAATAGCACTCGGTCATCCGAGTAGAACATTAATCATAATGAAAAGGTATCAAATATGCATTGCAGCAGGCAAATTTATATGTCAAAGGTACATAGAAAAGGAATGGACACCTGCATGATGTTACAGGTGGCAGCAGAAGTAGGGCAGAAGAAAGGACACAGTAGGGGGTTTTCATGGAATTGATTTTCTGGAATGACATAAGCAAGTCCACTGTCCGTTCATGGATAATCAAAATGAGGATGGAATGCATCATTGTGTGAAAAGCAAATGAGACATCAAGGATGATGAGGACAGCAGGGCAATACGAATGGAGGGATGCCACCATTCATCATGTGACCCCAGTGTCTGTTGCCCTGGACTGTTCCAATGCACACTGGTGTTGACGTACATCCCCAAGAATGCCCTAATGGCTGTACTTTTGTATGTGGACCAACTTTGCTAGCAGTTTCTCCCGGAAGCTGTATCAAACTATTCACCAGTATGTTGGTGGGCAGGAAGGCTATGCATATGTAATATTAGCAATGTTTTGGACACGTGTGTGCCTGATGGAGGATTGAAACTAAACACCAGTAAAGGAGAGTATGCATAGATCAGCAAGAGTATTAGACCTAGAGCAGACGTTTGCAATGATGGTTCTGTAGGAGCAGCTGTACACCAATAGGGATGATACCTTCATGTACTTGTGAACTTGGTTGAGTACTTCAGGGGAGACATAAGTGAATGAGAAGAATGAATAATGATGATGTTGAGTGTCAGAGTTCGTCGAGGTGCGGAGGGTTGTGCATGAAGTGTCTGTCAGTAGTTGGTTCAGTCAGTCACGTGTATTAGCAAGACATATGTGGTGTGAGCGAAAAACAAAGGTACTGTAAAGGAAGCCTTGGAGAATATTCAGTGGATGTCTTCACAATCAATCAGCCACTCACCTCTTGCTCCTCTGCCAGAACCCTGCTTGATGGCACAAAGTACTACTGCACACCGATGGAGGTGCAAGGGAACACATAAGCCATCAACAAGAAGCAAACATATAAAATCATAAAGATTCAAATAATGGTAAAAGTACACTGTAAACCACCCGAACACGGTCAATGCAGACTTCATTGTTACTGCATACCAATGGTGTAATGCTGCATCTAGTCCAATGCCGCACAACCATGCACCTAGATGCGTTGCACTCGAAGCTGCATACACCATGTTGCCACATGCCTGAGAAAAGGAAGAAAACCCACTAACAATACGAAACCTGATGTGCTGTAACACCAACTAGCCCACACACCAGCACACATAGCAACATGTTTGTGTTTTCACAGTATTGTAGCACACACTAACAGTTGAACCATAAATTTGACCCGGCAAATGTGATAAACATCCCTAATCCCATAAACCCTGATAGATGTGTCACTCATTAGACCTAATACAAGTTTAATGAGCCATACCTCAGCTCAAACATCTGCACCTGCCACAGTCCACAAACTGTTCACCATGCTACACACTCACAAACAACCATGAAAGCCGGACACACCGTTAGAAAGCACTGTTATCATAATCGGTGAACAGTGGCCCGAGCAATCCATCAGATTAACAAGACCATAACCATCATTGGAATCACCCCTGGCTGATTAATGACCCCCTTGAGCAATAGTGATTGAGCAAAAGGTTAGTAAATCCAGAGTGAACACACACAGTGCCCCGCACCCATGCAAACACCACCAAAGTGTCAGCAAATGGCATGCATTCACCTCTTTGTGGAACTCACCTGCCTTGCATACGATGCACACCATCGGGAGACACGTTGCCTAAATGGAATACAATACAGAGTAATAGCACAAACTACATGCCCATACATGATCATAATTGATCACAGAAAGAAAATATGCATAGAATACAAAGTGCAGGGGAAACACAGGGTGACACAGGGTGAATGGTTATTGATTTTGATTTGTACAGAAGTACAGTGTGCCACACCAGAGAGAGGGAGAAAGAGAGTGACACAGAGAGTGAATAACAAGGAAATGACAGATCAAGGAGTCCATGGCCTGGTTACCAGATGTACAATGACATGCTGCACAGTCGGTGCGCCCATTAGTTATCCACACAGGTAGGTTACACAGTGACATGAGCTCTAATCGAATTACCACAATGCCATGTGAGCATGCAAAGGACATATAAGACAACCGACACATGCAGCAAAGATGCCCAACAATGAAGCATGCCCAACATTCAAGACGGTGGAAAAACTCACCAAATTATTGTGTCTGCATGTTGTAAATCCCACATGACCTTCACCAGTAAGTGTGTTTCCTAATTCGTCAAAGGGCATGAGGAGTGTGGATTTCGAATGGATTAGGATGCCTCACCTGAGACAGCTGTCACTGCCACATCACAGATTTCTGGAACAACATGGGAGAACATACTAAAACACCCATTGTGCAGTATCATTGAGACCGCACAAACCTGCTATGGAACAACAAACCTATAATTACCTGCACATGCCATCCTGTGCACCTGCATGCAAACATGCCAGATTACTTCACTAGGCATGCTGGCACGTACACCACTGCATATGTATAGTCCATGAGGAGTTAATGGCACACCTAAAGGTCAATCAATACAAAAATGTATGAAGAATACAACCAGGAATGGACAAAACAAAATATGACATGGCAACATCTCGCCGGGGGATGAGAAAAACAGAACACGAATAAAAATGTCCATCTTGGACCGGGGGGGCACTCAGGAGGGGGGGGGCAGGGTGCACGTCAACTCCCACATGGGTGGATGTTGAAAAAAACAATTCCCTCCATGGGCTCATGGATCCGGCTGTGTCGGATGGTTGGTGATGACTACTGTCCTAAAGCCATGTTCAACAGATGTGCAGCAATTGGGTTGTATGCACTCTGCAGTACACTAAGCACAAGTCAGTACACCATGACAAGGTCCAGCCATGGCAGTCATACAAATGCAGGTAGAAGTGCTACACAATCATACTAATTTATTTCATCTACATATCAATATTCAGGATGCACACACTTCATCACTCATGTCCTCATAATTTGGCAGGCCTCCCACACCTTGCACCTGATCCACAGGAATCAACTCGCTCATGGCCTCTTCATTTTCTGTGAGCTCCTGCTCCTGTGGTGATCCTTCTCCAGTCACCAGAGCAGAGGCGAGGTTGGCACCCAGCTAGTGTTTGGTTTGGTGGTGGAGGTCATTTGACCGCTTCATGACCTCACAAGCGATGCGCCTCTCATTGCCCAAGGCATTGATGTCATTGATGTCATCCGTGACTCGCTGCCAGTGGACCATACGCTGAGCAGGCGTATGTGTGCTCCCTGGCTGCGTGCACATGTCACAGTGGTGTTCACGCACGTAGTCCACGAGGATCTGGAGTTCTTCATCATTGAAGCTCCTCTTCCTCTATGTGGCGGTGTCCTGTGCCGTGCATTGGGATTGAGTCTTTTCCTGTTCTGCACGCTTTTGCTTCTTGGCATGTGGTGCAGACCCTGTGTGGCTGGGACCACTCAGGGCAGTAGGGGCTGGGCCATTGGTGGCCTGGGCTATGCCATCACACACTGATGCTGGGACAGTAGCTGCCCCTGTAGGTCCCTCAACATGGGATCTGGGGACAGGGGTTATACCCGGACGTCCCTTCCCCTTTGGGGCACAGACAACAGCTGACCCTGTGTGTCCGTGTACTGGGGGCAACAACAGATACTGCTGCTGCTCCCTGACTCTGGGTGGTGTGGACAGTAGCTGCCCCTGCAGGGCCCTCAACATGGGAGCTGGGGACAGGGGCTTTACGCAGACATCCCTTCCCCCCTGGAGGTGGGAGCACCAGCTTCTGGTGTATGTCCCCAACCCCGGCCACCTCTAACACCTTTCCCTCTTGGGTCCTTCCCACTCACAGATGGACTTGTACAATGGGAGGCACACCAAGCAATTGTCCTGTGCAAGTGAGGGGGCAGTGTATGTGATGGAAAACATAGTTGTGTGGTCCAGCAAGACTCAATATTACCCCTGATGAAAAGAAAAACGGGACGCATAACGCACAGGCACCCCAAAAACAAAATGCGTGTATGCGACACCTCGGTAGCTCCCATAAAAAGTATAAGCGTTACACGATATGCTGTGGCACCCAGCAACGCAAAAAATGCATACGCAAACCCCAGGAAAGCTACTGTAATGGTAATAATGGAGGTATGCGATACACTGGGGCACCCAGAGTATGAATAATGCATACACGACTCACCGTTAGCCTCTGGAAAAAGAAAAATACACGTGCATGTGCACAGAGGCCAATTCCCCTCCAAAATAAGAGGTTCACACTGTCAGAAGTGAACGTATTGCGTGGAACCCAAAAATTCTCTGTAATGCACCTGTACGTCCACTCCAATTCGCACGAGAGGTTTAATTTTCTCTTACGCACTCCGTAACTTACTCGATGAGGGCCTTTCCTCTGATTTCACGTGTCTGTGCTAATTTCGGACGCACACAGTAACCGTCACTCTGTTTCTGGCTGCCCACGCAAGAGACATGAAAGACCCATGTTCCTGCCCATGAGCCTTTTTACCTGCCTCCTACTCCCCTGAGCTGCCTTCTACGGGCCATGTGCTGCTGCCTGCTCACTGTGTGTGCCTGCTGCCCACCTGCCCTGCAATTTGAGTGCCTGTTGTCCATTGCCAGTGCTCCTGTCCTTGGCCCTGTCACCACCTCAGCTGATTGCGAAGACTCCCAACGTGCCATTCCATCACCACCGCTCTACAGCCCAGCCCCAGGACCACCTTGCCCACCCACACCTTCCTCGGGGGTTGCCATGTCTCAAGCAACATCATGTGAGGTGAGTGGCAACCCCAAGGCAGCGAGGCAGAGGGCTATCAACTTCACTACCTGGGAAGTTGACATCCTGGTGGAGCATGTCCTGGGGCATTATGATGCCCTCTTCAAGGCCCAATGTCGGCAAGGAAGGACGGAAGCTGATCTGGGATCGGATTGTGGGTGCTATCAATGTGGAGGGGGTGGCATCCCTTGACTACCACCACATGCACAAGCGCTGGGAGGACCTGAAATCCAGGACCCACAGCAAGGCCCTGCGTTTCCTCCAGGCTAACCAACCACTAGCTATGGCCTTTGGTGCTGTACAGTGACCCCAGTCTTTGTCATGGCCAAGTCCATGGCCTAAACTGTTATTACGGTAATCAAAGCTTTCATGAGCTAATTTATAAAAGATGGTATGTCTAATTCCATTATTGATGTAATCAGTTATATGCAATGCAATTAGTGTTGTCACCAGTAATGGCATCAGTGATGTGATTTGTAATGTCATCATTGTTCTCATACAACATGTAATTAGTGATGTCATCATTGATGTGATCTGTGATGTCATCATTGTAGTCATAGTCTGTGCAACAGGGGGCACTAAGGTAAGGTGGTTTTAGCAGAATTTCCAGGGTTTTGTTGCATTAGGTTTTCACTTTAACATCCCTGCAACTCGTTTTTTCCTTGAATTTCAAGGGTTCTGTTACACTGTATTGCTCAACTTAACGTCCCTGCAACAGAAGTTGTTTCCTTGAATTTCAAGGGTTTTGTTATTCGATACATAATTGGAATAACCTGGTTGGAATACCAGGCTCTTCCAACATTACTTGGTTAATCTAGATTCTGGATATCTTATGCACACCCCCATCTGTCTATTGTACTGCAAACATTATTACTAGTGTGTACGTGATGACTTGATACATTCTTGCTGCCAATGTTTTGCTCTGTGACCTGTACAGCGCTCTGTTGCTCCCGAATTGCTGCCATTTTCTTTGTTCGTGGTAATCCCAGGGGAAGCAGAAAAATTGGCTCAAACAATAGTTGGAGGTGGGAAAGCAGTGGTTTCACCTTACGGTAGAGGTGGGCAGGGGAAAGAGGATGACATGGATAGTTGGATTGTGAGGGTTGGCCAAGGTAGGCCAGTTTGAGTCAGATCAATTTTCTCTTACCGCGGTAATCCCGCAAAATATCCTAAGGGATATCCACGGGGACATCTCAAGACTCATTTGGAAACAAATTTGGCACTGGAACCAGCAGTTCTAGGTCATTTAGTCGAAATTAAATGGTCGACAGAACAAATGGTCGACACCAAAAGGTCAACAGGTCAAATGGTCGAATTTTTTTTTTCACATTTTTTTTTTGGGGGGAGGGTCCCCCCAACCCTCTTTTTTTGCTAAAAACCCCTTTTTTTCCCTAAACGAAAACCTAAAAAAAATATATAAATAAAAAAAAATTTGACCATTTGACCTGTCGACCAAATTGTGTCGACCATTTGTCTGTGGACCATTTGTCTGTCGACCATTTGACTGGACACCGGAACCAGCCTGGCAAAGGGGATAATAGGAGAGAGTCAGAGGAGAATTACACACTAGGTGAGGAGGTGAGAGGATGTAGAAAGGAAAATGGGTGAAAATAAAGAGTGGCATTGGGGATGGGGAAGACATTAAAAGTCTCTAGCATTTTCCTATTACTGCAGTAATTGTAAATGCTGCATCACCAGGATAATCAATGACGACAAAACAGAGCTTCTGATCCTCGGCACAGAGACAGCGATTAAAAAACTCGACCCCAACTATGCCTCATTTAACATTGACAACAATGTCAACAAAGTGATGCCTGCAGTCAAAACCCTTGGGGTCTATCTGGACTCAGCACTCACTTTCAAGAAACAAATTAACTCCCTAGCCTCCTCCACAGCCCATACTTGTAAACTGATCCGAGCATGTAGACCATTCCTAACAGAGACTAGCTGTATTACCTTATCTAATGCACTTATCATATCCAGATTGAACTACTGTAATGCCCTATATGCTGGATCTACAAGTATATCCTTAACAAACTCCAATCTCTCCAAAATAATGCTCTTATAGTAGCCTTAAACTTACCCAACAGAGCCCATGTCTCCACCGCCAGAAGGAATATCCACTGGCTCAAAATCAATGACAGGATCACCCTCAAAACTCTCTCACTCACGTCCAAATGCCTCAACAATATATCTCCTCCCTACCTAGTAAACAGAATCAACAAATGAACCTCTAATCGCCCCACAAGAAGGTCTAACGCCTTCACCCTGCTGGTGCCCAGATATAAAAAAAGCACAGCTGGCGGCGCCAGCTTTCCTGTCACAGCGGCCCAAACTTGGAACAAACTCCCCTTAGAACTCAGAAAGGACCAACCTTACCCAAGTTTCAGACGCAGGGCACTCTCATGGATACGATCTAACGACATCTAAGGTGATCCCCCTCCTTAATCAGAACCACTCGTCCTGAGAGACACCCTCCTGACTATGCCCTGCTAACTTGTCCCTAGGTACCCCGACCTCCACTGCCAGTATCCAGCTACAAACTGTGGCTGACTACCACTCAGCTCCTTCTTGCTTCCGACACCTGACAATCAACCGCACAAGTTCGTCCAAACTTTAAACTTCATTGAACTGTACCACCCTCCATTTCTTTCTGTTTCCAACACTTGGCATTAACTGTTTAGCACATGTAATCTATAATGTTTCTGAATCTGCTCCTACCGCTTACTTCTGTGTGTGTCACTGTAACAAAGTTCTCAAGTAATCTTGTAATGCTTGCGCCCGGCTACCTTTGGGTTTGGTTTTGCGCTATATCAAATAAATAAACAAACAAACAAACAAACAAGCAAACAAACAAACAATCAACAAATGCCACAGTTACCACAGTAATTGACAAATGCTGGATTACTGTGGGAATGATAAAGTGACTGCAGTATGTTTCTGTGGGAATTTGCAGGGAAGTTGCCAGTGAAAGCGACTGTGGAAATGAAAGAAGGGGGACAAAGAGGAGGCATGGGCCCATGCACTTTTAGTTGTATTTGTGTACCATGACAGTGGCCAAAGGCCCTGGCCGGTGGGATATGGTTATTTACTAGGGAGGGGACTACTGGCTTTGGCCATAGGCAGGGGATACTGGCCAAGGTCCAAGACCATGACCAGTGGGTAAAGCACTTTTTGACAAATTGATGCATGGCCGGTGCAGTGAGGTTATTTTATTTATTAGTAACAGGGATATGGGTAATGGACGTAGGCCTGGGGCAAACAGTCGGCCACAGTCTTTTTGCTTAATTATTGCAATGTAGACAGTGGACCCAGTGGAAGGTCATGGCAGTGGGATCATGTTAGCTACTAGGCAGGGGCATATGGGCCATATATGCGAAGGCCACCGGAAATGGCCAATGGGCCCTGTAGAAGATATGGTATAACAATACGTTTGAAGTTCAGTTAATAAAAAAAATGTAGGTTAAGACAGAGTTAAGATTATCCCATTCACAAGCAACAAATTCGAGAGGTGTTTGAAGTGACAACAATCTTAACTATGAGTCATATGAGATGAGAGGAGTGCTACGTTATAATCCACCCAAGAAAGACATTTGCAAGGCTGCCAGGACAACTACACACCTGGTTTCACCCGTATTAAGGATCATCAGTGCACTATAGTCCTGACAGCATTTTGGTTGGAGCATTTGGCCATGTTTTCACAAAACCAAGAAAGTTATGGTGGGTTTAAATAGGTTTGAAAAAACCCTTTTACCTGAAATGTGAAAGTAGGAAAGTCCATTTGAACCAAGTCACACATTCCACAACACCACCTAGCCTTACAAATGTCTGTCTTGGGTTGATTGAGCAATGTTAAAGTAGCACTGCCCTCTTAGACAAAGACAATTTCCTGGAGAAAAAGGTTTGCATTTGAGCTAATTTGCATACCCACAATGCTTTGCTGTTGTGGATCAGAACTGGAGGTGAACTTCCAGCGATGGCTACTAGGTGGCGTTGTGGAATGTGTGACTTGGCTCAAATGGACTTTCCTACCTATATATATTTAGTATGACTTCACACTAGCACAAGGCATGGTTAAGTTAGCACAACATTTCTGTGGCATTTCAGGAAATTGCTTTTCTTAATAACTTTCAAACGCTTGTATTAATAAATCCAGAGTAATATTTCGAGGTAGCCGCCTGTACATGCAAAATGTCAAAAAAGTTCAAAATTAACAGCTTTATCATTTAAAAAATGTTTACTTTGACTGCATTTTGAAAATCTTTTAACATCGGTTTGCCATAGGAAAAGAAAATAATGTTTCGGCCTAAATATCTCAAAGTGGCCTGCTTCTATTATCCTAATTTTTTGCAGGCACGTAGATTTTATCTGGAATTGGTGCACTGAAGAATACATGTTAATATTAATTGTACACAGAGTGTATGAGTTCTACAATACATACAACACAATTAACATATACAAATTCACATGAAAGGCAAGTCATAGCTGACTTTGCTGTCAGTTTTAAAGTGATGGACTAAATGTACATTTTCCGTACGAACTGTCCACAGAGCATATGAGTTTTAGAATACCTACATTACACTGTTAACATCTACTAAAAACTCCACATTTAACATCTCCTTAAAGACATGTCTCAGCTGACTTTTATGTGTGTTTTAAGGTTATGGAATAAATGTACACTTTCAATACGAACTGTCCACCGGGCGTATGAATTGACTTTGATGGCAGTTTAAAGGTGATGGAATAGGGGGCGCTGTTGCGCCGAAGTAAGGTGGCCGCTTAAGTGGAAGGCTCCGGACGGGGAGAGCGAATAATCGACACTTTCGTGCCTTCACTGCTGCCTTATCCGCGTGATATTGCTGGTGCCTCTCCGTGAGCCCCTCCGACACATTCCAGCGGCGTGTCGAGGTTGGACGTGCCCCGGGCGCTGAGCTGTGCCTCCGATTGTCTTCGGGCTGCTGCTGCCTCCTCCTCCCGCCTCGCGGCTCCGGAGACCGCGGCTCTCTCCGCCACCTGGGGGCGCGGCACTGCGGGCCGCTGAGGGGGAGGGGCGCCATGCCCCCTGGGGCGCCCCGAGCTGCGGTGGCCGGCGAGGCTGGCCCCTCTTGCTCCACTCATCGCCCTGCTGTGGACAATCCTGGGACCCTTCCCCCTTCAGGAGTGGCCGCTACCTTCACAACATTAACTGGATCCTGAGACCCCGCCGCCTGCCCGATTACCGCGGCTGGCCCTTTCGCCTGCGCATCGGCTGCCTTTCCCCCCTCCCGGCCGCCCCCGATTCAAGATCACCACGCCCAGACAACTACAAGGTAGGGGGCTGGGGTGGCTGGTGGGACTGGCGCCGGTGACCCTTGCGGCCAACCTAATTACTCCTGGTGTGCCATGTTGGCCCCCCCCACCACTCCCGCTTTGATTACGGACCCCCTGCCTGCTCTGGGCGGCTGGGATTGGCCCTGGACCCCTGGTGCTAAGACCTGCCGCGGAGGCCGCGGCTCCCTGTGATATCCGCCTGGATTGCGCCTGGTCTGGCCAGGCGCCATTGTTGCTCTCCTGCACATGTACTGGGGATCCCCGAATATACGTTGCACAGTTCCCTGTCTGCGAAAAGTGCCCGCTGCGCGCCCTCACCGCTGTGCCATAAACATTGACTCTCTTTTCCACCACGGCTGTGCAGTTGGGCATATGGGCTGAAATGCAATACTTCATCGGACTCTGAACTTAATATTACAAACTACTGGAGTGGATCCTCTGGTGTCCCTGCTGCCTCATGGTGCAATCCTCTGGCCTTGATCATACGACTTAGGCGGTGGAACTGCTGTCCTAGCCCACTTCACTTTCCTATATATACACCTGGGGGATCACAGCGTCACCCCGGCGGTCTACTACGTCCGCCATACCACGGCATTATTCAAGGAACCTACACCGATACCCTTCCCGGTGTCCTCGCCTCACCCCCCGGCCGGGGCTCTTGCTCGAGAGGAGGCCTGTGCTCGACCCCTCTGTATACAGACGGAGCCCGTCGCCCTGGTATCGCCCTGCCACCATGACTAAGGGAGCCGGTGCGAGCAGGAAGCAAAGCTTGTTAAATATGTTTACCAAGACGCCCTCCAAGCCACTCACGGACCCCCAGGAGGAATCATCTTCCACCATAGCATCCTCAGCCCCCGATGACTCACAGAAGATGCTTGAGTACATGCGGGAGGGCTTCACTGCCTTGCACACTAAACTGGACGACATGAATGGTACGATCTCATCCATAAAAGCTAACATTGAGAAAACCGACGGCAGGGTGGCTGAGGTTGAGACTAGGGTCGGCGCCGTGGAGGACGTCTTGGACTCCCTACGCACCGCTGTCTCTACACTAACCAACCGGGTCTCCAGTGTTGAAAAGAAGAACGATGGCCTCGAATCCCGCTCCAGGCGTAATAACCTCCGCATAGTCGGCATACCAGAGGACAACATCATGGAACCCATGGAGGACTACATTGAACGCACTCTCCTAATGCTTCTTGACAACCCCAAGCTTTCTTCACAATTTGCCGTGGAAAGAGCTCATCGCTCCCTGGCTCAAAAACCCAGGCCTGGTGCCCCACCCCGTCCCATCATAGCCAGAATCCTGAATTTCCGCGACCGAGATGCCTTGCTTCGTGCAGCTAGAACCAAAGGAGAGTTGCGTCTTGGAGCGGCGAGGATACACCTCTACCCTGATTACTCGGTGGCTGTACAACAAGAGCGCAAAACCTTCCTAGCGGTAAAAAGGAGACTCTGTGACCTGGGAGTTAAATACTCTATGCTCTTCCCTGCTAAACTAAGGATTGAACATGCCAATCAGACATTTTTTTTTACCATCCCAGAAGAGGCCTCGAAATTCATGGACGAACATTTCCCTGGCTGACCCAAGCACTCCTAATATGAATCTCTTGTGCTTCAATCTCTCTCACTATACCTGGTTCACACAGCAGCCTTCCCTGCATTCCCCCCTCTCTTCACTATGGACACTCAATCACCGGTGTCACACCGTATGGTCTCTAATTCCTGCTATTATAATGTAATCATATGCTGTTGACCACTAGTCCACTCTTTTCCACAGGGTCCACTATATGTCCCTAGACACTATGTTTATCTCTACATTGTCATTCCATCTCTTCGCTCTGTAGATCATTCCTGCTGTAATATATACCATAACATATCCTACTATGCAGCATCATACTCCTTACGCTCTCCCCAGTCCGGCGCGCCGTCGCTCGGCTGTCAACAGACCCCCAGGCGCTGATGCCAGAAAGTTTAATGTTGTTTTGGGATTGTTTGGGCTTCATCCCTCTTATTGGGGGAGGGATGTGGGTGGGGGGCGGTAAGGGAACAGTTTGGTTTTCTAAAAAAGTCTTGACAGCCCCCAGAGGTTCCACTGACATCATGCACAACCAACTCATTCATTTAGCGAGATTGCAGCATACACCATGGCTACACACCTTTCATCTCACTATCCATCATTTTCATTTAATTCACTATCACCTCTCCAAATATGGCTGATGATACCCTGACCTTTATGAGCTGGAACATTAGAGGGTTAGGCAATTATAAAAAGATGCGTCAGATCCAACTCCATGCCGAACGCCACGGGGTAAAGATCCTATGTTTACAGGAAACGCACGCCCGTTCGGAACAGGCGGAGCGATTCGCCAAACAATGGGGACCCCAGAGATACTACACCGATTACTCCACCCAGAGCCGGGGCACCCTCACCCTAATACATAGTAGTCTAAAGTTCACATGCCAACACTCCCATATAGACCCATTGGGTCGGTTTGTACTCATTACAGGCATATTACAGTGACAGGAGATAGCCATCCTAAACATATATGGCCCAAACGTTGATGATCCTGACTTCTACCTGCAGTTAGCCACGTTACTTGAGAGCTACCCTCAGATTCCTATCCTCTGGGGAGGTGATTTTAACACAATTTTCGATGTGGACCTGGATAGGTCCGGCTCTCGACCCCGGCAGCTGTCCAGGGCAGCATATACCATCCTGAGATCGCTCCCCCGTCTATCCCTGATCGACGTGTGGCGCCTGATGTACCCCATGGACCGTACATACTCCTTTTACTCTTCTGTACAAGACTCGCACTCGAGAATTGATAGATGGCTTGTCACAGATATACTGATCAGATGTATAACTCACTTAGCCATCCTCCCCAGAACATTATCGGACCATTCACCTGTCCTCATCTCCCTAAATTGGGGTCCAGACGCCAACAGAACTAGACAGTGGAGAATGAGCCCACATATACTACTTGACCAGGTCTTTGCCTCCGAGCTTGAGTCCTCCATTGAAGAATACTTTGAGTTTAATACAAATTCTGTTACAACACAAGCAGTGCTCTGGGAGGCCTTCAAAGCACACACCAGAGGGGTCGTCATCTCCAAAAGCAATGGCATACTGAAAGACATCCGTGCCGATATCGCCACTAGCGAATCGGCCCTATCGGTTTACGAAGCCCAGTACGCCGTTGATCACTCACCTGCTACTCTAGCGCTATTGAGCTCTGAGTTGCACAAATTCCGAGACATTGCTGACCGTGAGGTCAAGTTCCTGGACTCCCCCCAGATCGCCAGGAAATATGGCGAGGGCGAGCGCCCCGGAAGGATGTTGGCTAGACTGCTGCGCCGTGAATTCAGCGCACCTAACATTCCAGCCATTGATAGGCTGGATGGTACCCTCGCCACGTCCCCCCGTGACATCAATTTAGAATTCTATTCCTTCTATACTGCCCTGTACATGGAGGCCGATAGTGCCCAGACTTCGGAAATTGAATCCTTCTTAGAAAGCCTACCATTATCGGTCCTATTGCCGGACGCCATTGCCGCCCTCGAAAGAACCTTTACCCTCCAGGATGTCGTAGAGGCCATCGATTCGCTATCATCCGGAAAAGCTCCCGGCCCGGATGGGTTACCAATGGACTTCTACAAGTTATACAAGACCCAACTAGCGCCACACTTACTTACCCTCTGGGAAGAGTCATGCGATAGGGGTATACTTCCACCATCCCTGCGAGAGGCACTGATTACAGTGCTCCTCAAACCTGGTAAGACTCCCACGCAATGTAGCTCCTACCGACCCCTCTCACTGATTAATAGCGATATTAAGATATACGCTAAACTACTAGCCAACCGCTTAGCCCCGAGCATGTCTCACATTATTCACCCAGACCAGGCTGGATTCGTCCCGGGGAGGTCTACATCCCTAAACTTAAGGAGGCTTTTCAATATACTTAGCAGAATAGAGCCAGCCACACAGGCAGTGGCAGCTACACTGGATATGCAGAAGGCTTTTGACTCAGTCTCGTGGAGATACCTGTGGTGTGTACTCGAGAAATGTAAATTCGGCCCCAACTTCCGTTCCTGGATAAAGCTGCTGTACACCGCCCCGTCGGCCAGGGTCCGTACGGAGGACAGATTATCTCCCTCCTTTCAGATATCCAGAGGTACACGCCAAGGCTGCCCCTTCTCCCCACTCATTTTTGCCATAGCAATGGAGCCCTTTGCGGATATGATTCGTCAATCACATTCACATAGGGGGCTGCGCACGTCTGGCCGGGCGGACATAGGGCCTCATTACGACCCTGGCGGAAAGGGGTTTGCGGCAGCGTTAGCTGCGCCAACCCCTTTCCGCCAATTACGAGTTCCCTTTCCGCCATGGCGGTTTTTACACCTGCTTTTAGCAGGTGTAAAAAACCATGGCGGTAAGGGAACTTGGTGTTAATTACGCCACCGTAATTTACGGTGGCGTAATTAACGCCTTCCCCACTCCCATTATGCCCTATGGGGCAAAAATGGGAATGGGGAAGGGTAAATGGGGATTGGGGATTTACCGCCCCGCCAAGGTCGGAATGGGGCGGTAAATCCCCTTACCGCCATGGCGTAAACGTAGTTTGCGCCATGGCGGTAAAGTCACGGCCCTGGCGGTAACTTACCGCCAGGGTCGTAATGAGGCCCATAGTCTCCCTTTATGCCGACGATGCCCTACTTTATGTCCGCTCCCCCGAAATCAACCTTCCCCCTATTTTGACAGATGTTACTCGCTTTGGATCCATATCTGGTCTGAGGGTCAACTGCTCCAAGTCCACATTATTCCCGCTTACGGAATCTACACGACCCCCCCCCGAACTGCATGGGTTTAACTGGTCCCCCTCCAACTTCACCTACCTTGGGGTAGTGGTCTCCCGCCACACGTCGCAATTGCGAAATGATAACTACCAAAGATACTAACTAATCTGGAAATTAAAACCTCCAGCTGGACTAGGCTTCCTCTCTCACTTGCAGGCAGAATTGGAATTCTTAAAATGATTGTATTGCCCCAACTACTGTACCGTTTTACCAATCTGCCGCTGTGGCCTGGAGATAGCTTCTTCCAATCACTACGTAACACTTTCCTCTGGCACTCCGGTGCCGTCCGCCTCAAATTGACCACACTTACCTCCCCTAAAGCGCTGGGCAGATTCGCCGCACCCGACTTCATTAGATACTGGATAGTAGCCCAGTCACAGTTCTCTGCATACTGGTTCAACACCACCGATCCCCCCCCACATGTCCGCCTTGAGAGGCTGTCTGTATGCGACCGCGAGATTGGTTCCCTGATCCTCCAACCAGTTCCCCCAGACGTAAACTCTGCAAACCCTGTGGTCAGCACATCCTTGGCTCTCACTAAACTCTGGTCCACGGTGCATACCCCTCACCCCTTCCACGGCGACTTGCCACTGTGGAATTTTTTCCCTGACGTCCCACACGTCTCACCCTCCATGGTCACTCGCTGGGCCACTGCAGGCTTCCTGAAACTACGTGATGCCTTTAACCAGGGTAACTTCATTGAATGGTCTGATCTCCCTATGCCACTTAGGCGCCGTCCTTCGGCGTGGTTACAATACTCTTCACTTCGCCAACATCTCAAAGCCAGATATACAGACTTCCCTGCCATTCCCCCCGACGAGCCTTTGCTGGAAGAGCTCTGCTCCTACATCTCCTTCAGAGGCAAGGTGTCCAGACTTTACTCCTTATTCCAGGCTAAAGCGGCCCCCCATTTCACTGAACTCCGTCGCAAGTGGGAGAGGGACCTTGGCTCCGATATCACGGACGAGAGGTGGTCTCGGATGTGCGCCCGGACTCATGAGGTCTCTTATAACACTAAATTCAAACTCATCCAGTTCAAAGTCCTACACAGGTACCATCATACCCCTATGAGATTACATTGCATGTTCAATACCACATCCCCCTCCTGTCCCAGATGCGGTGCTGACCAGGCCTCCTATATACACATGCTATGGCTTTGCCCCCGACTCACCCAATTTTGGCTAGATATCTGTACCACCCTGTCAGATGTCCTGGAACACCCCATTACTCCAACTCCACTACACTGCTTGTTCCATGACTTCCTTCACCTGCACCGTGACTCTAGGAAACTAGCTGGGCTATGCATGCTTCTGGCGGTTCGCTGTATACTCCTCTGCTGGCTCCGGCCTAGGCCGCCTACGTACACGCAATGGCTCCGATCGATCTCCTGGGCCCACGATACGGAGCAATCCTGGAACACGTTGCAGCATTCTCACTCCAGACCGAGGGATATCTGGCCGAGATTTCGTGCCTACATGTCGGCCCTGGCCTCGCCATCAGTGTCTCCCTCTGCTTCCCCGGGCGGCTCCCCCTAGACTGGGTCCTCCCTATCCGCCTTGCCCCCCCCCTTCCTCTCTGATGTGTGTATCAATGCAGTGATTTCCCGCTCTGTTTACTCATGTGATCCACGCTGGTTAATATGTATCATTTACTTCTTGCTTTGCATATGCTGCTCATTGGTGCCGTGTGGCCCCCTCTGTTTTGTTTTGTTGTGCTGTCAAGTCAAATAAAAAAAGAATTTAAAAAAAAAAAAAGGTGATGGAATAAATGTACATACGAAATGTGTACAGAATGTGCACCTATGACAAATGCACCTACCATACATGCTCCTTTCACCCACGCTCCTACCACACGGCAGCTGCTGACTGATTTGCATATGGCTGGTCCCCTTTTGCAATGGTGCAGACGGGCTAAAAAACGGTGGTGTGGAAGGTTGCGCAGAGCAATTGCCAGTGGTTTAGATTCATTCGAAACCTTCCACCCATCACTTTTGTGCACACTCTTAGGACATTCATGTTCCTATAATACACATCTACTACAAGTTACAAATAACATGTGAATGTACAACATGTTCTCCTACCACAACAGGGACGTCATTTAGGGGTCGCCAGGGGTCGCAACTGTGACCGCTGATGTCTCACTTGCTAATCCTAAAAAAATGATTTTATTAAAAGTGTCTTTTTTTTAAATGCAATTTCCTGGGCTGTGGCCAGCACCATGTTACTCTTTGCTTCTGGATTGACTGGCTTTCTTGTTCAGGCCTCTTAAAATAAAATGAACAGGGGTTCCACAAATCTAACACTTTCAGCAGTGACCCTAAATAAGAAATAATAGGAATACCAAATAATGTGTCTTTCTGGAATTCTATACAATCATTGCTAGATTCATGAAAGGTTTATTTCAGGCACACTTCAGGGGGTGAGCCACTGAATTAGTCTGTTCTTAAACACCTCAACTCAGCCTTTCATCCTTCTGAGCTCGATAAATGAGTAGCAACACAGGGTGGGTGATATTGTATGTATATTTTTTCTATATAAAACGCTTAAGCTTAAGTGCTATATAATAACACATCATTATCATTTGGCCATGGACGTCTGCTTGCATTCACAGTAATTTGATATCATTGCCTATACACACTGATCTTAACGATACATATGAGGATCCATTCTTGTATGAAATGTATATCACATTATAGTGATATTGTAACCATATTTTTTGGAGTGTATTTAGGAACAATGCTATGTGATGCCACTTCCTGTTTTGTCAAGGGGTGAAAGGTCGCTTTCCATTGCTTCCCGCGATATCACTTCGTGGTGGGGTCAAATTACATCACTTCCCGTGATGTCATCAGAGGTCAAGGGTTGTGTGATGTCACTTCCACTACCCCTGGCATTGTGGTGAAATGAATCCCTGTACCACACATGCTCCCACCGCACACACTTTTTACGACACACACTCTTAGGACATACACTCTTAAAATGCACACTTACCACACACTTCATATGACACACGCTCCTAAAACACACGCATTTACAACACATGCTCTTATTACATGTGCAGCTACTACATGTGCTCCTACCACACACACACACACACTGTCCTACAACACATGATCCTACGACATGCGCTCCTACGAAAAGCACTGCTACAACACATGGTACAATGACACACACACTTAGAACACATACTCCTACTATATGTGCCCCTACTACAGATAACATATGGATGTATGACACAGGCTCTCAAATGCACCTAGGACACATGCGTGTCGAACACATTGTCCTCCCACACATGCTTCTATGACACATGCTTCTACAACACACGCTCCTACAACACACACTCTTATGACAGACACTGTAATGACACACATTCCTACAACATGTGCTCCTAGGGCTCTTGCCACTAAGACATACGCTGCTATAACAAGCACTCCTACAACATACACTCTGCAATATATGTTCCTATAACATGTGCACCTACTACATGTGCACCTATTACACATAACATGTGGACATATGATATGTGCTCTCACCTACACCTAGGACACATTCACCCTCGACACATGCACCTACGACACATGCTACTACAACACATGTTCCTATGACACACACTTCTACAACATGTGCTTCTATGACAGGCGATGCTCTACCATGCACTCCTATAACACATGCTCCTACATCACATGCTTCTGCAACACACACAACACACAATCTTACAACACACAGGCTTACAACACAGAAGCGTACAACCCATGCACTTACCACACATATAGTTATGCCACACGCTGTTATGCAATATGCTTATTTACCACACACACACACACACACTTATACTACAAGTTCTGACAACACAGGCTAGTATTATAACAAACACTCATAATCAATAATCATGTAACCATAAAAAAACAAGTTGAAATTATTTTATTTATTTTTTTTGTTACAAAAGAGTTAAGGTTAAACCAAGAAAAGCGTAGTCTATAAACATCAGAAAAAATAAAGTTAAGCTAACAACATAATAAAATGTACCAATACATTAAAAAATATATTTAGATCAGATATCATGGTAACCTTAACACACGCACACTCTTAAAAGCATACAATGCCACCATAAAAGTATAACAAATTCACACATAAAAACAAGTAACTGTATAAAATGTCAAATCATTCAAGAGAACAGTAAATGCACACTTATAATAAATGTTAAAAGAAAGTATAACATATTTTGTAATACATTTTTGCATATTAAAAAACTTTAATTATAATATACAGAAGCACAATTCCCCCACTAAAAATACACAGAATGTTTTCAAAAATAAATCTACAATAACAAAATATACATAAGCGTCGAAATATTATTCTTTACATATGCAATAATATCAATTGACCAATACATTTGTAAATTAATAAAAATACAAATATAAATGTTAATTAAGAAGGTACAAGTCATTATTGTAAATACATATAATTTACTAAACAATAATTATAACATTGTAAAAATAAGACATACACACAACTAATAAAGAATTACTGAAATATCATATACAGTAAAAACTTAGTAACATTTACTTCAACAAATATCATTAACGTTTACACATTTATAGTCATTAAACTGTGAATAAACAATGCAAACAATTGAGTAAATAATGCAAACTGTACATGCTATCAAAAGCAGAACAAATGTAATGTTCATTAAAAACATGAATAAAATCAGTTTAACATTTGTATTAAAAACAGACAAATATTCACACAACACATTACATTGCTGTTGTTATAAGGAATTTTCGAGCAAAAACAAAATATTGCAAAACAAAAAACAGGGTGAGTTAAGGTTACCATGACATTTGATTTAAATATAAAAAAATGTCTATGTATCTGTAAAGTTTATTATGTTGTTACCTTAACTGAATTGTTTCTTATGTTTTTAGGCTTTGTTGTTGTTATTTATTTATTTTAATTTTTCTAATGTGCCACATGCCCATAGGCCTCAGGGCGGCCAAATAACAAAACAAGACATACAAATGAAGCAGGGCACGTTAGTAGGGGGAAATCAGCTCAGCAAACAAGGGGTAATTAGCCTGGTGTGAGGTTGAAGAGATAGGTTGTGATTATTTTGTTAAACTCTTTAAGTTTCTTAATTGATCTCATACCAAGAGGGAGAGCATTCCAGACTGGGGGTCCTGAACATTAAAACTGGTACTGACAAATCTAACCAACTTGAACATAGGCTCTAGAAGGTATATGGATGCCTCTCAATTCCAGTATTGGTGGGCCAGTGTTAGAAGCGTGTGTGTGATGTGCTGTTTTACGGGGAGCCAGTGAAGGTCCCTCCTGGCGTTTGTGATGTGATCACTATTAATAAGGCCATGAATCATCGCACACATGGCACCATTTTGGATAACTTGTAAAGCTGTAATATTAGCTTGGGAGATACCAAGCATCAGGCTATTGCAGTATTCCAAGCAGGAGTTCACCAAAGCCGAGGCCAGCAAAGATCTGTTACTGGGAGAAATATAGGGGCGGATGTGGTTAAGTAGTTTGTTTATGTAACCACAAGAGACCCTAGTGTGTGCGACCTGGTGTTTCATGATAACCTCAACATCAAGAACGATGCCAGTTGTAAAGACCAGAGGGGGGGGTCTGCACTTCCACTCTCTATATGGTAGAGGGGAGGCACAGAGACCCCTGCCAAGATTCTCTGTTATTGGTAGTTGTGGTCGAGCAATCAAGGCCTAGCTTCTCAGGAGGTGATGCAAGCTGGTTCTTAAGTACAGTGTAGTCCCCAAGCACCCACAAAGGAATGTCCACACACTGTATTGGTTACAATACAGTCTTTATATAATTAATGTTCAAAGGTATATACAATATCATGATAACTCACTTGGTACTCCGAAAATCAGCAATTCTAAATATATACAGTTTCTAAAGTGGTACCACTAACGTTATTAGATCTCATTAAAGTGCATACGGTCAGATTGACACAAAGATCAGAATAAAGTGGAAACCAGCAGTAGAGAGAGGAAGGAAAGCAAGATGGTTGACCAATTGGCAGAATATTGGCCCTGTAACACTAGACACAGTTCTGTGTGGAGATCCCCCCACCTGGGCAACCTGAAGAAGAAAGATACAAGCCCAGTCCATATATTGTTCACACTAGACTTTCCAATAGTTCTGCAACCCCAAAGTACCTTGGTGTTGTAGCGTTCCGCGTCGGGGAATCAACAGCTCTTCTTGAGTGTCCTCCCTTTCAGGCAGGAGTCACGGGTCGTTGAACGTCCGACGGAGAACAGGTCGAGCTACGACGGTGAAGTGGCCGCGTCGTTCCTAACGGTGCTCGTTGACTGGGAAGCGTAAACGTCCTGCCAGGAAGAGGCGTGCGGGGCACCTCGGTGTCGATAGTTCTGGACCGCAAAGAGTCTCTGTGGTCTTTGGGTGGCGGGAAACCCACCGGTGAATGCTCCTAGGTGCATCGATGGTCAGGCCTTCTACAGCAGGATAGAGCAGCGACGATGCGGACGGGAGCGTCCTTGGATCAATTAATTTCTTAGACAACGGGAGCACGGCGGCTCCAGTCGGCGACGGCGTCGTCGTCGACAGTGGCGGAACACAGTCAAGGCACTTCTCCTTGGAGTTCCGCAGCAATCCCTGTATCGGGTCGGCAGCCTGTCGAAGGTCTGTCTACCAGGGAGTTTAGGCAAAGATCAGCTGGTGCACGATGGCCCCTCGTAGCTCGGGAAGGGGGCGCCTTACCAGGTCCTCTCTGGGTCAGTTCTTGAAGCACAGCAGCTTTCAGATTGCAAAGGAAAGCAACAGCAATTCTTCTCATCCAGCAGGGCTTCAAGATCAAGCTTCAGTTACTCCAGTTACTCGTCGTAGTGGACTTCAGCTTCTGAACATGATTCCTAGCAGTGAGAGGTCCCCAGATATACTGTTGATCTCCCATTCATTCCTCTGGGTCACACTCAAGCATCCAATCAAGACTACGGTCATTCATGCATTCAGGCAGCCAATCAGGCACACAGGGCATTTAGGCCATTCACTTCTCTCCAGACACTCACAACAAGTTATGTGTATTTGGACAAGTACCGAGCCATTCAACACTCCAAGCTGCATGCATACCGGTTTCGGGCAGGCCTGTCTCAACCATTGTGTCAACCACCAGATACTAGGCAGCTACAACATAGAATGTATATTCGTCACACACTCCATTCACCCAGGACCCACCCACAGGCGTACCCACAACATACGGTCGTTGAGAAGGCTCCAGCCAGTCTGGTCGGCGCTTCTGCACACTACCATATACGTAACTTCCACCCAACTGCCAGTCAGGGGGAAGGGACAGAGGCAGGGCTTCCCGGGACTTCGGGAAGATCAAGGTAACATGTGATGGAAGGCAAGAGGCCATGGGGGCCATTTTGTCTCCATCCGGAATCTACAGATTCCAATGACAGGGCCTGGGCACCCCAAAATGGAGGATGCTCAGGGCACCAGTTATTTCTGCATGGAGCTGCCATCAGCCCGTACCCTGCTCTGTGGGTCACACACAGTTGCCCAAAACATACACTAGGGGTACAGGGTTGCACCCCTACCATGGGTGCCATAAGGGTATACCATGGGCTTGTTCACCAAAACCAAAAGAGAGAGATCTACACCGCCAGGAGTCCCACCTGAACTCCTGCGCAGAAAACATGACAGAATACATGATAAAAAGCAGTAAAGGACAAGGATACAGAGGACCTGTCCCTTCGATGCATTTCCAGCATCACACCAGTGTCTTCACACTCTTGGCCATTGTAATTTTGCTACCTGCAATAGTAAAGCTCTGATAGTTAGTGGCAAGGTTATTTAGCCATGGCCCAGAGGCGATAATCAAGAGCTCTGTCTTATCCATATTTAATGAAAGGGAGTTCGCTGCCATCCAAGCCTGGAGGGTGTTATAGATAGAATTAATAGCCAGAGAGTCCTGTGTGTAAGTACCTGGAAGCTCCAGGACTACCTGGGTATCATTAATGTAGTTAGTATATTGGACACCCAGGTCATCAAGGAAAATCAGGAGTGGCATGATATAAATATTAAATAGTGTGCGAGAAATGCAGGATCCCTGAGGAACCATGCAGTTATGGCAGATGGGGAGGAACTGGCGTCTTCAGTAGTAACTCTTGCATTACAGGGCCCCAGAAAAGATGCGACCCACAGTGCAGTCATGTTAGAGCAAGCAGCCTGGTCTGTTAGCCTGGTGACCAACAATGATTGGTCAAACAGATCAAAGACTGCTGAGAGATCCAGCAGCATCAGAAGGCTGGCTGACCTCTATTCACAATGCTGGTGAGGTTAGATTTTAAATCTAGCATGGTGGTCTCAGTGCCATATCTGTCTCTGAAGCCAGACTGCCGTGGGCCAAGAATGGTATTACTCTCAATAAACTTCAGAAACTGAAGATAAGCCACAGGGTCCATGATCTTTAGGAGAAAGGGCATGTTAGTTATTGGGTGATAGCTTTTAGCGATCCGTGGGTCAAGATTGTTCTTCAATAGGGGTGTAATCCAGGCCTCCTTAAGTAGAATGGGGACATGGCCTTAGGAAAAGGAGAGATTAACCAGTTTAGTCACCCAAGGAAATAGACTATCCATGCAGCCTATGAAGATATTAGACGGGCAGCTATCTCCCGGGCAGGAAGTAGGTTTCATGCCTGCAATGATCAAATGCATTTCAGCTTCGGTACAATGGTTGAAATTAAACTCTAGGGATCTGCGGCATGGACCAGGGTGGTCGCTATAGAGTGATCGGACCATGGACAAGAGGTTACAGAGTGATGGGTAAATGATTTGACAGTACCCAATTGTATGTCCACCTATATGAGTAGGACCTTTTACCCATTGTGAGAATTCAATGGTGTCCAAAGCAGTGAGGAGGGAGACGGCATGATTGTCCAGTGGATCATTGGCCCAGAGATTGAGATCACCTAGCATAATCGTGGGGATGTTAGCTTTGGTGATCTTATTAAAAAAACTAGGGAGTTGTTCCTCAAATAGGGGCATAACTCTAGGTGGTCTGTAAATGACTAAGATGGTTAAGGTTATATTCTCTTTATTTTTTTAATTTTGCCACAAGGCTTTCACAGTCTTCTGGGAACTCATGAGGAATCAAATGGCAATTTAACAGATTCTTTATCAGAATGGCTACCCCTCCACCTCTTTGAACAGGGCGATCAGTGCAAAATATTTGATAGTTTGGAGGAATGTTGGTTTAACCTTAACTCTTTTGTAAAACAAATTGTTTTGAAATAATATATATATTATATATAATATATATATATTCATATTCCTGAGGCTTTTATTTAGTTTCTGTTTTTATTTGCAGTAAATATAAAGCGCAAACCTTGCCACAAGGGGCTTCAGAGCGCTCTACAAAAGAAATACAAAAATGAACATCAACAAGTAAAAAACAATTATCAAAAGAACTGGACAAACAAAACTTCAATGAAACAAAAAGGGAAAACCCAAGAGTCTTAGTTTTCATATATTGTTCAAAAGGGCTCATAACCCAACATTACAAAAACTACTGAAATCAGTAGGAACTAGAAAATAAATACATATCACAGACAATAAAATTAAGTGTCTGATGCTTTTCAAGATTTCAAAGTACTGGAGTAGATGAGCCTGTTACAAAGCATAGGCTATATGATTTGAGTTAGAGAGCTTTATGTTTCTAGAGAAGCTCTGCCATGTTACTCTTGCACCAGCCTATGAGGGTACAGTCTGTGGTATATCAATAATTTTCACGGTTTTCAAGTCTCCATGAAGGATCGTGTGGGCATCAATTTTCTCTTTCAACCATGTAAAAAATGCCTCACATGGCTCACAACTTGTTTGTTTGGGCACTGTCTTTGAAGCAGAGTGGAAATTACTGAGAGGCATAGGCCAGAACCTAGGGGTTTCAACCTAGGTTTATTTAGGCAACACAAATATTTATTTGTTTATTTATTTGTATAGGGCTTAAGAAAAACCTTCACAAATTTAAACAGGATTTAAATAAGGAATCACAAAATACAGAATCATACAGATAAATAATTAAACAATTTCATATACCAGACTAGACACGAACATATACAGTAACCTTCGACAAATCAAAACACCCAGACAGTGCATGAACATATCTATGGAGCTAATAAAAAAACAGTAAAAAATAAAAAGCACATGATACATCTAAAACTATACTTAATATTACTAATTTCTTTTTTGAAACACACTTTCAGTGCATAATTTCATACTAACAATCATTCTACAAAATATATAACAGGTTGCATGTCTACAATTCATAAGTCTAAAATATCAGAAAGTTAAGAACTAAGTTAAAATGAGTGCGTACTTCATAGCTATAAAACATAACCAAAATACCCAATAATCTCATAAATCATTCAGAGGATAGAAATTCATTTCACTTAAATTGATGCTACCCGGTTGTGTAAACAGTTTAGGATAATTCCCATTCATCTTTCAGAAATCTGACTACTGCTAATTGCAACGAGACTTGCTTATCAAACAATATGCGTTTCCAAACCTGTTCTAGATCCACTTTGGACACATCCAGAACAAATCTTGAAAAATAGAGCAGTCTCCTAGAATGTAAAGCAAAGCACTCGAGCAGCAAATGTCTCAGTGTTTCATTGGACTCGTGTTCATTACAGTGGCTACAGATAGATGTAAAGTATCCTAATTTGGTTCTTGCCTCAATTATTTCTCCAGTGAGTAAGACATTAAAGCTGAATCTCATATAACTTTTCCTCCACCCTCTATTGGGAAAGAGGTAATGGTATGGTTCCATGGCGCCCATACATTTATAATATGAGACCATATAAGAGTATAGACTGAATTGAGTTAATTTTTGAATAGTCATTGCCCAATCCGCATTTTGTAATAGTTGCTTCACTTTTTTAGGATTCACCAAAAGAGTGATAAGAGAGGCTCCTACAGACCCCAACAATACATTACATAATTCCATCAGTTTGATTATGAATTTCGATTTTGGTGTGGCCTGCTTCAGCATCATTGACAGATCGCTATAGAGATTATTTTCAGTTTGAGCAATTAAATTCCGAAATAATTGGAGGCATTTCCACTCCACAATACTCTTAAAGGATTGTAGCCCAAATTTGTAGTGAATTGCTACTATTGGAACACAATTCGGCAAACAAATAATGGTTTTTCTAAGCAGAGTTGATTCTAATTTGCACACGTCCAATTTGGCCGTTGTGAATGGGATTTCACTCCCATATAATATTTTCGGGATAGCTTTTAATTTGTAGAATCTCATGGCGGGGGTATACGAGAATCCTCCAAATTTGTTAATAACTACTCGGATTTGAGTAATGCAGGTTTTAACTTTGGACATATAATGATTTAGAATTTGAACACCATTTTCAGTTGAGTTCACAACAAAGCCCAGATAGATCATTGAATTTTTTATAATTAGCTTGGGCTTGTCCAAATACCAGCTTTTTGCAGGTAAAGATTTCCCCTTCTCGCTGAAACATAATATATGTGATTTCAATGGATTCACCGACAGGCCATTGGTTATCATATAATCTGCAAATGCCGACAGTAAACGCTGAAGTCCTACTGGTGATCTATCAAATAATAAAAAATCGTCGGCGTATGAGCACCAGCGGAATTTCTTGCCTTCTAGCTTTGGTTGAATAAAGGCAACGGTCTCAAGCACCGGTCCTATGTCAGCTGTATATAGATTATATAGTGTTGGGGCGAATATACACCCCTATCTGAGTCAGTTTAATGTCTTAATTGGCCTCGAAACCTGACCCTCGGAGATCAAACGAACTTGAATCGTTGACCCTTCATGTAAATAATTCAATGTATCTAGAATATCTCTCGGGAGTGCCATTAAGGACAGCTTCTTCCAAAGCATAGCTCGGTTCACTCGGTCGAACGCAAGAGACAAATCCATACTAGCCAAATACATCGGACTCACCCCTTTTTGCTATCCTAATTCTTGTAGCAGTGTGATTAACAACCCACCCGCTAATGTGCCAATGCCTTTTCTAAACCCGAATAGAAATGGCGAATACATCATTTCATTATTAGCCCATAATTCAATTTTTTGCAGCAAAAGGCTTGCGTATATCTTTGAGTCAGAGTCTAAAAGGGCTATCGGCCGATAGTTTGAGGGCAAGGATCTATCACCCTTTTTGTAGATTGGAATAATATAACACATATTCCACGAGGGAGGAGTGACCTTTGTTCTGCTTATATCTTTGAAGAGAAGGAAGAGGGCTTTCAACCACTTATCAGGATTCCCCTTGAATAGAGCATTAGATAATCCATTAGGGCCTGCAGCTCTCGAAGAACTTGCCTTAGTTATCCTTTTATTAATTTCATCAATAGTGAAATTACCCACCCATTGCCAGCAGTCCCTTTTGTGAGAATATGGTTGGTCAGGTTCATTACTCACGTACAATTTCTCAAAGTGTTCTTTCCATGTTTGTTCGTTAATTGGATTGAGATTACGTTCTATTGCAGATTTAGAGGTTCTGTTTATGAGCTGCCAAAAATGTTTTACCAAATTATTTTTTAAAGTGCTCAACATTTCCTCATTGTCCGCTTGTAACATGCAAAATTTATGATTTCTAATCCAATTTCTATGTATCTGTTTCACATGTTTACTTCCCTGTATTCTCACACTGTCTGATAATTCTAACAGAGAGAGTTGTCGTAAAGTGCGACGTAACAACATTTTGCTTGCCCACACTAAAGAATCATACTTATGTGTATGTTTTTTTGGCTCCTGGGTTTAGGTCTTTTTACCGAGTTTTCAATAAGAGTTTTTCACATACGGGGCAAATTGGGTATGCGTGAACCTATTTTTTTTTTCTTCAAATGTGGAGTTATCATGATCCTGACAGAAGAGGTCGTTGCATGCCTTTACGTTACCCGGGTGCCAGATGATCCTATTGTTCTCTGGGTTAATAGTGATATCACTCGACATCCGTTTAGGACAGGTACTTTCTACTGTGATACACAAATTCAATTTGAGTATTTTATGATCACTCATCATAGTTGGCCGTAGGGTGAAACTAGCTACCAAGTTGAAAATATCCGCAGATACATATATATATAGTCAATAGTAAAGAATTTTACTCCAAGAGTCCAGGTTATATATGGAACATCTAACCTCAGCAGATCATAGGTTGCTTTCAAACCCCATGTTCTAAACAGCGTGTACCAACAATAGTGATCTGTTTTCCTATATGTCGAAACCCTTGATTTAAGGCCAGTGATGTCAATAGACTCAACTCTTCTATCAGGTGAAGATTCGGGGAGTGAAGTTGACAGCTCCTCGCATAACATCATATTTGTATTCAGATCCCCCATCAAAACTATTTGAAGCCCTGGATATTTACAAAAACATTTCTCCATGATTACTTCCATTTCGGTGATTAAATCACTTAAATACGACCCTGGGGACCAATATATGTTCCATATAAAGACATAGGCTAAACTCTCTACCTTTACAAGAGCTCCCAAAGCGAAGGGAGGAATTATAAAGGTTTCAATCAGGGAGATACCTATGTCAAGTTTTATTGCCAAGAGTAGTCCACCCTTCGGTCGACCTATCCGTCCTTTAGAGGCCAGAAGATGGAGGCACTCGAAGCCATCCAACTGGGCCTTGGTAATCATCCATGTTTCTTGAATATATACAATACTTTTGCTTCTTAACAATTTACATAATTCAGTAGATGAAAATAAATGATAGTTCCCTCAGGAGTTCCATGACAATATTGCAAAGGCCTTATCCTGATTTATATCTGTTGTTTGAGATTTTGAAGCTGTGAAATAGAGTCTCGAAGGCTCAGGGCCGGCCATCTCCAGCTTGAGTCTTGTTCTTCGAGACTCTCTGTTTTTTTTTTTTTGTTGAACTTGCCCCACCAGCGGTCCCAATTTGACAGGGTCGTATGTGTTTGAGCCCTCAGACTGTGTGCTTCCTTCCCTGAAAACCAGTATGTCAAATCCCCTCCTGTTAAACTGATCAAGTTCAAGTAAGACATTTTAAAACACTAGTTTTGAATGGAAAACTAATCTTAAATGATCCAAACATTGTGGATGAATAAAATCCACCCTTTTTATATCTGCCGTGGTCAAGTTGGCTAATTCCGGAATATCATTCAAGAGTTGTAGCGATCTATTCCGATTCATGGCCGGTTGAAAGCCACAATCGAATATAGGGTAAATTAAGATGCTCGGCAACTCCAGATGACATGGTTTCCTCCATTGAATATGTTTAAATTCCATGTCCATAAAGTGTTTTGGAGATCGATCCTCAATATCTCCCTCCCGGATTCCACCCGCAGTGAATTGGGCAATCCGGGGAGGAGGTAGAGGTTTAGAGCCAGATTTACTGTTTAGACTATTCATATCTGAACGCTGAAAATTCAAGGATTCCAGCTCCCTTGAGCAGAATGCATCTTTCTGTTGTAATAAATTAGTGACAGGATTATAAGTTCCCATGAAAGGAAGAGCTTCTATCTCTTGGGTAATTTTACTCCTCAGTGCTTCTTCCACTGCTGTTTTGATCAACTGGTCTACTTCAGATTTGCAGAGTATAGTTTGATCTGGGGGTCCCAGAGCTGGATCAGCCACAGCAACTGATGCCTCTACGATGTTATCAGGTTTGGGTACTGGTTCCCTAAGCCTCGACACTCCATTCACTATATTGGAGGGCAATTCTTCACCCATCAGCTGGAACTCTTTAGCGGCAGGGTTCAGAGTGGTGCACAAATTATTCTTATTACTATCCTGCTCCATTTGAAGGGAAGGAATACTGTTAATGGGCCGTTGAGCTTTTGTACTACTTGATAGCTCAGGAAGAGTTGATTTATCTTCGGGAGTACTTATTCTTGTAGACGTGAGTGTTTCCGTCTCTCTTACAGTTTTCACCCTTAAAGCTTCCGCCACCGCTGTGCTAATCAGTCGCACTATCTCAGATTTGCTTAACATACTTTTTTCTGTAGGCCCAAGATTCATATTACTGTCAGTATCACGTACCTCCAGGGTACTGCCTTCCTTTAAAAGGTCCCCCCCTTTCTGTGTAGCAGGATCCAGTGTGCCCAAACTCAATGATTCCACCACTACCTGATGCTCATTTATCATATGGTTCACAGTCAGCGAAAGAGAACCAGGCTTGATCGTAGACGATTTCAAAAAAAGACCATAGCTTTCTCTCTGTTCCATCAATTGAACAAAATTCCCCTTTTCGGGGGATTTTTTGTTTTTAACAGGCTTAATTTTAGTAGGAGATGTTTTATGCAACATTTCGTCAGAAAGTGAGTTAGCTGGAATAGTATAAGCACCCTCCCCGATATTTGTCCTATCTGAGTGATCCATTGTGTCTATCTCCAAGTCTGTACCTTGATTCCTATCTTCTCTTAGAACATTTCTCCAGGTGTTTTTAGAGGTTTTATTCCTTTGGTTTAAGAAGGTCTTTTTATTGGTAGGGTCTACAGTCCCATCCTTCATCATTGATTGCTTATTCTTGGATGGGTTTTCCAGGTCAGATGATTTTTGTGGTGAGTGGGCCGGAGGCATAGCCACTTTAGAGTCCTCCATTCTATCCGCTTCCTTATTAAAAGGGAAGCCTATGGATAGTAGTTTTGTCGCCAACTTAGTAGGCAAAAGTTCCAGAGATTCTAAGCCCAATTTGGCTTGTAATAATTGTCTGTTCATCAGTATTCGTAATTCCATGAATCCAGTGGAATGGTTTTTTAATTCCTGGAGTATTGATCGGAGTAGCCCTCCCATTTCTGAGGAGGCATCCTCCTGTGCTACAAATGAATTCAATGGATCTAACAGATGTTGTGTCATGTCCCGCAGATCCCCTTCTGCTGAAAAGAAATCTGGGGGCGTGTCTAAGAATGATGTCTCTGGAATGACCACCACCTCCACTCTGGGTGTCTCTCCAGACCTGCTTGCCTCAGACTCTTCCTCCTGTAGGATCTGAGCGCAAGCCCCCAGAAATATCATGGAGGAGTGCGCAACTGCCTCAGAGTCCAACAGTAGAGAGTCGCTCGGCTCAGGAGGGGATGGTGTTAAAGGCATATTCATTGCCATTCTTAAGGTGTTTTTTACAGGAGTGAAAACAAGGGGAGCTGATACAATATCATCATATAATTTTATCCCCTGCGCAGTGATACTTCTAGTGGAGGGGCCTACTGCTGGTCCCCTAGAATACACGTATTCAATACTGTTTCTCCATCTCGACATTGTTATAATAAATTTCCACTAACAACCATTAATTACCAATCTGACAGATCCCCACTGCTTAATTCACTTAGACATACAGAGTGATGTTATTAAGGGGATTGGGAATCCCAGAGTGTTCCTTTCCCTCTAAGATCCTAATAGGCACCCTCGGGTGTCAAAATAATGTTGTTCAGTTATACAATGTGAGATATGTGCATACATATACAATGTTAAATGGGGATACAGTTGCACTATGGACTGAATATTGTAACTAATCCCCTCTGGAATCAGTCCAGCCCACCCACTGTCCGGCCGGCTCACAATCTGTTGTCCACCCTGTATCTTATGCCCTTGGAGATCTCGAGATTGCCTCATAGGCTAGTGATAAAGGATCAGCCGCTCCATGCCCAGCAACATCGTGATCATGCCAATCTTACCTGACATGCTGAAGAATAGCGAATTCTATGATATGCGCTAGTATTTTAAGGACAAAATAGGGGTAAATTATGAGTTCGGGAGGCGTATATCATTCCACCCTCCACCCAACAGCGAACAGCAAACAGCATACTTTCGCGTACTTCCGTGTGCGCACGTGGTGCGCTGCACACTCTATTTTTCAAACAGAAAGGGGCGGGAGCTGGGGCGTGGATTACCGCTCCTGACCAATCATTTCAGCACTGTTAACAAGGAGAAGTAGAGATTTGTAACACATGCACTTTAAATTGAGGAAAGAACAAATTACAAAGAATTAGTGTCACTTTCAACATCCCAGTTAGAGTCCCAATTAAACGTCCCAGTTAGAGTTACAGTTAGGGTCCCAAATAGAGTCCCAGTTAATGACGTTCAACGGCCAGATTGCAGCCCCAATTAGAGTCAATTAGAGTCACTTCAACTGCTTGAAGTATTTACTTGCATCAGTGGAGTCAGGTAACTTCCGTGTTGCCTGGATAGACGTCCACTCCTCGGAGCTCCGTGGTACAGATGAGTTGAGGTGAAATGTTTCCAGCAGCATACACGATCCGTCAGCTCAGCAAAGTCTGTGACAGCAAACAGCGTACTTGCGCGTACTTCCGTGTGCGCGCGCGGAGCGCTGCACACTCTTTTTTTCAAACAGAAAGGGGCGGGAGCTGGGGCGTGGATTACCGCTCCTGACCAATCATTTCAGCATTGTATCAGTGGAGTCAGGCAACTTCCGTGTTGCCTGGACAGACGTCCGCTCCTCGGAGCTCCGTGGTACAGATTAGATGAGGTGAAATGTTTCCAGCAGCATACACGATCCGTCAGCTCAGTAAAGTCTGTGACAGCAAACAGCGTACTTCCGCGTACTTCCGTGTACAACACAACACAAATAATACAAATCAACTCAGAACAAATCGCAGGATGCCTACCCCGTGAGTCCTAAAATAAAGAAATCAAAATAATGTTCATGGGAATCAACAGTCTTTCAATTCAGGTTTGCTACAGGGAATCCTTTGGGCATTATTGCTCAGTCTTGGGTATTCAAGTGCCCACTGCAATTCTTTAATTGAGTTCAATGTCCTTTAGTTTTTCTTTTGTTATGTTTTTGGTACGATCTTGTTCCAGGGTTCACATGTGTCCAGATCTGGGAGGCTACTTGGAAGAGGCTGGAGCCCTTAGGTCCCAAAGCTTCCCATAGGGTGTTGATGGGTTGGCCTGTCTGGAGGCAGGTGCTTAGGCTCTGGTACCATACATTGTCCAACCCCCACACCCCTCTTGCTCGTATTTTTGCATTGTTGCAACAATCTCATTCTTTGAGAACCCCCCTCTATTCCACTCCTTCTACTGTCGCTGTGCTACGCCATACTCTTAGCTCCTATCACCTCTGTGCCACCTTGCGACATGCTTGTTTCTTCTCTGCCTCACCACTCTGGTCCACCTGGCATATTACATACCTGGGGTACCTACTCTCTCTGTCTTAGCTTTCACAGGATATTTGTTCTCTCCTCTTGTTTCTCCTGAATCTGGACCCCCTCCTCTGTCTGGTCTGTCAGCACTTCCTCCTGTTGGAACTATCCCATGTCTTCTTCCTCCTTATCTCTCACCACTTCCTTCTGTTGTCTCTACTCCTCCACCCAATGTAACACCACCTCTGTCTCCTTTATCTCCATATCGTCCTATGCCTGATATCTCACCACCTCCACTTGGTGGCTCCCCACCTCTTACTCCTGGGAGCTTACCACCACCTCCAGATGTCATTCCAACGCCCACTCCTGTCCTGTAGCTTCTCTACCTCCTGTACCTTATGTCTCAAACCTCCTCATGCTACTTTGTCTCTGCCTTTTCCTCCACTTTATACCTCCGACCTTCTTTCCTCACTCTCCAATTTGTCTCCTCTCCTCCAGCCTTCTGCACATCAGCCTCCTCGTCACTGCACCTCTCGCATCTCCAGCACTCCTTCGCGGCATGTCTACTCCCTCTGCACCTCCACACCCTTATTCCAATTCATGCCCCTTTTATAGGGGGCTATCAGTATCTGCCAGAATTCTCCTCTCTGGCACTTTAAGCGTATGTTTTTTTTTTTATTAGAAAATGTGATTGTTTCCTTTCAGTTATTAGGCAGTTACCTCACAGTGTCGCATGCGTCACCCCTCCCTCTTGTGGGTCCATGGCTGAGCAAACAACTACTGTTGCCATCTTGGAATCATTGTGCATGCATGCCCTTGTGGGTAGTGCAGAGCTGTGCACTCTGCAAATTTGCCTGCCTCATACATCTCTCTGTGTGGGAATGGGTTTAGGCACACGCAGGACTTGCCAATGCTATCCAGGTTTGTGACAGATTGAGCAAATTTTTCATGTGAGGTATGCTGCCCTATGGCAGCTGATCTCATCTCTCCCAGTAGTTATACTGGTGATGAAAGAGGACCTTAAAGGGACACATCATGTTTGTGGTGCCCAGTGACAAGCTGATGTCACGCAAAAAAGGAAGGCTAGGGGAGACCAGGGGATCGTCACTTTGCGGATGGCAGTATCCGCCCACTTTTACCCTTAGAGCAAGGCAGGGACCTTTGTCATAATAATATATCTCCTGTCTTAAATGCTTTCATCGAGTCATCATTTATTTTTGGGACTTCCCCCTGGTATCACAGCATCTTACTGGTCAGAATCATAGTAGTAATGGAGAGTAAGAGTGGGGCCTTGCCATTCAATACACCAGACTTTACTTAGTTACCATTTGGACAAGGTAGTGGAATATAAGGCACACCTTCTACTTGGTGTTGTTATCAAGCTGCTAAAAAGGTTTGTAGCAGACCTTTTAAGCGCTTTGAAACACATTGTGTATAGGCGCTATATAAATGAACTATCATATCATATCATACCTCTCTGATACAACGGCTTGTTTCTTGCAACTGGTTTTCAACTCTACGCCAAAGTGAATTGGGTTAGATGGCTTGATGTCCTGGTGGCCTTCCAAAGCTCTTCACAGATCCTCTATTTTAATCTTCCTATTTTCATATATGTGCCCCCCTGCATAGCCAATATTTCAGATTGCATTAAAGTAGATGCAGGTCTGGCCATGCTCAAATTCCCATTAACTTTTGATGAGCGATCCCCTGGGCTGGGGTCAGAAACCTCCTTATTCTACTATTAGTAGAATCAGCTATCGGGGTTCCAAGAATAGAACCCACATCTCTTTGCCTTTGGCTTGTATCCATAAAGTCATGATCAACTTTTTGTAGGGTAGATGAGATGGGGCGGGAAAGTACGAGCCCTAACAGTGTTAAGGACCAACACCTTGAGACTCTTCTTCCTTAACTTCCTTTCTGATTTTATCCATCAAGGAAGGTAAGCACATAACCCTCCTTTTCTTGAAACCAGTGGCTGGGGTATGACCGTCTGCACTTTTGACACTGACCGGTCCTAAGGTTCTTTTCACGTAGTTCCTGTAGGTAGCTCCCGCTCCCAACATAGCACAGCACACATTCTCTCTCTCAGGTGTACATAAGCCCTAATGTCAAAAACGTGACTAACGTTCTCACATACATAAATGCAGAAATATTCCTAAAACTGTTATAGACTGCACAATACTCTGTAATTGTATGTGTTGTACTCCACACGCATCCAGACGTCAACTCTCATGAAAGTGTCATGTAGTGCAATATACATTTTCAGAATAGACTCTGAATCAGTCCGTGTTTCTAATGCAGATCACCTGAAGAATTAATGCTTTTTCTACAGCACAAACAAGATGACATCTCCAAAGGGGTAGTTATGATGTTTGCTGAAATAGATGTGCTTTTACTTTCGTGTGCAGTAAAGAGCAGGGGGCCGATGTGAGGTGCATGTATGCCTCCCGCTGTACTAGCAGACTGCTAGCCGCAAGACCCCGGTTCTGAAAGGGTCTTGCCACTAGCAACCTGACCCCCCCCCGTAACCCCACGCCACCATCCTTATGAATACATTAGTGAAAGTGAGCGCCTGTCACCCATGTATTCATTGGCTGGAGTCACACACGTGTGTAGAGGCTTGGGAACAGCACTCCACTGACATCATGATCACATTTACAGGGATGGGCCATAAAGGACCTGTCGCTAAATGCATTTTGCTGCTTCCCAGGTCTGTTTGAGAGCTCAAAGGTACAAATGAAGAATGAAATGAATAGAAACGCTCATTAAAAGCATGAATGTTTCTATTCACTGTAGGAGAAGGCTGTCCGGGGCTTATACAGAGAAAAGTGTGCTTTCCCATGCGCCAGTCTCAGACGAGAGATCAGAGGCACAACATACGTGCACTTCAATCACATTTAATGTGTGTCACTCACACCTGCTTTCGGCCCAGGGCCCTTAACTATGCAACCCTCCTTCGGAACAATGCATTTGCTTGACATTTCAGTTTGTCTGTCATAAATGCACTTTTCAGAATTCTGGCCGCTCACTGCTTTCCCTTATTGGGCAATCCTGCCGCAAGTTGTTCTCCGTGGAAGTCATGGGAGTTGTGCCAAGGCTGACAGTGAATGGGGCGCGGCCTAACACATGACACATTACCCTACCTACATTTGTGCTCCAAGGATGACCAGGCAAAGGGCAGTTGGCAAAGTGTATCATCTGTTTGCCTGTCCTCCTGGTTTGCCCACCTCTCACCTTCCACATGATGGTGGCTGCAACCATCACGAGTTCCTGCCTTGTCCTACTGAACTCTACCTAGGGTCTGGAAGGCCCAATTGTTCTGTGTCATCACTGTCTAGCACATCATGAGCAGAATCAACTTCATTAAAATAGTTAAACCCATATCTTGCGTCCTTAACTCTAGCTTAATGTCCCTAAACAGGAAAGGAATCTGTTACTGGTTTTACCCAGGAAACAGCCAAGAGGGCACTCGCCCTATCCTGGCTCACTACTTTCCTGCAAAAAAACTAAAAAGAGGTGCACGTCCTTGGGAGTCAACCAATTTCTTTAATTATGTTGCTAACCCTCGGTGTGACTTACATATAGAAATCACAGCACTCGTTGGTCCAAAAAGATATACTTGGTCCAATTCTTGCTGTGTGTTAAAACACAATGGATAATTTTTTGCCAAGCTCATATATTGCTTCTTTATGAGTCAGGTGGATCAGGATATCACCCTGAACCTAAAATCATCAACCGGTTTCAGCGGGAACAATTAGTTTGCTGCTTTCTTTAGGACTATAGAGATAATTGTCAAACTCTATACATTCACAAATGGACAGTAATAGCAATTTTCTGTCTTTAAATTTCTTTCTCTGGATCCGGCGTATTCCACTTCTAGATGGGACATCTCATCTGAGTATCAGCTCCCTGCAAGGGAAGTATACACATCAGAGGCCTTAAAGTATATGACTATTCTATTTTCTTAGCTTTTCTAAAACGTATGGTTTCTTACCACTGTTTGTCGTCTGGGGTAGTGAGCCATCAGTTCGAATTGTTTTATTCCTCTCAGGAGTTTTGTGGGCTCTATTGAGTAAGTAAAAGACTCCTGGTCAGTTCTATCTATCTGAGTACAGTGTCTACTGAGTTTTTTCATTTATCATTGTCTCACTTACCGTCACTTAGTTTTGTCAGTGTACGGTAATCCCTTCCGATCTTGTCTATTCATTCATTCTTCTTACATGTAGTGGAGCTATCATTCCTACGAAACATAAAAAGATGATGTTGAGGGTAGGTATTTTAGGTGCTGCTCCAATGTTACATCTCAATGAAGCGTATACTCTGCTTGCCTAATATTAGGTTAATTATAGTTTATAGAAAGAGATTGCTAAGGCGACTCTCAAGATTGTATGTTGCCAGTTGTAATGTAAAACGGAGTCTGCATTATCACTTACAGTCCCGTACCACGTGCATTATAGTGTCCCTTGGTAATTAATACAAAGCTACAGATGGTCAAGGCATTGTTCCCTATCAGCATATGGAGCGCCGCATGTTGTGACATAGCATGACATTACGTTAATGCCCCCTATTATCATTCTTAATACATAGGGTAACGAACATTGAGAGGATGTAATCTCGCTCTTTTTTAGTAGTTCAATCTGTGTCCCGCGGCGTTTCCCGAACTGGGCACCCATTGTTAACATCTTTTCTGAACAGTTTACAATACAGCAGATAGTGCATAAAGAGCGGATGTCATCTTGCTCTTGTCAGTAAGTTAGGCTGCATATGGGAATGTGTGTCTCGCGGCGTTTCCCCGAGCTGGGAAACACGCCGCGTGTGTTGCACGATACCCAATATATGTGCTGATGTCGCTCTTATGTGTATACAGTGTTTTATAGCAGTAAAACGGGCAGTGTGCCCGGCTTTTCTTTGATAGAGGTAATTGCTCTCTTACCTCAAGTTTCATGCTTCACTCCGGGCTGATTCCATTCAGCAATTCTAAACACGGCAGCCATATTGGGAAGGGTTATTTATCCCCTTAATCGTGGCTGCTAGTCCGTTCTTTGTTTTGGTGTTAACTCGCTTTATTCATTTATTTTTGTAACAAAGATAGCACAGTATTGGCATCATATTCCCTGGTGTAAAATTCAAATGTATGTACCTAAATGACATAGGGATACCTAGCCGCTTGCCTATTCTCATTACAAATCGATGTTTGGTCACAATATGTGATTATTTATAATGATTATAACAAAGCATGGGTCATCTATTTCTACCTGCGGGGCTCTACGTATATTTTAAGCATAATGGGATGGTCACAATATGTTAAGTCAAGTGAGTGAGGGACACATATAATTCCATCTTGGGAGGGATATTGATCCCTAACTGTGGTTAGTAATTAGTAGTGGCCACAGGTTGCCCCATCTTATTCCCTGGTATGTAGGTGAAGTACATATCCCTATTTGGTTTAACGATGTCAGGTGTATCAGGTGCCTCTTCTTATTGGTAGTTACTTCACTATTTGGTCGTGGAGTTGAATACTTACAGGAATTACATGCCATATTTATTAGAACGGAGTGCACATCATTTGGCTCTATATGGAGGAACATTTGAGTGTTGTGAGCCTCTTGGAGTTGGTCACAAATTCCAGGGTTGCTGCTCGTATGGATAGAGGACATATGTACTTTGTTCATTCATTCTTGTGAACCGATTTCCTAAAGGGCTCATTTCTGTACTGCTAGTGTTTGCCAGCATATGCCTTCATTAAGGCCAGTGATGTGGCTTTTTAATCTGAAAATCCAAAGTTGTTCTCATTTTAATAGCATGGCTGCTAGATCTCCACCCCTCCGGGGGGGTTTTGACTTTCTCAAGCATAGTCCAATATATGTCATGTTCAGAGTGATTATGCAATGAATAATGTTCCACTAGTGGCGCATTAGTTCTTTTTGTTCTGATGTTAGATCGATGTTCCCCTATTCTTGTTTTGATTTTTCGAGTTGTCATTCCGATGTAGATCTTGTTGCAGGGGCATTTGATGAGGTACACAACATTGGCAGTATTGCAGATTGTCAGTGTCCTTTGTTGCCAAGGTGTATTGGAGCCGATATCCACTGTTGTGGATCGATCTGTGAAGGGGCAAGCCGCGCAGGTTCCGCATGGTGTGTGTCCTGTCGGTTTTATAGTATTCCATAATGTTTGTTGTTTTTCATTTTCTTCCTTATATGTGTGTACCAAAATGTCTCTAATGTTCCGCCTCCTCTTGATGGCGAAGATTGGAGGGTCCAAGGTTATTTCCCCCCCATTCAGGATGGGCCAGAGTTTTTTTAACTTCTTTCTTTACTTGATTAATGATGGGAGAGTGGCTAAAAACCGCCGTGATCAGATTATCATTTCTTTTTATCTTTGGATGCTGTTCCAATGTTGTTGCTCTTGGGATGTTACGTGCCCTTTTCTTGGCATTTCTTATTATCTTGCGGGGGTAGTTTCTTTCTTGCAATTTTTTAGCCAACATCTCTGCTTGTGTATCATACTCCATTCTTGAAAAGCAGTTGCGCCGGAAGCGTAAAAACTGGCAAGTTTTCTTTTAAGGATCTCTGACCCTTTTTTGAAAAACATCTTGAGCTGGAGACGCTATATTGATGACGTCTTGATGCTCTTTGAAGGCAATGAAGCTACTTTAAAAGAGTTTATGGAATGGCTGAATATACAGAACCCATATTTAAAATTTACGTCTGAATCCAGCAAAGAGACAGCAACCTTTTTGGACCTATAACTGGTAAGAAGAGGAGCAAGAATTGAAACGACAGTGTACCAGAAACCTATGGATCGCAACTCACTACGGGAATTCAGTAGTTTCCATCAGAGATCCTTAAAAGAAAACTTGCCTTTTGGACAGTTTTTACGCTTCCGGCGCAACTGCTCGACAAGAACTGTGTATGATACACAAGCAGAGATGTTGGTTAAAAAATTGCAAGAAAGAAACTACCCCCGCAAGATAATAAGAAATGCCAAGAAAAGGGCACGTAACATCCCAAGAGCAACAACACTGGAACAGCACCCAAAGAAAAAAAGAAATGATAATCTGATCACGGCGGTTTTTAGCCACTCTCCCATCATTAATCGAGTAAAGAAAGAAGTTAAAAAACTCTGGCCCATCCTGAATGTGGGGGAAATAACCTTGGACCCTCCAATCTTTGCCATCAAGAGGAGGCGGAACATTAGAGACATTTTGGTACACACATATAAGGAAGAAAATGAAAACCAACAAACGATATGGAACACTATAAAACCGACAGGACACACACCATGCGGAACCTGCGCGGCTTGCCCCTTTACAGATCGATCCACAACAGTGGCTATCGGCTGGAATACACCTTGGCAACAAAGGACACTGACAAACTGCAATACTGCCAATGTTGTGTACCTCATCAAATGCCCCTGCAACAAGATCTACATCGGAATGACAACCCAAAAAATCAAAACAAGAATAGGGGAACATGGATCTAACATCAGAACAAAAAGAACTAATGCGCCACTAGTGGAACATTATTTATTGCATAATCACTCTGAAAATGACATATGTTGGACTATCCTTGAGAAAGTCAAAACCCCCCGGAGGGGTGGAGGTCTAGCATGCTATTAAAACGAGAACAACTTTGGATTTTCAGATTAAAAAGCCACATAACTGGCCTTAATGAAGGCATATGCTGGCAAACACTAGCAGTACAGAAATGAGCCCTTTAGGAAATCGGTTCACAAGAATGAATGAACAAAGTACATATGTCCTCTATCCATACGAGCAGCAACCCTGGAATTTGTGACCAACTCCAAGAGGCTCACAACACTCAAATGTTCCTCCATATAGAGCCAAATGATGTGCACTATGTTCTAATAAATATGGCATGTAATTCTTGTAAATATTCAACTATGCGACCAAATAGTGAAGTAACTGGCAATAAGAAGAGGCACCTGATACACCTGACATCGTTAAACCAAATAGGGATATGTACTTCACCTACATACCAGGGAATAAGATGGGACAAACTGTGGCCACTACTAATTACTAACCACAGTTAGGGATCAATATCCCTCCCAAGAAGGAATTATATGTGTCCCTCACTCACTTGACTTAACATATTGTGACCATCCCATTATGCTTAAAATATACGTAGAGCCCCGCAGGTAGAACTAGATGACCCATGCTTTGTTATAATCATTATAAATAATCAAATATTGTGACCAAATATCGATTTGTAATAAGAATATCCAAGTGGCTAGGTATCCCTATCATTTAGGTACATACATTTGAATTTTACACCAGGGAATATGATGCCAATACTGTGCTATCTTCGTTACAAAAATAAATGAATAAAGTAAGTTAACACCAAAACAAAGAAAGGACTAGCAGCCACGATTAAGGGGATAAATAACCCTTCCCAATATGGCGGCCGTGTTTAGAATTGTTGAACGGAATCGGCCCAGAGTGGAGCATGAAACTTGAGGTAAGAGAGCAATTACCTCTATCAAAGAAAAGCTGGGCACACTGCCCGTTTTACTGCTATAACACACGGTATACAGATAAGGGCGACATCAGCACATACATTGGGTATCGTGCAACACACGCGGCGTGTTTCCCAGCTTGGGGAAACACCGCGAGACACACATTCCCATATGCAGCCTAACTTACTGACAAGAGCGAGATGACATCCACTCTTTATGCGCTACCTGCTGTATTGTAAACTGTTCAGAATAGATGTAAACAATGGGCGCCCAGTTCGGGAAACGCCGCGGGACACAGATTGAACTAAAAAAGAGCAAGATGACATCCTCTCAATATTCGTTACCCTATGCATTAAGAATGATAATAGGGGGCATTCACGTGACGTCATGCTATGTCACAACATGCAGCGCTACATATGCTGATAGGGAACAATGCCTTCACCATCTGTAGCATTGCATTAATTACCAAGGGACACTATAATGCACGTGGCACGGGCCTTAGCAATCTCTTTCTATAAACTATAATTAACCTAATATTAGGCAAGCAGAGTATTCGCTTCATTGAGATGTAACATTGGAGCAGCACCTAAAATACCTACCCTCAACATCATCTTTTTATGTTTCGTAGGAATGATAGCTCCACTGCATGTAAGAAGAATGAATGAATAGACAGGATCGGAAGGGATTACCGTACACTGACAAAACTAAGTGATGGTAAGTGAGACAATGATAAATAAAAAAACTCAGTAGACATCGTACTCAGATAGATAGAACTGACCAGGAGTCTTTTACCTACCCAATAGAGACCACAAAACTCCTGAGAGGAATAGAACAATTCGAACTGATGGCTCACTACCCCAGACGACAGACAGTGGTCAGAAACCATACGTTTTAGAAAAGCTCTGAAAATAGAATAGTCATATACTTTAAGGCCCCTGATGTGTATATTTCCCTTGCAGGGAGCTGATACTCAGATGAGATGTCCCATCTAGAAGTGGAATACGCCGGATCCAGAGAAAGAAATTTAAAGACAGAAAATTGCCATTACTGTCCATTTGTGAATGTATAGAGTTTGACAATTATCTCTATAGTCCTGAAGAAAGCGGCAAACCAATTGTCCCTGCTGAAACCGGTTGACGATTTTAGGTTCAGGGTGATATCCTTATCCACCTGACTCATAAAGAAGCTATATGTCAGCTTGGCAAAGAATTATCCATTGTGTTTTTAACACACAGCAAGAATTGGACCAAGTATATCTTGTTGAACCAACGACTGCTGTGATTTTTATGTATAAGTCACACCGAGGGTTAGCAACATAATTAAAGAAATTGGTTGACTCCCAAGGACGTGCACCTCTTTTTAGTTTTTCTGCAGGAAAGTAGTGAGCCAGGATAGGGCGAGTGCCCCCTTGGCTGTTTCCTGGGTAAAACCAGGAACAGATTCCTTTCCTGTTTAGGGACATTAAGCTAGAGTTAAGGACGCAAGATATAGGTTTAACTATTTTAATGAAGTTGATTCTGCTCATGATGTGCTAGAAAGTATTTGGGGGAGACAGAATCCAGTAGCCCACGCAACTCTAATTGTATTGACTGTGTCATCACTGACCACTTAGATTGCTCCCTACCCCAACTCTCAGTGAAGACCATCATAGAAACCTGGAATTTCCAACAGAGCACAGCCCCTCTGAGGCCCTACACCAACTCTGACACCTTCACATACTTTCCATATAAAAATGGTGATGTGCTGGGTTTTTGCATGACAAGCCACCTCAAACCACCCCACCCCGCCTGCCTTTACACCAGCTTCTTATGCACATGTCATAGTCCAACTCCTTGCACCAAACCCTTTCACTATAATACCAATCTGTCAGTCCATCTCTCATGATCCCGAGCTGCTGCTTGAACCAAAAATGACTGCTATCCAAGTGTTATTCTTAGGATGCCTCAACCTCCCCACAGGACCCAAGCCCACCATCTTCAGTTTCACTGGGCTCTGCTTGACCACTTTCTGGTCTCAATCCACGATAAAATAACTCACAGCCCTGGCAATGCACATGATCTCAACTTCATGTCTTTCAACCTCAACATCTCAGCACTAGATATTGGTTCTTGTCCCTTAGACCACTCCCTCCTTCTGTTCGCTGTCACTGATGCTCCTCCATTCTCCCGCTCTCCTGCCCCTTCAATCACCAAATGGAAATTGAAACCACACTCCATGTCCCCCTACCTCCGTGTGGTCCTCCATTCAGGACCATCTCAACTTCAATTCATTGCCTCCCTTAGAACTCTATTACCCTATGTGCACTAACATTCTCGACCATACCCACCCTCAACTCTGGATCTCATGGATCATTCAATAGCTGTGCACATTTACGGGTGCATGGGCGCATAGCTTGGGCGCCGGGTTAATTCCAGCATGCTCAGCCCATCTCCCCAGGTAATAATGCCTCATTACATTTAGAGACAAATGCTTGTAAGATCAATAGTAGATACTAGTAAATAGAGTGATTTAGAATAGAAAACAGCATATCTAAATCATCAACTCTAGAGGGTTCTGTGTCCTTTTTGGGTAGAAGCTGGAAGATACATCTGGGGCATCACTATGGAAAGGGTGGAATAACTACCACTTGTGGTGAGCGGTATTTACAGCTGGAGGTAAAATGCCACCCATTTTCGAATGAACACAGTCAGTAAATTACCTGCACTTTTACTTGTAACTCCCAAGGTGCACACCCCAAGTAGCCCATCTAAGTTTTTGCTTTATGAATCCCATAAATGCAATATATGCAGACATACCTCCAGTGGTAAGTGGTTTACCACCACTGGCAATTCCATTTACAATGGTAATGCCTCTAACAGAAAGCAATAATGACTATAAATTGTGATAAAAAAAAGTAAACAATGAAAATGGCCGCCATGGAAAGGAGCAAAGGGACTTTTATAACGTGCCTTCAAACACTTCTGTATAGGCGCGTTATAAATGCCATATCATATCATATCACGTAGACCCTTCTCGCTTTCCTTGGCAGCCAGTCAAAGAAAACAAAGGAACTTTGCGGGGCCCAGCGCGCATCGGGAGGCAGTTAGTCATTGTGGGGCTGATAATGACTCGGCGAGGGCCAATGAGTTTGCTTGTTACAAGCTCATTGGCCCTATCGCCGGGTACTAATAAACATTAGCACCCTGGAGCTGGCACGCAGCCAAACCAGCTGGTTGGAATGCCAGCTCTATTCATTATTAGTACCCAGAGAGGGACAATGAGATTGTAACATGCAATCTAATTGGCCCTTGCTGGGGTGTTACCTGACCGGGAATCCCTCTACCCATAACCTTCCTTCCTTTCTGTCCCCAGCGGGGGGTGTTGCAACCACTCAGCCAATGAGGAGGCTCGGAACGGGGTAATCCTGCCGGGGATCGAGGTAAGGGTTGTTCCCTCCCCTGGCCCCCTAATCCAGAAAAATTCTCCCCTCCCTCCAAACACAATTTAATTTCTTTTTTATCCATTTCGGGAATGGACGCGCTGTGAACACTTCTGTCCCCAGCACGTCCACTCCCGATCCACGACATGCCATCATGGAAAGGAAGAAGGGTGTAGTCCCTCCTCTCCTTTCCATGGCACCCATTTTCTTTGTTTACATTTTCCCTATTTTTTGAATGGCTGCCATGCAAAGGGATAAAGGACTACTTGTAGTCCCTTCTCCCTTTCCATGGTGGCCATTTTGTTTGTTTACCTTTTTCCATTAATTTTCAATGGCTGCCATGAAACAAAACAAGCTGGGGTACTAATAGCAATAGACCCCTCGCAGGGGTGCATTACCATTTCAGGTAATGCCACAAGGCCTTTCGTTAACACCTTTGCGGCATTGTCTCAGGAGGATAGCTCAGGGGCAACATGCTTGCCTTGGAAGCAAGACGACACCGAGCAGTCTGGATATTAAGCATGTTATAAATAACATATAGTATCATACCTGAAGTGGTAATTGCCCCTCCCCCCTGCTCTGGGCCTATTGCTTAAGTAAAAGCCTGCATTCCGACCAACCTGAGTGATGCATTTCTTTGCCCCTTGACACCACTACCCTGATTACAACTCCAGCAGCCGACTGCATACGCTTTAGCACCTGCAAATGCAGGACAAAGGAGCAAAAGACCATTTAGTAATTATAAAAAATCTGAAGGCCCTGAGGCACAGCTTTTATCAGCTGTCCATTTTCTGTGTTGATGACATCACCATTATTAACACAGACAACGGATTTCAAGAGAATGATACTTTAGATATGTTTCTATAATTAAAAAAACATCAGCGCGTGCAAAGGCTTGAAGGGTGTTAATGACATTATTACCCAGGGTGGCTGGCCGACCATGCTGGTAAAATCGCCACAGTAGCTAGAGTTAAGGGACCCTCTGTTCAATGGGCCCCAAGTCAGGAGCACCCGTAATGCCTTATCCCTACCACCTGTCCACCACATTGAACATACCTAAAATTACAGCGCTTAGAAGCAGGCGACAACCGTCACGAAGTGCTACATGAAACGTGATCTTATTGTGAAGAGGACATCACATTTCACATCCCAGAAATGGTATTATCGTGTGCACCTTTTTGGATGTATCATGTATCTCAATGCATCGCCAGGACTGGACTGTGGTGCTCTTTCTCTGTCTAAGTGAGAAGGAGTATTACATTTTAATACTGGAAATGCTTATGAAAAGCACATGCTTACTATGCTGCTAACATAGTCCTTTGGCTGTTATTATTAATGTGTGTGGGAGAGAGAGCAGCAAAGGGGTAAGGTTAGGGAGCGGTCCTTCCTGTAATGCAAAACCACAATCTGATCGCGTTCATTCTCCGCGCGCTGGTCCAGATTAAGATAGCAACAGAAAGAGGACGGCACAACTCGCCTTATTACAAAGCCCTCGTTGTTCCTCAGGTTATCCTTTGTGCAATCACAGTGTCCCAGTTACACTACTTTTATGGAAATAATTTAATTGTAAAAAGTCACACAGGAGAGGAACAATATGGTACGTCAAATGATAAAAATGTGAAGTTGAATACCAGGATCAGATGCATGGTAAAAAGGACACGCACCACAAGGGGCGTTGCTAGGGGGGGGCTAAGAGGGCTATAGCCCCTGATCTTTTGGTTGTTGCCCCGGATAGAATCTCCGGAGCTACAGCCAAAAGACTAGCTAGCCCCCAGTCCCAACAGTTCTGACATCAGCTTAGCCCCAGGTCTTTTCCAGACCTAGCAACACCCCTGTGCACCACCTAATATAATTTGTAGTAAAGTGCGTGACATCAACGCATAAACCAGATGCCAAGCTTTAAAATTAAATACACCACTTTAGAAGGTCCTGGCTGGTTTTTTGCTTCTAATTTGTTTTTAGTATTTGATTCGCATTGGTCACATACAGATATTTAAAAACATTTTCTAAATTGTGCAAATCGCACGGGGGTACCTCCAAAATGTGCACTTAAGTACACTGCAGTACCTTCCGTGCAATCACAATGCATGTGGATGCAGCTGGGCCGGAGGTCAGGTCCCGCAAAGGGACCTCGTAATCAGGCGTTAAGGGTTTAACGACGCTGACACCTTTTACGGCGCCGTTAAACCCTTAACGCCAGGGTCGTAATGAGGCCCATTGCATTTAACAGGGATCTGGAATACAATGGCCCTCATTACGACCTTGGCGGAATTCGAAAAACGATGGCGGAAATGTAATACCGTCATCGAATACCGCTCGTTGCGATTATGACCCGTCACCGTAAAGTACGATGCCATTAGCGACACCGTAGTGAACGCCAACGCTAACTGCACCAAGTACGCGCACGCGCGCCTTGCGAAACCGTAATTTCCGCCATGGCGCAACGGTACGCGAATTCTGACCCTAGCGGACATGTACTCAACGCCATCAAGCATGGCGGAAAGTACCATTCCGCCATGGCGAGAATTACGGCATCGCGAACCAACCGTAAATGGCCCTACTGAGTGCCTGTACTCCACTCCCTGCCCACATTGCACAACTCCCCGTAGGCGCAATGTAGTCACACTATGCAACCAGTGAAATGTACAAGTCACCCATGCATGCCAACGATCAAATGCATGCAGGGGCTCCAAGTGGCTTGTGAGTGGCCATCCATATTTGGCATGTCACCATTGCCGTACTGATGCAGCACAGGCATGTGAAGGTACAAGTACACCAAAATGAACTGAAATATTCCATGAGACAAAACAACAACAGTCCCCCATCGCTTGCCACCAGTCAAAATCAACATCCAAAGCAGTATCCTGAGGGAGACTGCACCAGCCCTGTACTCTTGCCAGTAGACAAACCAACCATCAGCATAAGCATGTACCACACAAGTTGGCAGAGTGACTGAGCAGCCAGGCTCATCTCAAGAGGGGCCAATGGGAGCTGTAGGGCACAGATGGCACGAATACAGCAGCAATTCCAATGGACCTGACCTCAGTCTCCCTCCAAGAAACGCACGCAAACACAGGCACCTGTGACCAGCCATTTTCTGATAATCCCATCATTCCACCAATTCACCTGGCTTACCGGCATCTGTTGCACAAAAGCTAATCCCACGCCCCTGAGCATGACATCATAAAAACAGTCATAATGGCAGCCCCTATCCCTGACCTAACTGGGCTTCGTAGGCAAATGCGGCCAGTACAGTACCACACAACTCTACTCAGAAGCCGGAACCCAATGCATATCATCTCACAATACATCGCGGCACCAATGGGAATATGCTACATTACTAGCAAAGAATAACGCTACACGGTAAATAACTGAATATAAATTTAATGCACATCAAAATCACCAAGCCCATACAGCTATTTACTCATAAACTCCCAAATAATGTTCATATTTCCATTACTGTGGGCTGCATCCGCAATAAATGACCAGCTACTTCTTGTGTGACGCCCTGTTCCTTCATGGTACACAGGGGCTACATTTACGTTCAAAAAGGCAACATGGAAGCGCCTAGAACCGCAGGGCCGTCCCATGAAGTGGGCACTAGTCCAGCTGAAAGTTTGAGATGTTGCTCCTAGCCACTAGTACTGCGTAAGGGCATGTGGCCCATTGGCGATCGTCCCATAAGATCGTAATGGTGCTCCACTGATTAACTCGAAGCTGCAGGTGTCGACTGTAGAAGCCATCTACAGGAGTGGCGTACAGATGGCAGCGGCAAAAGGGGAGGAGATACCTGTCACCCAAATGAATAAAAATAAAAATAGTATGGGAATCCGAACTTCATAAGTATTACTCACTTTATTCAACACACTAAATATACAACCATATGCATGGTAGCCCACTCAAAAGGATTAATTTCACCCAAAAATAACTTGGGAATCATAACGATATAAATCGAGGTGAATACACTATCACAAACGAGTGTTTGTGTGCATGCGTCTGTTAAAACATAATACATTTCATGGGATCGGTAACGTGCATAGACACAAGTGTTTGAAGGCGCGTCGAGACAGGGAGGGTTCAACAAGGGCAGATAGACGATGGTCCCACTATGGCAGCATTGCATCACATAGCGCAGGGGAAGGGGATAGATTCCAAAAAGCCATGTACATGGCAAACCCTCAATTAAATCATCTGTCCATGCATCCATTCATCATTCCCTCATCCCGGTATAAAAACGCCTGAATATTTACTCACATAACATTTGAAATTTCCATTGAGTCTGTGCGTAATGCAGTCTGCAAAATCCACTGTGCTCCTGGCCGGATTTCTAGTGTAGTGAAATAACATGTAATTGGGAACGTCCTGCCTTATCGTCCACTACGCTATTGCGCATCCCATTCAATTCATATCAATCATTGCATTCTCGTCATGGGCCCTGTCCCAAGGACATTCAACAATAGAACGTTATATTCCCTGTCAGACCTGTGGGCGTCTCCTCGCCGCTAGTTGAAAACCAAAAGCGCTGTCCTTCGAATTCCTCATTTGCAACATCACGTCGAAAAGGCATCTGTGAACGCTTGAATTCACAAATACATCTATGTAGTGCGGCTGTGTGTGAAAATGGTAACTGGCTCCAATCACTAATGGGACTCCCCGCCCGTCGGTGAACGTCGGTACAGTGCTGCATGAGGGTCCACCGTTCATCGAGTACTACATTCCACTGACCCTTCACAAGTTTGTTCGCGACTGCAAATATAGTATGTTAAAAAATGGAACAATAGCAAAATTAACATATAAACCAATATTTCACTGCCATCGGGATTAAATACATGATTGTAATTACAAGATGCCATGCGTCAAATTGCAGCGTTGTGTGCGGGACGTGCTCGCCCAATAGTTACTGCAGCTGGCACAGGTGGAATGAATCACCACAGGTGGAGGCTATACAGCCTGAAAACACATAAATTGCACACCCAAACCCCTCCCAAAACCACACCCACTCCAAAATGCTACCGACAGGACTAGCGATGTTGGGCCTGGGGGACCTGATAGCACTGCAAGTACTCCAACTTCAAGAAGAAGACGAACACCAACTACTACAACAACCGGCCGCACAGAGGAGACGAAGGAGGAGGAGGAGGAGGGCAAGGCACGGGCAGCAAGGCCCACCAGCACAGCCACTACCACCACGCAGGCAGCCCGCAATCCCACGCCTCCGAGCTAATCCGTTCAACCTCACTGCTGAGCAGATCCACACCCTCTACCGTTTGGACCGGGAAACCATAACCGCCATTGTCAACATGACACACGCTGACCTTGTCAGCATGATAGATAGCCCCACCGCCATCCCACCCCTACTGAAGGTGGTGTCTGTACTCCACTTCCTGGCCACAGGCACCTACCAGCACACAGTCGGGCAGTTGCATGGCATTTCACAGCCACTATTGTCACGGACACTATTCCAAGTGCTTGATGCCCTCCTGAAGCACACAGACGACTACATCTCTTTACCACGCTCGGAGCAGGAGCTTACAAACACAAAAGTGGGATTCCATGCACTTGGCGGCATACCGGGTTGCATTGGTGCCATCGACTGCACCCATGTGGAATTGGTTGTCCCACATGCCATGGAGGTCCAGTACCGCAACAGGAAACAATATCATTCTATCAATGTACAAATGGTGTGTGACTCCAACAGGATCTTTACACATTGTTGTGCCCGATTTCCAGGATCAACCCATGATTCTATGGTCTTGAGGAACTCTACAATACCACGCTACATGGAGCGACACGCAGGGCACCGATCCTGGCTACTCGGTGAGTCTCATTTAATGCATGTGAATGTGGGGTAGGTGATGCTTCAATGACGTGGCAGGAAGGGGGGGATGCGTACGTAGCAATGTTATTCCACAAACATCCTTCTTTGTCCACATACAGGTGATGCCGGGTATCCACTGAAGAGATGGCTCCTTACACCAATCCGGAACCCACAGAACCAGCATGAGGAGGACTACAACCATGCCCACTCACGTACCCGTGTAGTCATAGAACAGGCATTCGGCCTACTGAAGGCTCGTTTCCGCTGCCTCAGCAGGTCTGGCGGGGCACTCCTGTACCGCCATGAGAAGGTGGCAAAGATGGTCATGGCATGTGTCATGCTACACAACATGTGCGTACGTAGAAATGTGGCCATGCCCCCTGACGCAGAACTGCAAGCACCTGAAGATGGTCATGATGAGGGTGGGGATGGGGCAGCACCTCAAGGAGTCTGCGAGGCACAGGAGGCCCGTGAAATTCGTCAGAATCTCATAGATGCATGCTTCTAGCACTCACGCCTGGTGGCTGTTACATGGACACGGGACTTGTGGCACTGTGTGTGTCTGGAACATGCACAATGTGGACTGTACGCCAAGAAAGCCCTCGTACACAAAGATCAATGTCCACACATCTCATTGGATGAATATGAAGAAATGTATAGCAAATGTGAAATGATGTTACACACCCAATCGACCCGCCACCCAAAGAAGCACAACACACCCCCTCCACCCTCCTACCTCCCCCCCGAACACCAGTGTCCAAAGATGCTCAGTGTCAGTGGGCAGTCGCTATTGCAAGCCCCCTCTCCGGGTATCAGGGGCACCCCTGCCTGTGGAGCGCAGGTTCCTCCCAGATCTACGTTGGGGGCTGCCCTGGACGGAACTTGCAACGGATGATGTCTCTGCCTGCTCACGTCCATGCATGTCCCTAAGGGTTTGTGAGAGCTCAGTGAGCACACGGCGCACAGCGGCAAGTTCAGCACATACGTCTTTGGACGTCGCATGCAGTTCCCCCCTCAGGCTCTCGGTGCTTCTCTCCATTTGTCCCCTCAGGCTCTCGGTGCTTCTCTCCATTTGTGCCCTTAGTGTCTCTGTACTTCGCTCCATTTCTGCCCTAAGTGTCTCAGTAGATGTTTCAATGGCTGCCTTAGAACCCCCACATTCAGCAGCATGCTCCTTGAGGAGTGTGGCCAGTTGCTGCTGTTGCACAATCATCTGCTCGAGGGACTGTTGCCTCTGCTGGGCCATGCCCATTTGCGGTGGTGTCACAGAGGGGCTGATCACCTCATGTTGCCTTGCCACAGGCTTTGTGGGGGTTGGCCAGTCGTCGTCTTGTGGGTGCCCCTGCGTGGTTTCCTCATGGTGTACGGGATGAAACAAACAGGGGGATTGAGACAGGTCATGGATGGATCCTACATCTACAGCACCGTTTTCTGTGTCGGAGCATGCTGGCATGAAAGCAGTGTCACCTATGGTGCTGCTGCCACCAGAAGCAGTGCCTTCTGTGGCATCCATTGGGGGGACCTGTGGTGCTGCTGTTGTGGACATGCTGGCTGCTGGGGTGCCTGTTGAAGTCCCCTCCAGTGTGCTGCCACTTGATTTGTGCTGCTGCCGTGTCTTGTTCCGTGCAGCTGAGGTGGAGGGTCTTTGGCCGTTGGTCTTGGCCCTCTTTGCAGGTGTGCTGGTAGGGGTGTCCTGTAGCTCGTCGTTTGATTCGGACCCTGTGGTGGAGTAAAGGAGGGCGAGCGTTATTTATGGGTCTGTGGAAATTGGAATGGCAATGTATCACATGCATTGGGGTGGTACCTGAGGGTGATTTGGGTCAGGGCCTTGGAGGTGGTCTCATTTTTGTGTGGATTGAGGATGCAGTTATTTTGCAGCCTGCAGTTAGGGTGTGCATGCTGCACATGTAGAGGGTGTTTTTAGGATTTTTACTTATTTATGTATTTGATCTGACTTTTAAAGGGCGCTATCATGGCAATGTATGTGGACGTTCTCCTGGACATGTGTTTCTGTTGCACTATGTGGCCACATGGTACTTCACATGATTGGACATTGTGGATTTAGCATTGTTTTATTTGGGCAACCTACCTGATTCTTCGGATGTCTGCACTCCTTTCTCCATCCCTCCGACTCCCTCTATGCTCTCCATTCCAATGGTGGAGGCACAGATTTCTTCCCAGGGGGTCAACTTGATGGGTGATTCCGATCCTCCCCCGGTGGCTGTGGCAATGTTTCGGTTGGCCGAAAATATGCTCCGGACGCGTATCCGCAAGTCGTCCCATCGCTTTCTGCATTGCTGTGGGTTGCGGGGTGCGGTCCCCACCGCACTTACCCGCTGTGCCACCAGGGCCCATATGGCCTTCTTGTTCGCAAGTGCCGTCCTGGTCATTTGCGTCGAGAAGACGACGGCAGCATTCTCCTGGAGGGTCTCTGTGAGCACGGTGAGTTCCTCATGGGAGAAGTGGACCTGCCGCTTGCGATCGCACGTTTTTTTGGCAACTTTTCCCATATTTATTTTTTTTACTGGGGTGGCTAACGGGTTGGGATGTGTCTCAGGGTCGGATTTTTAATGGTTGTGTTGGGATTCTGATTTTATAGGTGTACGGTGTGCTGTTTCCCGTTCCGGCCCCATGTTTTTACTTCCGTTTCCGTATATTTACGCTGCCCGCTCATTACGGTGACCGCTAAGATGGGTGGCGGAGTTGCACCTAGGGCGGCGTACGACGGCGGTAAGGGGCGTTTTGGGGCCATTTCCCCATCGCAGACTTTGCACTTCCGCCATGGCGTTATGCTCGTGCCCGATGGGTCGGAATTAGCCGCACTTTGCTCCATCGTGCTATGGCGGAAACGCTATTTACGCTGTGGCGGTCATGTCAGTTACTTTCCGCCAGGGTCGTAATGAGGGCCAATGCATTTTTTAGAGCAATGCAAACACATCACAGTTTGAAATCATTTACTTACGGTAGGCAAAGCAGATGTGGGTGTTCTCCCAAAAACATGAAAATCCCCCAGAAAGCTAAAACAGTTATAAAACCATGAACGTTTTTCAGCCTGTTACATCACTCCGGGGGGGGGGGGAGGGGAGGTTGGGAAATGACCCGCCATACAGTATTACCTATTATGTTGTGCATGTCAACCCTATTAGGTGCACCACCGTTCTACAAAACAGAGGAGGAAGACATATCCTAAAGTGAAGCAATAATTGAATTGTGCTTTCAATTTTTGAGTTTACCCTAGATTATGCAGAGGGGGCAGGGGCGTAGGAGACACACACAATCTGGGGGTAGGGGGTCCCCTTTGGGACTTTGCTAAAGACACAACATTACCCAATCCAAACCACCAGAGGGTCGAGTGCCAGTCCTGAAAGCTCTTTAAATATATGTGTTGCTAGTTCTTAAAAAAGAAAAAGAAAGAATCACAGTTTCAAAAACAGTCACACTCCAATAAGTTGCAGATTTCTCACCAAAAGCTCATTATAAACACATTTTCAGCAAAACACTGTTAGAAATAAAGTATTTGTAGACTACTAAAACTAACTTTCAAACGTGCAGTCTTAAAGCAGGGATTTTAACCAAGCAAAGTACTATTAATCTTTTTGAAGCTCTCAATGTAATAGTTGTAAGGGGCTTTGATATATATTTTTTTTCATCTTTGCATCCTTTAGAATCCCAAGCAAATTATGCTGCTATTGCTTGTATTTCTACCAGAGGCATGATATCTTTATGTATTGCAGAACATATGATTCAGTCTTTTCTGAGATGTACTTGAACACAGTCAGGTTTTCAGTCGTCGCAAAACAATAACGCTTCTCTCATCCTCAGAGAAAGAAACTGGAACAGTTAGGAGGATGTGCAGTAGCTTCACCTGAGCAGAGAAAGCTCTTTGTTTGGGGAGATTCCTTGGGAAAATATCTACCCGTTTGGGGACTGAAGAATGCTTGTGGATGCTTGATAAGATTGTAAATTGTATAGAGAGAAGGGCAAATTTGATTTCCGGGTATTTAACTATAATTTCAGTGCTTCTCCCTGGTTAGTGAAAGAGTTCAGAAGGGGAAGTGAGGGAGGGCGGAAGAAGGTAGTAGTGGACAGGTGGATAGTTGCTAACAAATGAGTGTGAGAATGGTGGAAAAAAGAGGCATCAGGTAATATTATCCCCATAAATAATATTGCCATACATATAGTTGCCGGGGAACAGCATAGACGACATTGTTTATGGGATAATTTATGGGGTAAATGGGAGCCCCCTTACAATAAATATAGGGGTTGCACGGGTGTCCACCGCAGGCTCCATGTTGTAATATTGCTACAAAATAATGGTGGCATTCTTGTATGGCGACATTTTTGCGGGGACATTGTCACATGGAACCAAAAAAGATGATCGTGGAGGAGCATTTAAGAGGGAGAGAGCAGTATAGATAAGGTCCACAAAAAAGGTTGATGCAATTACTCATTTGGCTATTACCATGCCTGCTGGAACATTTTAGACTCCACTTAGAACAAGCACTGACAAAGCAAATGGTGTTGGCCCGACGTATATGCATATATGCATTAGAAGTTAATCTCCAGGTATCCATGCTAATTGCCAGCTATTTCCATCATAGGCCCATAAAGTGTCACAATTTGTCAGGTATGGGCATGATGTTCTCTCGTACTCACACCATGCACCATATATCTCTACCCTATACCAAGTAATGCAATCAAAAGCCCAAGTACTTATAATTTCAATATTTTATTATCAAAATCCAAGGTACTCATACCATCACCAGGTATTGGCATGAATACATCAGGTTCAGGCACAATTACCATCCAATGCCCAGGTACTGGTTCAATTATCTAGGCTATGCAAAATTAGCATAGTATAGCCAGTGTCCACGATGCCCAGTTAGGAGGCAGTGCCAGATTCTATTATGTCCATTTAGCAAAGAGGTTCCTGGCTATATTTATGCCCATTTAGCAAAGAAGTTCCTGGCTATATTATGCCCATTTAGCATAGCAGTGCAAGATTATGTTTCACTCAATTATGATCTTAATGCAAGGTTCCATTATATCTACTTAGCACAAAAAGGCTATATACCAATATGCCAAGTTATCATATGCAATGGCGAGATTCAAATATGCCCAACTAGCACAGTGATGCCACATTACATTATTTGTAGTTTTCACAGTTGAACAAGATAGCATTATGAACACCAGCACTGTCAGCCAAGACTTCAGTATGCTTGGATAGCACTGCACTTCTGCATATTCTGTAGGGGGCTGTATGTGTGTGGTTCTGGGGGCAGCTGGAGTGTGCAGTGCAGTGTCCAGGTACTGTATTCAAGGTGGGGTGAAGTATGTACATTGCTATGCTGGGGCCAGTGTGAAGTATTGTGTTGGAATGCTGTGTGTGTGTGCAGTGTGGTGATGTATATGTGCAAGGTTGGGTGGTGTGGACATACAGTGCAGTGGGTGGTGTGTGTGCACAGTGCTGCATTGGGTTTATACTTAGTGCTGTGTGGTGTGGGTGTGCAACAGGGTGTATACCCGTGTTGGGCAGTGCTGCCTATGCAATTCTGGCATGTGTATTGCCAAAGCATACTTGGGCATATGCTGAGCCTGCTTCATACTTTACAATTAAAGGAGTTTCTTAATGTTGACCACATACCAGAATGCATGTCCTTGTAATGCATCCAATTAATCAACAAGAAAAGCATTCGAGTGCTAGTCTCACACTTTTTAAAGAAGTTCTGCTTTGCCAACTTTCAGCCAAAATGAAAAACAAGCATTGGTAAATGCCAAGAGTTTGGGCATTTGTGTAGGCATTGGAAAGGCACTTGCCAGTCACTGCTGTAGTGGTATTAACTGACCATTGATGGCAGCAGGTGTAGAATTGTGACGCTACCTGGGCATCTGCTTGACAAATGCCAAATACTTATATAGAAGCCAGAATTGCTGGCTTTGCCAATGCTTGTTTTTCATAGGACTTCAATGAAGTACATCCATAGTGCTTACAAATCGAGTGGCTGAAGGCAGACTTTTTTATTGCGCTAGTTGCATGTTTAAAGCTCCAATTAAGTAATGAACTCTCAGAAGACTGTTTTTAAAAAACCTTGGAGGGCATTTTGAGTGCAAAGTTTTGATGGTAAGGCTTGATTAAAATAAGCTCAAAGAGTTTCCATAAGGAGGTGTTTCGGGTTGGGAAGGGCAGGAACTGGGTGGAAATGGCCATAGAGATTAGTGTGGCCATGGGCTCAATGGATGGGCAAATAACCAAACAGCACCTACAACCTTTGTGTCCCTCCTCATATGCCATTTCTCCCCAGCTGTACTCTAATGCAATAGTATTGGCTTATAGATGGCGCAAGGCCAAGGGTGGAGCATTTGAAAAATTCAATGGGTCAGTTTCACAAAGTATGTTTGACGCAAGTGGGATGTGCTAGCGCATCTCCTCACTTGAGCCAAAAAAAGAGAAGCCTAATTTGCAAAGGTCATCTGAATGAGCGCAAACTAGATGCGCTCATTCAGATGCCCTTTTCCCCCCTTTGAGCATTTGTGCAATTAAGTGGAGTTTCAGGAAGAAGGTGCAAGTCATGACAGGGTCATTTCTCACTCTGTCATGATTGTTTATTTTAAATGTGAAAGCCCTGGAACTCCTCAACAAAGGCACAGAGGATCTAGACAAACAAAAAGAAACAACCAACCCCAACCCACACCTGACCCCCACTTGACTGCCAGGAAAAGAATCCAACAAAGAGTCATCCAAAGCACACATGCTTCACTGCAGCCTGCTTAATGTATGATCTATGGCAAAACACCAAACAGAAATGTACAAACCTTGTTAGCGAAGGCGGCAGTGACGCCCTCTTCCTCACAGAAGCATGGCTATCAGAAAACTATAAAGTAGTCCCTCACGGCGCCATACCCGACAACTATAGACTAATACAATCTAACCGAGAAGGCAGATGATGAGGAGGAGGAATTGTCATGGCAAACAAGAAACAAATCAGCTCAACATATTTACTTTCAACAGACATAGGAAACTGCAAATCACTCTTAGTCAACCTCAAACTCAACAAACAACCCAACCTACTCTTCCTTCTTATCTCGAGACTGCCCACCTACAACCCTAACTTCCCCCCAAAATTCACTGATGCCATAACCAGCATAGCCATGAATCATGTCAACATAATCATTCTGGGAGATTTCTACATTTGGTTTGAAAGAGAAAACAAAACTAACATTAACTCCATCGACGCACTCCTGGAAATTCTCCCTCTCAAACAAATGGTGAATGGACCCACCCACAGAGCTGGACACACCTTTGGTGCAATATTCTTCATAGATGGACTCTCCACTACTGCGCCACTGGTACCAATCATCTGGAGGGACCATCATATGAACCTATTCACCGTTAAAACCCCAACCCCTACAATACCCACACACATAAAGCAATCAATGACAAACAAAAAGAAGATGGAAAAGGCTTGATCTAGAAACACTGACCCAACTAATATAAACCACCAAACCCGATTCTTCTCAACTACATGAAACAACACCAGATACTGTTGAAAAGAACCTTCACACCTGGATCACAGATGCAGTAGACATTTTGGCACCCTTAAAAACTTTCAAACCCACACTGAAACAAAGTAGTAGCCAGATGGTTTCACAGAGGAACTCTGAGAACTCAAGAAAATAACCTGTAAACTAGAAAAGACGTGAAGAAAAACTACAAACAACTGGACAAAAATAACTACCAAATACAAATGTATCTATACAGATGGCAATCTTCAAAGCCAAGAATGCACATTACGCTGCGAGAATTCAATCGGAAACAAACCCCCAAATGGAAATTTTCAGAATTATCAAGGATTTATAAAACCCAACCTCATGCAGTAACACCTTATCCTTGTAAATGTTATGTGAGAGTATTCCAGACCACCTTAGAGTAACAATACGCTCAATCCAGCAAGCCATAGAGGCATCCGGGAGGAGCACTAACAACACCTTCCGAGAAACCAGATCTCCAATGACCAGCGCAACATTCACCCAATCACTGGCATAGCGGGGGCCCCCAGAGCCCCAGAGCACCTGTGGTGCAGAGGGCCTGCCACATGTACTGGGTGGGGTCCCACTTGGATTTCAAAAAGAAAGTTTCCTTTTTAAGTCACTCTGCCTTTATGAAGAAAGTATTTCCGAACAGAAATAATGTCTTCATAAAGGCAGAGTGACTTCAAAAAGAAACTATTTCTTTTTGAAGTTCGATTGCTCCCTCAACCCCATGACATGGAAGCTCCAGGCAAAAATCATCCAATAGCAAACCAGAAGAACCTCAAGTTCTACCACTGACCTCCAAAAAGAGACAGACACTATGAGAAAACTAAACTCAGAGAAACAGTTTTCTCTATTTTCATAGCCAAATTATGGAACTCGATCCTGAAGGAAGAGAGGATGACAGAAGACCAGCTAATCTTCTGGAAAGGGCTTAAAACTTGGTTATTCAGCTTGCCGAGATAGAAACAGATCAACAACTATACAACGATCACGCTCATGGGCAGGCCATTTCAACCTCATACAATGTCCAAACCATGGGCAGGCTCTTTCAACCCCATCCACAAAGGCATTGAAACTCTAGCCCCAAAGGGCACAACCACGAGGACCACTACAAGCGAACACTCCACAATTCTCGGACCAATGTTTCAAGAAACACGCACACAAGTTTGCATAACGGATCAGGAGGGTCCAGGAATATGCCACATAGCCACATAGTAATGAAGACAGCAGATGAGTCATAACAGTAACAGTATTTATCCAACATTTTAGTTTCGCTAACATGTTAAAATCTTTAAACTGCACATAGAGTTACACGTGCACACAATACACATGCCTTTTGCTTTCCCCAAATATTACCATAGATGCTATTAACAGCAAACTGTTGCATGGCCCCCACCTTTAAGATGGTGCTGAGGCTTGCTATCATGTGAATCATATAAAGTAATCTCAGAGTGAATTGCATCAGGCCCCATCAGGTTTCAAGTTAGAGAAGCAGTATCACCAATTCAAAATGCACACAATTTCAGGGTTCCATGTAATAATGTCGCCACAAAAATATCACCATACAAAAATATTGCCGAAAAATGGTCATTTTTTGTGGCGACATTATTGCATGGAACATGCAGGGGACACCCCTGCAACCCCCAAATGTTTTTTTTTGTAAACATTTTTTTTTTGCCCCTATCGCCACATATATGGTCACCCAAAAAATATCGCCACTACATTTTCCCGGCGATATTATTTACGGCGACCATATATGTGGCGATATTAATACCTGATACCAATTTCAGCTCACCACCCAACCTGGGAGAATGGTTTTCAGATTGTAGTGGATAGGTATAACTACCACTCCGCTTTCACTTCATGTATGAATCTCACTGTGCAATTTCAGAATGAGGGATTGTATGGGATTTACATTAGCACCATTTTTATGGAAGTAGAAATGGCACAATTAAACCTGGTCTCCTTTCCCATTTTTTATTAAATAGCTATGGCCTTCACAGAAATGACATTATCAAGAGAAATCTTCAATGGTCTTGGCTATGGACATCTTTATATCACAACCCAATGGGAACTATTTCTGTGAAAACACTTTGGGTACAATGTAATGAATATATGATCTGTAAAGAGTGGCCTGACAAATGAACTGAAGTGCTACCTGTAACATTGCACACAAAGCTAAGAAATGCATTTTAAAATTGACATCTCCCTTAACTGTACATGCAGTAAGATTGCACTGTTTATTCCCATTTTAATCAATGCATATTGATGACAGCTTCCCAAGCCAATTGCTTTCTGGCACTTAAAAGGACAAAAGATGTAGAAAGCATATACATTTGCTGAAGTGAACAGTGGCAGAAGCCTAATTTCATTTGGAATTGCTGCTTGACCCCTTCCTCTTTGAATTGAAACTATAAAACTGGAGTCTCGTGCATTCAAGTGCAGTTTCTGCTGTTCATCTGGTTGGCTGAGTGGTAAGTGGCAATTTATTCATTAAGCCGACAACTTGAAAACCGTATTAGCTGTGTAGTGCAATTAGAGCAAGTAAAAGTCAAGTAACAGACACTAGTCATAACTTTAAGAGACACGTGCACAGCTAATGAGACTCCTGAAGGCATATTGAATGCTGAGGAAGAGAGCAGGGCTTTGGCTCAATAACGCTCTGAGGAAAGTAAAATGACTGTGTTTCTAAAATTATTGCCAATTTCACTCTCTTCTGCAGATGACCAATTGCCTGCTATCGAACTTGAGGATAATGTGATGCAGGTACCGACTCAGGTGGACATTTCTATGGTGAACCCGTAGATAATAACCCTTTGTTGATGATGTGCCTTAGCCTGCAATGAGAATCAGCTGGCAATTTTATTCAGCCAATCAATCTATCTGGGAACGATTTTGCTGGGGAATATAATTGTTTTTGCACTTTCAAATGCTTCTAATTTATCGAAATCCCCAGACTTGGAGACTTGGTAAGAATCTCTGAAAGTGTAGATGCTTTCTCTCTGGCTTATGAAGCCTCAGTCATCTTTTCCAACTTCTCTGTTGAAGAAGACCTGTCTTTAATTATACTGAAAGCCCTTTTTTGCGCTCTGTAATAATCTATTTAAAGAACATCATACTGTAAATAGGAGTCACCAAATTGGTGGACGTAGTTCTCTTGGCTCATTATGGCAAAAATGAGTAATTGCCAGGAGGAAGTGATTGAGGAGGAAAACAGTATGGATGCAGGTAGTTTACATCTGATGAAGACTCAGAGATCCCCTTAGCCTTGCCCTTACAAGAAGTTAATAATGAAGAGGAGCATACTTATGTGCCACCTGGTATTAATGTTGCTCAAACAAACAAAATCCCACTATCCATTGCTGACAGCGCAAAGCAGGCTTCTAATAATAATCGTGGGCAATCAAGGAGATTATGGAAAAAAGGAGAAGAGCTATCACCGTGACAGAGATGCCCTACTACGTGCTGCAAGGGTCAAGGGCGCCCTCTGCCTGGGATCTGCTAGGGTTCACATCTACCCTGATTTATCTACTGCCGTCCAACAGGAACGAAAGACCTTCTTCTCTGTGAAAAAAAGGCTGCGAGACCTGGGGGTCAGGTACTCCATACTATACACGGCCAAGCTCAGGTAAGAACACGCAAATCAGACCTTTTTTACCATTACCATTCTAGAGGAGGCGACCAAATTCATCGAAGAACATTTCCCACCGCTGCGGGGAAGCTCGTGGCTGCTCCCGTCTGAGCCGCACAGAAAGATCGCCCCCAGGGCCACTTCCCGGTGGCCTCCTAAGATGTTCCACTTTCCATGAGAACCAGTCCTCAGAGGGCTGTCGTCAGTCATCCATTGCCAGAAGCATCTCTCTTGTCCCTGGGCTGAGCCCCAAATGTCCGTAATATGATGCAATACTGAAAGTGTTGTCAGTGATCTTATGCCACAATGATCTAGTTATTGTCCCAGCACGTGCGTGCCCCAGCTTGTTAGGTGCTGTAGTCCCCAGGCAAAGTAGCTGATGGTTGTGTTATGTTTTGGTTTGGGGTGGGCGTTCATCCTTCCGATTGGGGAAGGGCTGTGGGTGGAGGTGTGGATGAGTTATAATAAAAAATGTTTGACATGCAGTGAGGGGTGGGAGTGTGGGCTCCTATCATGGTGTGCGCACTTTATCAGTAGACGTCTGACCCGATACCTACTAGTTTCCATGACTCTTGGTTTTCCATATGGCTGATCAGAACTTAGTCTGCATGAGCTGGAATGTGAGAGGGCTAGGAAATTACAGAAAGATGCGGAACCTACAGTTATATGTGGAACGCCACAGGGTCAAGATCCTTTTTCTGCAGGAGACGCACGCTGGATCCGAAGGGTGCATCAGGTTCACCATGAACTGGGGTTCCCAGAGATACTACACAATTTACTCCACTCAGAACAGGGTAGCCATGATATGATTCACCGAAGCATTAAGTTTCAACATATCATGTCTTACATAGACCCTCTGGGGCGTTACGTCCTGCTTTATGGTAAACTGCAGAACAAATCAGTCGTTTTTCTCAATGTGAATGGTCCCAACACTGACGATCCTGAATTCTACACACACGTGGTTTCCCTTCTTGCTGGCTTCCCTCTGGTTCCGATCCTATGGGGTGGGGACCTTAACACGATCCTTGATGTTGAATGGGATAGATCGGGATCCCGGCCCCATCAACTTTCCAGCGCAGCTAAAGTGATTTTTACCACCATACCCCAGTTATCACTGTCGGATGCATGGAGATTTATACACCTAATTCCCGTATGTACTTGTTTTATTCCTCAGTGCACGATTCACACTCCAGGATAGACAGATGGCTTACCTCGGTCATACTCATTAGGAGCATCACACACATATCAATCCTACCCCGGACATACTCAGACCACTCCCCGGTGGTAATCTCCCTTGATTGGGACTCTGCCCATGGTAAAACGCCCTCATGGAGGATGTATCAGCAGTCATTACTGGACTTAACATTCACTCAGGACCTACAATCTGCTATAGATGATTATTTTGAGCTCAATACCGGCTCGGTCCACACGCACGCTACCCTCTGGGATTTTTTAAGGCCTACATCAGGGGGGTTGCTATCTCCAAAGAGGTTGAGATCCTGGGGGGGATCCGGAGAGACTTATTAAAGAGTGAAACTGCACTCTCATCCCTTGAGACCCTATACGCCCGGTCGCACTCCAATGAAGTCCTATCCAGTATTGCCACAGAATTGGACACATTCCGTATTCACGCTGAACACGAGAGGAAATTCATAGACACTCCAGGGCTCGCCAGGAGATACGGAGAGGTTGAGCGGCCAGGTTGTGGGGGTCATTACAAGTATGGCGGTAGGGCGGTAGGGGCTTAACGGCATCGTTAAGAATGGCGGTGCCGTTAAGCCCCTAACGCCATATTCTGAGGTCCCTTAGCGGGTCCCAGCAGGAACGGCTGGTCTGACCAGCCGTTCTTTGCGGGACCCATTAAGGGACCTTGGAGCTAATAACGGGCCCACAATTTGCACGCCCGTTATTAGCGCCTTCCCCATTCCCATTGACCCCTATGGGGGCTTAAATGGGGAATGGTTTATTGAATGGGGATTTACCGGGTCCGCATAGGTCGGAATGTCTCAGTAAGTCTCCATTCAGTGAGACCGGACCCGAACCGGGTCTGGAGGCAGCCATGGCGCTAATAGCACCATGGCTACCTCCAAATTCGTAATGACCCCCCGTGTGTTGGCCAGACCGCTCCGCCAGGAAACCGGCTCCCCTAATATCCCAGCTATAGAGAAGTTTGACAGGTCTTTGCCCCTCCTCCCGCAGGACATCAATGCTGAGTTTTCAGCCTTTTATGAATCCTTAGATTCCAATGTGGATGTTGCTCCTACTCCTGAAGTGGATGCTTTCTTAGACAGTCTTCCCCTATCCGTCCTCTCCAACGAAACTTGTAATGCGCTTGATGCCCCGATTACGGCTGATGAAATATACAAAGCTATTGACTCCCTAGCCTTGGGTAAGGCCCCTGGCTCTGACGTCCTCCCAATAGAATATTATAAGCAATTTAAAACACTGCAAGTCCCCCAGCTTCTGACACTTTGGGAGGAATCTTGTGAAGTAGACATTCTGCCACCCTCCCTTCGCGAGGCCATCATAACTGTCTTACTTAAACCGGGCAAACCCCCTTCCCAGTGCAGATCATATTGCCCTCTGTCTCTCATTAACAGCGACTTTAAGATGTATGCTAAGATCCTAGCCCTACGCTTAACCTCTTACATGGCACACATTATTCACCCAGATCAATCGCGATTCATCCCTGTCAGGTCCACGTGTCTTAATCTACGATGACTGTTTAACATCATTAGCAGAATCGGCCCCAAAACCAACGCAGTAGCAATGGCCCTCGACGTGCAAAAAGCTTTCGACTCAGTCTCATAGGATTATCTATGGCGGGTGCTGACTAAATGTAACTTCGACCCTGCTTCTTGTCATGGGTTAAATTACTATACTCCGACCAGATTGCCAGGGTCCGTACTGAGGACAGATTTCTCCTCCCTTCCATATCGCCAGGGGTACAAGAGAGGGGTGCCCTTTCTTCCCCCTGATCTTTGCCATAGCCATCGAGCGTCTAGCAGACAGGATACGTCAGGTTCATTTGCATCGTGGGCTGAGAATGCTGGGCCCACTGGATATAATATCCCTATATGCTGATGACTCCATGCTTTCTGTTTGCTCTCTGGAGCACAACCTTGCCCCGATCCTCAAAGATGTTGTCCACTTTAGTCGGATGTCTGGCCTTAAGGTAAACTGCTTCAAGTCTATTCTATTTCCTCTTACAGACGCCACCCTTCCTCCACCCGACCTCATGTGGTTCACCTGGGCTCAATCTGAACTCACATACCTGGGGGCAGTCGTTGCCCGACAACCCAAATTAGTTTTTCGAGTCTAACTTTAAGAACTATTTGACCGCACTCACTAAGAAATGTTTGTGATGGGCTAAGCTCTGTCTCTCCCTGGTGGGCAGGATTGGTATCTTAAAAATGGTTGTGCTCCCACAACTCCTTTACCGCTTTCTCATCCTTCCTCTTTGGCCCGGTAGAGAATTCTTCGAATCTCTAAGCCGCACTATTAATACTTTCCTATGGCACTCTGGCGCAGTTTGCCTCAAATTAGATACAATCACTGCCCCAAAGGACAGTGGCGGCTTTGGGGCTCCCAGCTTCAAGAAATACTGGCTGGTCGCCCAGGCCCAATTCGCGTCTCACTGGTTCAACACTGTGAATCCTCTTCCACATGTCAGGCTCGAACAGCTCCCTAGTTCTCTCCCACCCCCGAGTCGTGGCTACAGTCCCTTGGACCCAGTGGGGACCACATTCCTGGCTCTATCTAAAATTTGGGGGTTATCTAACGTGTCTCGCCCTTTTCATGGTTGTCTGCCACTCTGGAATTTCCTCATAGGGCCCCCCATCCCACCCCCTGTGGTGCTCCAGTGGACAAAGTTCGGATTCAAAACCATCCGTGATGTTTTTAATCAGGGCAACTTCCTGGAATGGGTGGACCTATCTGAGGTTGTGCGACGGAGTTCACCTATCTGGCTTCAATACTCAGGCCTGCGTAGGGTCCTTAAGAAGAGTTACCCAAGCTTTCCTATTATTCCTCCGACGACCCTATCCTTGCCGAAATCATGAACACTAGTACCTCCCGAGGTAAGATCTTTAGGCTATATGCTCTTTTACAATCCAAGTGTACCCCGCCATTTGATAAACTCAAACACGCTTGGGCAGAGGACCTGGAGATTGACATTACTGACCGGTGCTGGAAGCGAATGTGTGCCCATACCCACGAAGTGTCATTCAATTCTCGCTTCAAACTTATTCAATTCAAAATCTTACACAGGTTCCATTACACCCCAATTAGGCTAACCGCATATCACCAGATCACTCCCCTAAATACCCCAGGTGCGGCTTCAAGGAACCAACATATATTCATATGCTCTGGTCCTGCCGACTTCTCTAACAAATCTGGAGGGAGATCTGCACTACGATGTCCAGTGTCCTGGATCATGACATCACCCCGTCCCCAATGGGATGTCTATTCCACAACTTTCCTGGTCTTGGTTGGGATTCTAGAAGATTGGCGGGACTCTGTATGCTACTTGCAACACGTTGCATCTTAATATGCTGGCTTAGACACCTAGTCTCCACACACTCCCAGTGGCTTGCTGCCATGACCTGGGCCTCAGACGTCGAAGAGGCTTGGGTGACTCAGCTACCCCCAATGTCCAAACCCAGGAATGTCTGGTCCTACCTATCCTCTATCTCCAAGGGTAGTAATGATGGGTCGTCAGTGTCTTCCTCTCCCATCAACAACCCCATCTGAAATATACACTGTATGTTGTCTACTTATATGCCCATTGCATGTCCAGACGCAATGTCAACTTTACATGAATGTTGTTGTTGTACACCAAATGTTTCTATTAAGTATTCTGTTGGGGGGGCGTGGCTTGAGCTCATGCCGTGAGGACGCTTTCAACCGCGGCTCCTGCCCTGATCCTGGAAAGATCCTGCGTTCTTTAAATAAAAGGCAAGTCTGAGCGACTTGACCTGCACTGGAGGCTCTGACAAGCGTTTCCGCAGCCCCCAGACTGCACAAATCCTAAAATCGGAGTGCGGGCGGGAGAAGAGACGACGGCAAACCCGAGACCCCCCGGGCTTCAAGATGGCCGACGTGGCCTCGGCTCAGCAGTGAGGGGAAGGGGCTTGGAAGTTCGCCTCTGAGTGAGCCCACCCGACACACTGAGAAAGCGCGGCAGAAGACATCGAGGGACACAGAGACCGGCCCGCCAGCTGGAGGGACCTGGTACACACGGGAAGACCCCGGAGGGGACAAGAGGTACGTGGTGCACCCGCACGTCTGAGGCCCACCGAGAGAGCCACACTACGTGCAGAGGGGCTGGGTCCCGTGACTCCTGGACATAATTTGTCGTGGTCACCCATGCAACAACGAACGACCCAGGGGCATTATTTGTTAAAGGTACTGGAAGGGTCAAACATTGAAACAAGGCACTGGGGGCAGTGTACCGAGGTGCACCGCATGCTATACTACACAGATCCTGGGGCCTATAACCTCTATAAATCGCAACACCACTACATCCCTCTCCACTCTTGACCATTACTGGGGCCATGCCATCCACGAAACAAAAAAAGGAAATAACGATCATGGACTCCTTCAATGCCAAACAGAAAGGGCAACCACAGGCTGCCCCAGAAGCACAAACACACAATCCGCAGAGAGCCCCGCTCACAGTGACAATCAGGTGCTCGAAGCAATTGCAGCCCTGCGTACCTTCATCGACACCAGAATTGGGGAGATCAAGTCGGACATGCAACTAATGAGACAAGATATGAGAAACCTCACGGAAAGAGTCACCATGGCCGAAACGACCCTGAAGGAGACAGCAGGAATCACCAACGACCTGGAGAGGGGACTGATGGAGCTCGAAAGGAAGAACGCAGTGCTGGAAGCCCAAGCAGAAGATGCCGAAGGGCGAGCCCGGCGTAATAACATACAGGTTCTGGGGGTTCCGGAGGGAATGGAAGGGCCAAACCCAACAGACTTAATTGAAAACATGATACTCCAGGAGATTGGAGTGGAGAAATTGTCGCAGGGGTTCACAGTCGAACGTACCCACAGATCACTTCAAAAAAGGCTGCCTCCGGGTTCACATCCACGACCCATTATAGCTAGGATACTGAACCTCTGCGATAGGGAAATCATTCTGAGGTTCTCCAGAGAGGGAGGAGAGATCCCCCGGGATAACGCCAAAATAGCCATATACCCGGACTACACCCAAGTGGTGCAGAGAGCCCGGAACTCCTTCGTGCCAGTTAAACTGAAACTCAGAAAACTGAACCTCAAATATATGCTCATGTAGGTCCTTTTCAAAGGGGGCGCCGTCTTTCTTGAAACGCTTGCCGCGGCCAACATGTGGCTGGAGCACAACAACCTGGACGATGGCCGTGAAGCTGTTACATGAGGAACGTTGATTCAGACAGCTACAGGGGAGGGGGGGGAACGCATCAAGTGAAGCGTGCTCGGGCGCAAAAGAACATTGAGATGACCGCCACAATATTTTATGAGGCAGGGGCAAGCGGGGGCCTCTGACTGGGCAAAGGCGCACACCCCACAAACCGTTCACTGTCAGCCGGTTGCAAACACACCACAGCCCGCACGCCATGGCCCTGGAGGGCCAGTCAGTTGCGGGGGCACTCGAGCGCCACGGACACAAGGTGGCTGCTGAGCGCAGTTACCCAGTTCTAGTTCTGGTTTGGTTATTAATTTGTTTGATTTTGGTTTGTTCTTATTATGCAAGCGATGAGATCTCAGCGCAAAATGAGGCATGGAGCATGAGGGGCGAGAGTACTACTGCAGGTTGTGGGGTGGGGGGTGAGCTCGGCTGGGGCAAGCGAATGGCCTGTCTGCTGAGGCGAGAGCAGTGGCTGGATGGCTCTGGATCCAGCTGGTGGGGTTGCATATGCGGAAATGGCCAATGTCATTAGAATCCTAACATGGAATGTTTGGGGCCTGGGCACCTACATGCGCAGGAACAGAATTAAATCCTTCCTTAACAGGAAGAAGGTGTCCATAGCCCTGCTCCAAGAAACCCATTTGACCCAACAAACCCTAGGGGTGTTGAGCGACCACTGGGACGAGCAGTGCTATGGGGCTCCCTACTCCAAATACGCCCGGGGGGTGCTTGTCTGGATCAGCCCTTTGGTTCGGTTTAAGGTGTCAAGCTGGGAGGTGGACCGGGAGGGTCGCTATCTGCTGGTGAGGGGATGGATCGAGCAGACTGAAATTTGCATAATAAACTCATACTTCCCCAACCATGGAATCCCAAACCACCTAGACACAATGGGAGCCAAACTAGCTGGCTGCCAGGACAGCCTCTGCATCTGGGGGGTGACTTTGATTGTGTAAGGGACTGGGAACTGGACAGATCTAGATCACCAGTAACCAGAAACGATTTGGCGACCGGGGCACTCAACACGCTGATATATTCCTTAGACCTGGTCGACGTGTGGCGAGAACTCTTCCCAATGGGCAAAGAGTACTCAGCCACAAATGGACTCTGCCCAATACTTAGGCAGGTCAATATCGGACCACTCCCTGTTGCAGGTGCTGTGGACAATGAGGGGTCCCAGACCACCTATACCACTGTGGCGCATGTCCCCGGAAACCCTGACAGACCAAACCTTCATGGAGGAGTTACGGGACAAGGTAGAAGGGTACTTGCAAATGAACGTGGGCAGTGTGGAACACTGGGGCACGGTGTGGCAGGCAATGAAGGTGGTTGTCAGGGGGGAGGCTATTGCAGGAGCCGGCGGCATACGGAAAACACTAAGGGCAGAACTTGAAAAAACTGAGGAGGAAATAAAACACAGGGAAACCAATACTACGGGAACACGGGGGGAGGAGGAAGAACTAGCATTGCTGCGAGGGAATTGTTTGGTTGCATGGGGCAGGCTCTCCAAATTCGATTTCACAGTTAAAACAGCCAAATCACATGCTGAAGGTGACAAACCGGGCAGGCTGTTGACATGGCTATGCCGGAGGGAACACCCGAGGCACCAAATCATCGAGATAAAGGACAAAATAGGCACGATACATAAAATGCAGCAAGACATAAATGACACTTTCCGTGACTTCTGCTCTCGCTTATACAGCCAATGACCACCAAGTGGCAAACTCGGACATATTAGACACTCTAGATGAAATAGGCCTTACCAAAATAGAGGACACGAACAGGGAGGCCCTAGACGCTGAAATAACGCATGAGGATATCACTGAGGCAATCAGGTCCCTCGCCTCCGGCAAAACACCGGGCAGTGACAAACTCCCCCCAGAGTTCTATAAAACATATGCTGATGTCATCACCCCGGTCCTGCTGGAGGTCTACCAAGAAGCATTCACCAATGGGGTATTACCGGGGTCCATGAGAGAAACACTAATTGTCCCAATACCGAAGACCGGAAAACCGACTGAAAGCTGCGACTCATACCGCCCTTTGGCGATGTTAAATTATGACGTCAAAATCCTTACCACAGTCCTCGTCAAACGCCTGAATAGAATAATTGGGGATATAATACACAGCAATCAAACAGGCTTTATACCTGGGCGCAGCACTGCCCTAAACATGCGCAGACTGCAAGACATCCTGGCGCATACTGAGTGCTCCCAGAAGGAATATGCTATACTTTCTTTGGACGCAGTTAAGGCGTTTTATTTGAATTATTGGGAGTGGCTGTTAGCGACATTGAGGGGGTTTGGATTCGGGGAGGCCTTCATTCGCTGGGTTCGTATTCTGTACACTAATCCTAAGGCCAGGGTCAAAACGGGGAGGTTGGTGTCTGCCATCTAGGATATTGAGAGGGGGACAAGGCAGGGCTGTCTGCTCTCCCCAATGCTGTATGTCCTGGGTCTTGAACCCATAGCGATATACCTAAGGAAGCAATACTTAGATGCGGGCATCTGGGTCGGGGTGCGGGGCACTTACTATCGCTTTACGCGGATGATGTCCTTCTATACGTCAGAGACCCGCATTTAAATGTCCCGGTAATCCTAGATATACTGGACAACTATGCCAAGGTTTCTGGAATCAGCTTCAGCAGATCCAAATCCTCCAGATTCCCAATTGCTGGCTTAAAAGGGAGAGACCCGAGCATGCTGCCTGCAGTTGGTCTCCGATAGGAGACTGTCTCGTTTAAATACCTGGGGGTCAACATTAAACACTCGCCCGAACAAATACACGAAAACAACACAGCTAGGGTGTTGCATGGCATGAGGAACTCTATGAAGTTCTGTGCCAGGCTACCGGTATCACTGCTAGGTAGAGTCGCTATCACCAAGATGATCATCCTCCCGAGGTTCCTATACTTCTTTAATAACGTGCACAATTACGTAAAGGCCTCCTTCTTCCGCACACTGGAGGGGCTGATCCGGGGGTTCCTGTGGGGTGCCGCTCGCCACAGACTGTCACTGAAGACCCTATACCTGCCATACGACCGGGGGGGCATGAAGCTGCCAAACCTAGAAAAGTACTATCTGGCGGCCCAACTTAGCCATGTGGTCAAATGGCTGTCTGATGACCCCACCTCAGAGACTGTTCTGCTACAACAGCTGGTTGCGCCCCTTACACTAAAAGAAATACTCTGCGTAACCCTCGGGGCTGCGAAACACACTCCAATGTTGGTGACACAGTGGCGGAAGATATGGAAAAACATGCAAGCGGTACTGGAGACCACACATTCCTATACCCCAGAGATACCAATAGCAGCTGGTGCATGCCAGGACGGTTCGGATGGGAAGGGCATGGGATATACACGTGGGGGGACATGTATGACAAAGGGATCTTCAGGGAATTCAGCTCAATACGGGAGCGGGAGGGGTTCCCCGGTGGGCAGTTCCTGTGGTATCAACGGGTCCGAAAGGTGGCCAGAGATGGCTGGGAGGGCTGGCCGGACGAGCCGCAGGCTGAACCAATTCTTACCCTAATGTACAACCTTGATGGTGGCTGGCGCCCAGTCTCTAGCCTATATAGCACGCTCATAGACACGCCCAACCCCAAGAGTGCAGCATTGAAAGAACAATGGGAGGCAGACCTGGGCATGACATTAACAGAACGGGATTGGGCACTGAGTTACCCCAAAGCAGTCTCACGGAACCACCAGTTCAAACTGATGCAACTAAACGTGCTCTACCGCACCTACATGACCCCACACAGAATAGTCACCTTCAACAGGAGCGTCAGCTCGGTTTGCCCATGGTGCGGTAGGGAGGAGCCAGACATGATACATATGTTTTGGGGCTGCGAGCGGGCGAGGGATCTTTGGGTGCGAATAGAACAAGCCTGTAGAGCTGCTGGCGTCGCCCGGTATGAGTGGTCACCGAAAGAGTGCCTGATTGGTGCTTACCCCAGGATCAGCAAACATAAGCATGTGCATAAATTCATGGACTTCGCATGCATCCTGGCCAAGAGAACCATTGCCATGTCATGGAAGAAGGCTGGGGGGCCACGGTACCAACATTGGCATAGGGAATTCGAGAGGTGGGCGTAGGCTGTAAGCAGATCAGAGCTGGATGGTAGTGACAAATGGGCTGCCTGGAAAGCACTAATATGGGACATGTTTCATCCCTCCCTCGACAAGCCTCCATGAACGAACTGCACACCTTCATGAGCACTCCCCCCACGCCTGGGTGGCAAACTGCCCACCCCCACCATGCGTGAACTGGAGGGGTTGCCCCCAAGTAGGGCAAGAATGGCACCCCGGTTGAGGAGACATCCGCTTGCTCTCATGTTCACATGCCAAGACTGTAACGAGAACCGCTTGTCTTGTTTGTTTGTTTGATGGTTATTATTCAAAACTGGCACTACTGCATAATTAACCTTTTGTAACGCAAATGTCTTTTACCAAAATGCCAATAAAAACATTCAAACATAAATTAAGTATTCTGTTGCGAGGTGCAACCTCATGCTCGCCCACTTTGTAATGTCAAGTACTATAAATAATGTTTTTTTAAAAAGGAGAAGAGCTAAGGGCAGGCTGGAGAACTCAAGGGAACCTTCTTTTAATAATCAGATTGCTACCGCTACACAGAGGCGTTCCCAGTCCTTAGCTTTAGCAGCTAAATCCAATTTTAAATGTGTGGAAAGAGCTAATTGATTTGACTTACTATCACTAGATCCCTTTGCCTCGAACTGCAAGCGACCTAATTCCCAGATCAAACCCGGCTCGCTGGATATTTGGATTGTGCACAATGAGGAAAAATCACTGTTTAATACGACATTAGTGAATCAAATAGCGTGCGATGAGAGGTTGAGAGGTGCGGAGGTGGAGGACGGTGCTATGAACAATGTGAGTGTGTCCCTTTTTAACTTTAATCTTAGGGAATTTAGAATAAACGAACATGGAAGTTTGGCTCAGCTAGTGACAAGCTCTGGCAGCTATAAGAGACATATTTGCAACAAAATCAAAATCATTGAATTGTTTGCATCATAAACTAGTGTATTCTTGAATCATAATGGAATCCTCCATATATTACACTGCCTGTCTGAATTGCACATAATTACTTCAAAGGATCTCGCATTGTTTGAAATACCGTCCTCACCAGACGGAATGAAATAAGCATTAGTGCACTTTATTCAGTCGGTCATCTCTGAACTTGTTATGGCAAACTGGCAGGAGTTTTTGCGGATGGGTTTTGACTTTAACTGAGTACCTAAAATTCAAACAAATTATGAACTAGCAAAGAACTGTGAAACCTCTAATAATCATGAAGGCCAAGCTACTAATGAACTAGAGGCAATTATTGGCAATTGGTAATGACATTGGAAGATTATACCGACTCATCTGGTAAAATTAAGTCTAGGAATGAGGAAGTCGATATGGATGGAGCTGTTTGACCAGGATGTCATGAAGCAAAATCATTGTTGATACTAAGGGGCTTACGTTCATTTACCTCGAGTATACAGGGAAATTGCCTTTTATTGGAATCTGATGTTTTCATTCTACAGGAAACATGGCGCACTCGTAAATACTGTTTGGGTGGTTACCAGGTTATATAGAGACTGGCTTGGATGGATCCATTGGAAGCCCCTTGGTGAGCTACTAATGGGTGCCAGAAATGTTCTTCATTTGGTTGAATGTATGCCAAATAATTTGAATCAATATGTCTTAACACGGATTTTAACAGTTAATTTGAATCATTATCCCAAGAGTATATTGATAATTAATATCTATGACCCTCCTGGGAATATTGAAACAAGTAATATTTTATCTGATGCAGAATTCAGTCTAAGTCAGTGGTCTCATCTTAACTCACTAAGGGGCCACATTATGAGGTTGGTGGTACCCTATAACACTGTTTCTGCCACCTGACATCCTGATGCTACCTGTAGGACTACATGGGAATGGGAAACCTGAAGCACTGGCTCCATTATAACAGTGCTGGTGCTTCAGGGGAAAGCATGCCTGTACAGGCCTGAAGTCCCGGCCGGTCAGGCCTACTGGGAGCTCTGTGCCCCTACTGGCAAACGTACAGTTTGGTGGTCTGGAAAGGGTGCTGGTAAGTTTCTACCAGCACCGTCATTTCCAGGCCACCAAACTCGTAATGAGGGCCAAGGTCTCTATATTGTTATGGGAGGTCTTAATTTTCAATGGTATCCACCCATACCATATAATTTGAGTAAGGATAATTGTTTCCATTTGATTAGAAACTGTTGTAATGTTGTAGCCATAGATATGGATTTGGATGATGAAACAGAGTGTGTAAGCATGAATAATTGGGAGATAATTATTTCAAATCTTGGGCTTATGCAATTATACTTCGAGGTGCTCCCGGGCCATTCTGCACAGTTTCTTTCATTCTTGGATTGATTATGTACTTGTGCAATATGACTTTTTAAAATGTATTGAAAGGTTTGAACTTATAAAGAACACACTTAGTGATCATGTAGCAATTACGTATAGGGTTCAATCCTCTGAAAGGAGAATAATTGGACAAATGCCTGGGACATGTTCTATTAATACATTGGCCCTCATTACGACCCTGGCGGAAAGTGACTGACCGGAGCGCCACAGCGTAAATAGCGTTTCCGCCATTGCACGAAGGAGCAAAGTGCGGGCCATTCCGACCCATCGGGCACGAGCACCACGCCACGGCGGAAGTGCAAAGTCCGCGATGGCGGAAATGACCCCAAAACGGCCCACACCGCCGCCGTACGGCGCCCTAGGTGCCATACCGCCACCCCTCTTAGCGGTCACCGCAGTGTGCGCCTACCGGAAAGTACGGTGACCGGAAATATACGGAAACGGAAGCAAAAACATGGGCCCGGAACGGGAAACATCCCGCCGTACACCTATAAAACCACTAAAACCACACAACCACTAAAATCACTACCCTGAAACACACCCCAACCCGTCACCCACCGTAGCGAAACCAAGAAAAATGGGAAAAGTAGCGAAGAAAGCGTGCGACCGCAAGCGGCAGGTCCACTTCTCCCGTGAGGAACTCACCGTGCTAACAGAGACCCTCCAGGAGAATGCTGCCGTCGTCTTCTCCACGCAAATGACCAGAACGGCACTTGCAAACAAGAAGACCATATGGGCTCTGGTGGCACAGCGGGTAAGTGCGGTGGGGACCGCACCCCGCACCCCACAGCAATGCCGCAAGCGATGGGACGACCTGCGGATACGCGTCCGCAGCATACTCTCTGCCAACCGCAACATTGCCACAGCCACCGGGGGAGGTCCTGAATCACCCATCAAGTTGACCCCCTGGGAAGAAATCTGTGCCTCCACCATCGGAATGGAGAGCATAGAGGGAGTCGGAGGGATGGAGAAAGGAGTGCAGACATCCGAAGATTCAGGTAGGTGGGCCCGATAAAACAATGCCAAATACACACAGTCCATCCATGTGAAGTACCATGCGTCCACATAGTGCAACAGAAACACATGTCCAGGAGAACGTCCACACACATCGGCCTGATAGCGCACGTTAAAACCCACAATAAATACATAAATAATTAAAAACCCCTAATACACGCACTACACGTGCAGCAGGCACACCCTAACTGCAGGCTGCCAAACAACTGCACCCTCACTCCACACACAAATTAAAGCACCTCCAAGGCCCCGACCCAAATCACCCTCAGGTACCACCCCAAAGCATGTGATACAATGCCATTCCAATTCCCACAGACCCATCAATAACCCTCGCCCTCCTTTACTCCACCACAGGGTCCGATCCAAACGACGAGCTACAGGACACCCCTACCAGCACACCTGCAAAGAGGGCCAAGACCAACGGCCAGAGACCCTCCACCTCAGCTGCACGCATCAAGACACGGCAGCAGCACAAATCAGGTGGCAGCACAGAGGAGGGAACATCAACAGGCACCCCAGCAGCCAGCATGCCCACAACACCACCACCACAGGTCCCCCCAATGGATGCCACAGAAGGCACTGCCTCTGGTGGCAGCAGCACCATAGGTGACACCCCATTGATGGCAGCATGCTCGGACACAGAAAACGGGGATGTCGAAGTCAGATCCATCCATGACCTGTCCCAATCCCCCTGTCTGTCCCATCCCGTACAACATGAGGATACCACGCAGGGGCACCCACAAGACGACGACTGGCCATCCCCCACAAGCCATGTGGCAAGGCAACATGAGGACAACAGCCCCTCTGTGGCACCCCCGCAAATGGCCATGGCCCAGCAGAGGCAACAGTCCCTCGACCAGTTAATCGTACAACAGCAGCAACTGGCCACACTCCTCAAGGACCATGCCGATGAATGTGGGGGCACTAAGGCAGACATAGAAACATCAACTGAGACACTTAGGGCAGAAATGGAGAGAGGTACAGAGACGCTAAGGGCACAAATGGAGAGTAGCACCGAGAGCCTGAGAGTCCAAATGGAGAGTAGCACCGAGAGCCTGAGAGTCCAAATGGAGAGAAGCACCGAGAGCCTGAGGGGGGAACTGCATGCGACGTCCAAAGACGTATGTGCCGAACTTGCCGCAGTGCGCCGTGTGCTCACTGAGCTCTCGCAAACCCTTAGGGACATGCATGGACGTGAGCAGGCAGACACATCATCCGTTGCAAGTTCCGTCCAGGGCAGCCCCCAACGTAGATCTGGAAGGAACCTGCGCTCCACAGGCAGGGGTGCCCCTGATACCCGCAGAGGGGGCTTGCAATAGCGACAGCCCACTGACAATGAGCATCTTTGGACACTGGTGTTCGGGGGGGAGGTAGGAGGGTGGAGGGGGTGTGTTGGGCTCACTTGGGTGGCGGGTCGATAGGGTGTTCAACATGACATCACATATGCCATAAAAAGTGCACGATCAACCAATGAGATGTGTGGACATTGATCTGTGTGTACTAGGCCATCATAGGCGTACAGTCCATATTGTGCATGTCCCAGACACACGCAGTGCCACGAGTCCCGTGTCCATGTATCAGCCACCAGGCGTGAGTGCTAGAAGCATACATCAATGAGATGCTGACGAATGTCACGGGCCTCCGGTGCCTCGCAGACTCCATGAGGTGCTGCCACATCCCCACCCTCATCATGACCATCATCAGGTGCTTGCAGTTCTGCGTCAGGGGGCATGGGCACATTTCTACGTACGCACATGTTGTGAAGCATGACACATGCCATGACCATCCTTGCAACCTTCTCATGGCGGTACAGGAGTGCCCCGCCAGACCTGCTGAGGCAGCGGAAACGAGTCTTCAGTAGGCCGAATGCCTGTTCAATGACTACACGGGTACGTGAGTGGGCATGGTTGTAGTACTCCTCATGCTGGTCCCGTGGGTTCCGGACTGGTGTGAGGAGCCATCTCTTCAGTGGATATCCAGCATCACCTGTATGTGGACGAGAAACGTATGATGTGGAATGCCATTGATACGTACGCACACCCCCCCCCCTTCCTGCCAGGTCATTGCCAATTCACATACCCCACATAATCATGCATGTAATGAGACTCACCGAGTAGCCAGGATCTGTTCCCTGCGTGTCGCTCCATGTAGCGTGGTATTGTAGAGTTCCTCAAGACCATAGAATCATGGGTTGATCCAGGGAATCGGGCACAACAATGTGTAATGATCCTGTTGGAGTCACACACCATTTGTACATTCAGGGAATGAAATTGTTTTCGGTTGCGGTACTGGGCCTCCATGGCATGTGGGACGACCAATTCCACATGGGTGCAGTCGATGGCACCAATGCAACCCGGTATGCCGGCAAGTGCATGGAATCCCACTTTTGTGTTGGTAATTTCCTGCTCCGAGCGTGGTAGAGAGATGTAGTCGTCTGCGTGCTGCAGGAGGGCATCGAGCACTTGAAATAGTGTCCGTGAGAACAGTGGCTGAGAAATGCCATGCAACTGTCCGACTGTGTGCTGGTAGGTGCCTGTGGCCAGGAAGTGGAGTACAGACACCACCTTCAGTAGGGGTGGGATGGCGGTTGGGCTATATATCATGCTGACAAGGTCAGCCTGTGTCATGTCCACAATGGCGGCTATGGTGTCCCGGTCCAGACGGTAGAGGGTGTGGATCTGCTCATCAGTGAGGTTGAACGGATGTGCTCGGAGGCGTGGGATTGCGGGCTGCCTGCGTGGTGGTAGTGGCTGTGCTGGTGGGCCTTGCTGGCCCTGCCTTGGCCTCCTCCTCCTCCTGCGTCTCCTCCGTGCGGCTGGTTGTAGTTGGTGTTCGTCTTCTTCTTGGAGTTGGAGCACTTGCAGTGCTATCAGGTCCCCCAGGGCCGACATCGCGAGTCCTGCCGGTAGCATTTCGGTGTGGTTGTGGGAGGAGACTGGCTGTGCAATTTATGTGTTTTCAGGCTGTATGGCCTCCACCTGTGGTGATTAATTCCACCTGTGCAAACTGCTCTCCCCTTTGGCCGAGCACGTCCCGCGCACAACGCTGCAATTCGGGGAATGGCATCTTGCTGTTGCAATCATGTATTTGTACCCGATGGCCGTGTAAGATTGGTTGATATGTTCATTCTGCTGTGGTCCCATTGTTTCACATACTATCTGTGCAGTCGCGAACAGACTTGTGAAGGGTCAGTGGAACGTAGTACTCGAGTAACGGTGGGCCCTCATGCATCACTGTACCGAGTTGCAACGACGGGCGGGGCGTCCCATTTGTGGGTGAAGGCAGTTGCCATTTTCACACACAGCCGCACTCGATGGAATAATTAGTGATTTCAAACGGCCACAGATGCCTTTTCGACGTGATGTTGCAAATGAGGAATTCGAAGGGCGGCGCTTTCGGTTTCCAGCTAGCGGCGAGGAGATGCCCACAGGTCTGACTGCAAATATAACGTTCTATTGTTCAATGTCCTTGAGACAGGGCCCATGGCGAGGAAGCAATGATTGATATGAATAGTTTGGGATGCGCAATAGCTACGTGGGCGATGAGGCCGGCCGTTCCCAAATACATGTTACTTCACAACACTGGAATTACGGGCTGGGGCACTGTGGATTTTGCAGGCTGCATAACGCACAGACTCAATGGATGTTTCTAATGTTATGTGAGTAATTATTCAGGCGTTTTGATCCCGGGATGAGGGAATGATGAATGGATGCATGGGCAGGTGATTTGATACAGAGTTTGCCATGTACAGGGCTTCTTGGGATCTATCCGCCTCCCCTACGCTATGTGATGCAGGGCTGCCATAGTGGGACCATCGTCTATCTGGCCTTGTTGAGCCCTCCCTGTCTCGACGCGCCCTCAGACACTTGTGTCCATGCACGTTAACATTCCCATCTGATGGATTCTGTTTTGACAGACGCATGCACAGGTACACTCGTTTGTGATGGTGTTTGCACCTCGATATAGATGGTTATGAGTCGCAAGTGGTTTTGGGGTGGTGATGATCCTTTGGAGTGGGCTAGCATGCATACGGCTGTGGATTTCGTGTGATCATTGAAGTGAGTTGTTGGAATGTAGTTCTGATGGCCATTCTGTTCTTTTTCTTTTCTTTTGGTTGACAGGTATCTCCTCCCCTTTTGCCACTGCCATCTGTATGCCACTCCTGCAGATGGGTTTTACTCCCGACACCTGCTGCTTCGTGTTAATCAGTGGAGCAGCATTACGATCTTATGGGACGATCGCCAATGGCCCACATGCCCTTACGCAGTACTGGTGGCTCGGAGCAACATTTCGGCCTTTCAGCTGGACTAGTGCCTCCCCATTGGGACGGCCCTGCGGTTCTGTGCGCTTCCATGTTGCCTTTTCGTACGTGAATGTGGCTCTGTGTACCATGGGGGAACAGGGCGACACACAAGTAGTGGCTGGTCATTTCTTGCGGATGCAGCCCACAATGGTGATTAGTGTTTTGGAGTTCATGGCCTGATGGCTGTATGGGCTTGGTGACTTTGATGTGCATAAAATTTCTATTCTGATTTGGCCCGTGTAGCGTTTTTCTTTGCAAGTGATGTGGCATATGCCTATTTGGGGGGCGATGTATTGTGAGGAGATCTGCATTGGGTTCCAGCTTCGGAGTTTAGTTGCGTGGTACTGTACTGGGCGCGTTTGCCTACTAAGCCCGTGAGGTCAGGGATGGGGGCTGCCAATATGACAGTTTGCATGTTGTCATGCTCAGGGGCGGGGGATTGGGTTTTGTGTAACAGATGCCGGTCAGCCAGGTGGACTGGTGGAATGATGTGATTCTAGGAATATTGCTGGTCACAGGTGCCTGTGTTTGCGTGCGTTTCTTGGTAGGGGACTGTGGTCATGTCCATTGGGATGGCTTCTGTATTCGTGCCATCTGTGCCCTGCAGCTCCCATTGGCCCCTCTTGTGTTTCTTTTGTTCGTTGCCATGCATGGGTGACTTGTACATTTCAATGGTTGCATTGTGACTTCATTGCACCTACGGGGAGTTGTACTTTGTGGGCAGGGAGCGGTGTACAGGCACTCAGTGGGGCCGTTTACGGTTGATTCGCGATGCCGTACTTCTCACCATGGCGGAATGGTACATTACGCCATGCCTGATGGCGTTAGGTACATGTCCGCTAGGGTCGGAATTGGCGTACCCTTGCGCCATGGTGGTGTTTGCGGTTTCGCATGGCGCGCGCGCGCGTGCTTGGTGCAGTTAGCGTTGGCGTTCACTACGGTGTCGCTAATGGCTTCGTACTTTGCGGTGACGGGTCATAGTCGCACCGAGCGCTATTCGATGGCGGTATTGCATTTCCGCCATCGTTTTCCGATTTCCGCAAGGGTCGTAATGAGGGCCATTGTCTACCAAGACTCTATCACTTCCCTCTCCATGGGTTAGTTCCCTCCTTCTGTTTACCCTTTCTTTTCCCTTCATGGTCCTTCACTCTCCCTTCTGCCTGTTCAAACTGTTCTCCCTGTTATGGTCTCTAATGCTCTCGTTCCAGGCCTCATCTCTAACTCATACCTCAATTTCTTTCATTTTTTTTTACCTATGGGGCCTTAGCATTTACCTTTGAAAGTCAATTTTGGGTGTGTTTTTGAAAGTCAAATTTGGGTGCATTTTTTAAAGTCAATTTTGGGTGTGTTTTTGAAAGTCAAATTTGGGTGTCTTTGGGAAGTGAAATTTGGGTGTGTCTTTGCGAAGTCAATTTTGGGTGTGTTTTTGAAAGTCAAATTTGGGTGTGTCTTTGGGAAGTAAAATGTGGGTGTGTCTTTGGGAATTCAAATTTGGGTGTGTTTCTGAAAGCCAATTTTGGGTGTGTTTTTGAAAGTCCAATTTATGTGTGTCTTTGGGAAGTCAAATTTGCGTTTGTTTTTGGGACGTCAAATTTGGGAGTGTTTTTGAAAGTCAAATTTGGGTGTGTCTTTGGAAGTCAAATTTGGGTGTGTCTTTGGGAAGTCAATTTTGGGTGTGTTTTTGAAAGTAAAATTTGGGTGTGTTTTTATTTAACTTTTGCCCCTAAAATTGCAACCTGCTAGCCCAGTGGCTGTTCTATACCGCTGTACTTGCATATTTCTCCTACTGCCTCCTCCCTCTATCTGCCCATGGCGTTATCTGTTTCTCCTATCTACTCCAACTGTTTCTCTATCAACTATCCTTCCCTTCTCACTAAGTCTGGTAAAAAGGATATCTTGGCCTCCAACTCAGGTCTCCCCGTGGCTTATACCTTATTCCAGCACCTCTGCCAGACAAACCCTCACTGACATCCTCTTTGTCGTCCCTTCGCCAGATCTCTGGACCCCTCATATGTTCTCTGTGCTCTGTCCTATCTCCTCCTCTCCCATTAATGGTGGCACCCGCTGTCCTCATGGATTGTTAATGTCTAATTAAATGGCACTGTCATGGTGCAAGGCCCTGAGGCCAATCTCTTACTCTTTGATAGGTGGTTCCCTCACCTCATCCTCTTTCTCTCATCTCCAGCTGTCCCCTACTCTCCTCCCTTGGCTACCTTGCACTCTTTCCTTCCTCTTCTCTGCTTCCTCAAGCTCCCTCCAAACCCCCGCAGGGCGTACCCTTGATTTGTACCCCTCCCCAGAAGGTCTTTAAGGCTGACAACCTTCTTCATCTTGCCACTCTCAACTCTCGCTCTGCTGTCAAACACTCCTCTGACATCTGCCACTCCCTTGAAGAACTTGACATTGATGTCCTTGGTTTTACTGAGACATGGTTCATGGCCAGCTCTGTCACGAACTTTGACACTCTCCTCCCTGATGGCTACAAGATCCTCTCTGACCCCAGATCCTCCTGGCCCGGAGGAGGTTTAGCCCTGATCTTCCCTATGTGGATTCCTGCCTCTATCAACCCCACTCAGACTTACTCCTCTTTCGAATGCCTTGTCTGCAGACTCTCTCTCTCTCTCTCTCTCTCTCTCTCTCTCTCTATCTCTCTCTTAGCCACTCTCTTACTGTTGCTACTCTCTAACAGCCCCCTGGTCAAATCAACTCTTTTCTCTCAGAGTGGACAGACCTCGCCTCCTCCCTCCTGGCCTCAACCACTCAACTCCTCCTCCTTGGTGACCTCAACATCCATCTTGATTCTCCCTGTTCCTCATCTGTGCTCTTTTGCGACCTCTGCGATTCACTCTCCCTATCTATCCTCCTCTTTGGCCCGACTCCGTCTGCTGCTCACTCACTTGATGTCTTGATCTCCTCTGGACTCCCCCTCTCTATTCCCCTCACCACTCCTCTCTCCTGGAGCGATCACTGCCTCCTCTCCTCTCATCTGTCCATCTCCTAACCTCAAGCCAAGCCTACTCCAAGACTGCCACCCACCTTCTCGGACATCCAGCCCATGAAGCATGTTTCAGTCAAGGCTTTTGCTGCCACCTTCTCCCCCCTTCCTCCTACCCCAGGTTGACTCACACCCGGTTACAGCCCTGTACCCGCTCTACTCCTCTAATTCTGCAACTCTTGATGCTCTTTCCCCTGTCAGGAGCTTGAAGTCCAAAGCCAAGTGTAATTCTTTGTCTGACTACGACCTAGCTACACTTAAACGTAAGTGTAGGGCGGCTGAGAGGAAATGGAGGGCTTCTTGTTCATCCTCTGACAAACTGGCCTGTCACCTGCTCCAAAGGCAATACTGACTCTCTATCCGCACCAAGAAGAGAGTCCACATTCAAGTCTGTGTCTCTGCAGCATCCAACAACTCGGCCGAACTCTCTAAAATATGTAAGGAGCTGGCCAACCCTGCTGCAGTCTCCACCCCTCCTCTCAGGCTCTTTGCAATGCAATCGCCTCTCACTTTATCTCTAAAACCCAGGGCATCTTGTCCACCCTCTCCTCCGCTCCCCCTCCTTCTCTGCTTGCTGACCCTCCTTCAGCTACCTCCCACCCTCTTTCTCCTCCTTTCCTCTTTTCTCCCCTTATGAGGTCGCTAGACAAGTCTGATCTAGGAAAGCCTCATCAAAACAGGTCCAGCCCTGCTCCTCTAAAATCATCAAGGACCACATTGATATCCTCGTTCCAGCCCTTGCTGACTTTTGCAACCTCTCCTTTACCTCTGGATCTTTTCCCTCTGCTTTGAAGCACTCCCTTGTGCATCCTCGCCTTAAGAAACCCACAGCTGATACTTCTTGTCCGGCTAACTATCGCCCAATTTTCTTTACTCACTTTTTGGGTAAAGTCCTGGAAAAGCTGTCCATATCTAAGCTTAAACTTCATACTGATTCTGTTGGTTCTCTCCATGATCACCAATCCGGCTTCAGAGCTGCCAGAAGCATGGAAACTGCTCTCCTGAACATCTGTGAAGATCAGCTCTCCAACCTTGACTCTAACATTTCCTCTGTCCTCATCCTACTTGATCTCTCCTCTGTTTTTTACACGGTCAACCATACCACCCTGCCCAACCGGCTTCGTGACAACCTGGGTATCACTGATCAGGCTCTCTCCTGGCTGACCTTGTTCGTCTATGATCGACCCTCCCAGGTACAACTTGGGTCCTTCCTATATTCTATCTCCCTCTATAGCTGTGGTGTTCCCCTGGGGTCTAACCTCTCCCTGTGGCTATTCAACCAATACCTGGCATCTCTCGCCTATTGCACTTCCATTTTCTGCTCTGATTTCCAGTGCTATGCTGATGACACCCAATTAATTTTCAGGCTTCCTTAAGCCACCTCCTCTCCTTCCCTCATCTCTGATTGCCTAATCGCCATTCAAAATTGGTGTGCCGCAAATGATCTTTGTCTAAATGCCAACAAGACTGAAATCCTCCTCATTGGTACACCTTCACCATCCTTTCCCCTCACTCTCTGGCCGGCCTCCCTCCTACCCCTACATGCGAGGCCAAGAACCTTGGGGTCATCTTTGACACTTCACTTTACTTCTCCACACACATCTCTGACATCTCTAAGAAGTCAAACTTCTTACTGCACCTCCTCAGAGGTACTCTGCCTTTCCTCTCCTTCCCTCAGAAGCTCACTGTCTCCCAAGCATTGGTTCTTTCTAGGATGGACTACTGTAACATCCTCTTTCTAAATATACCTGCCTCCACTCTCCACCCTTTACAACAAATCCAGAACAGGACTACAAGACTTGTCCTTGGCCTCAAGCCCTGGGATCGTATCTCTCCAGCTCTGAAATCCCTTCATTGTCTCCCAGTGGATGCAAGGATTACATTTAAAAACCCTCTGCATTGTCCACAAGGGTTTCTGGGGCCTGGGACCAAAATACCTTCAACTATACCTCTGTAAATACCTCCCCTCTCGAGCCCTTCGCTCTTCTACCTCTAACTCACTCAGGGTCAGTCGTTTTTCAAAGAAATTAGATGGGGGTAGATCTCTGTCCTCGGCTGGGGCCTCCCTTTGGAACAGCCTCCCTGCCACCTTGAAACTTGAGGAGAATCATCTCCGGTTCCGTAAGCACCTCAGGACCTTCCTCTTTGCTTCTGCCTTTGCCCCTCTTCTCTCCTGCAGATCTGTTTTCTCTCTTGGCACTGTGCACCTTACCACGCTCCGTCCTTCAGGCCCATGTACCTGCTCACCCTGTCACCCCCCTGCACTGCCTCTGGACCCCCCCTTGCACTTGAGTCTGTATCTGTACCCATACAGTCCCCCCACCAACCTCTCTTGTGCACTTATCAGATGCACCCTATCTGCTTAAACCTAGCACTTGTCACTTGCTGGCTGCACTACCACTGTTTATCGTCTTTAGTTATTCATTTTAATTATTTATCTATTCTGGTCTGTCCTCTGTTCCGCACTTTCAACCTCCCCCAGTTACATGCACTTTCCCCCTTTTCCCTCTCCCATGCACTTGCTCGTTCTCAATGTCACTGGGCCTAGTAAGATTGTTGTTTTTGTTCTCCCCTGTTCTCCTCCCTTTTGCTTGGTCATGCTCTGAAACACTTGTGTATGAGCGCGATATTAATAACATATCATTTAATTTAATTCGCTGATAGACTCACATGGACAGAACTAAATGTTACAAATCTTAATACAGAGGTTGCAAAGGTATTTGCTGACATTGAAACAGTAGGTGATTTACATTTTGATATGTATTATGATAAAATAGAAATAATCCTGGAGTTAATTAGTAAATATGAGAGGAGAAATTGTCATTACAAGATGGGTTCTGGCAAAATATATGATGTAGCTATTTCCTTGAGGAAACAACAACTAAGATCTAATATTTGAGTTACAAAGAGATCTGGTCGTATTGGTTTAGAAACCCATAAATCAATGGCCTAATTATAGAAACTGGGTTAGGCAACATAATACTCAACTGCTATGGCAAATCATGCATAATGCCTTATGTAATTCCGATTTGGGTAATATACAATTGACATACATCTGACTTGATTGAAAATTGAGATTATTCCTATCTCTAACACTAGTACGTGAAATTATGTATGCGATTTGTATATTAGAAATCTCTCTTTCAGTGAAATTACTCTAAAACCGGAGGTGCCATATAACAGCAAGGGATTTATTATTACTGTGGAGGGCATTGAAGAAGTTATTGTAATGCTCAGGCTGTTGAGGGCACCTAGCTCCAGTCGAATGGTGAGTATAGTCCTTAAACGAAACCCTCATGGTTGAGTGATTATCATGTTCAAACAAGTTATTAAGGCAGGTACGATCCCCACCAGTTGGAGGAAGTACATTCTAGTGCAAATCCATAAAAAAGCCCCTTGAGACCACGGTAGACTCTCTGGCTACGATGTTCTCTCATTTTGTATTACACATAATTAATAATTAGACAAAAAGTAAAAGAATATTGAAAAATCAACAAACCGGGTTCAGAAACAGCATGAATACTCTAGTCAATTTGTGGAGCCTCACCCACCTAATTCGTTCTACCTATAACACAAAAGGAGAAGCATTATTCATATGTTATGTTGATTATTCAATAGTGTTTGGTACTGTCAACAGACATAGACTAGGGATAAAACTCCAGTGTTGGGGATTGGACTCAACAGTTTGCACTTTATTATGGCATTTTATAAGGATAGTTCCTCCCAAATAAAAAATTATTTGGATGGTTATTTGGGTGATTCTATCAGTACTAATTATGGTTTGAAGCAGGGGTGCACGTTAGCCCCAGTGCTTTTTAACTTATAAATGGCAGACTTAGATAACACACTACGAAACTGTCACAATTTCCCCGCAAGATTGGACAACAACCTATAGTATGGCTGTTTTATCCAGACGATACAGTCATTTTTGACCGTACTCCTATGGGACTGCAATACATCCTGTCCACACTGTATGAATATGCTAAGGAAAATGACCTTGTCATTAATTTAAAAAAGAACAAGATTATGATTATCAATAGTAGAAAGAATAGATATAAACACTTTGTGTGGAAGCTCAAGGGAACCCCTATTAATATTGTTAAAAGATTCATGTATTTGGGGCTACCTATTTATGATTCTTTTGACTATAAATTGTTGGCCAATTATATTAAGGTCAAAACAATTAAGAAATGTAAAGTCATCAGATCGTTTATATCAAATAGTGGCGGCTAATCTATGGAGGCTCTTGTTGAAACTTTTAATACCAGTATAGTCCCTAGTATCCTATATGGCCTCTAAATATTTCTTGATAATGAACTAGGTTGGATCAAGGTCCTTGAGGGTAAGTTATGGTGTAACACGTTGGGACTTCTAGCATGCACTCTGGTAGAGGCAATATGCAATGATTTGGGTTTTACCACTAAATTCACTCACGGAAAATCTGCTGTAGCTCACATTATCTACAGACGCTAGAGCAATGTACGAACCAAGAATCTCTGTATTCCTGCTTTGAGAATTTGTTAAGTCTGGAAAGGTAAATGGTTGTAAGATTTCAAAAAATGTCACAACAAGATTGGATTTGAAGTTAGTAACCTTCTTAATATTGGCTCTGATAACAACGAAATCAAGAAGAAAGCAGAGGAGTGGGATTGAATTCATAATATTGAACATTTGTCTCGGGAGGATAGCACAGGGGCAACATGCTCGCCTTGGAAGCAAGGCAACACGGAGCAACACAAGTTCAATACCCGGGTCTGCGCTTAGATACCTCTGGGTATTAAGTGCATTATAAATAACCTATCATATTATATCACTTGTCTAATAAGATAACCTTCTCCGCATATGTTACCCAAGGATTTCCCATTAGAGTTCCTTTTCAGTATATTTATAAAGTGTGGAATTCCAAGGTGTGAAGTTTTATAATGCAAATGCGCTTTGAACATATGCCCACCTTTGAGTGCTGTGGGGCATGGATTAATATCCTTTATGAGGACAGAATTTGTCGTATATGTGCTGGTGCCATTGAGACAACCCGCCATCTGCTGACACTATACCCTAAACTTGAAAAGATATATGAAAAATATTATAGCAAGAAGGTAAATGATCTAAATAATGTTCAAACTGATCAGTTTTGGACTTTAATGTACTTAAAATTGAATTATATGACTTATTATATTTGGCAGTTGATTATTAAGACTTATTTTAAAGACATAAGGCCTCATTACGGCTTTGTAATCAGGCGGAATGGGTTTAAGGGGTCTGCAACCATTAGCGGCACCCATTAACCCATTCCGCCTGACTCGTAATGAGGCCCATAGGGCCTTATCATTACTTTGGTCGCTAGCTCTTACATGAGGCGGTAACGCTAATACCGCTGCATTAAAGGGCTGGCCCTATTATGAGTTGGGAGGAAATTTTGTAGTTTTACCTCCAGCTTTTTGCTGGAGATCAAAATCCGGCTTTCTGGCTGTTTTTCAACTGTTTTTGGCGCTATTACCGCCGGTGCAATTACCACCAGCTGTAATATCTCCCCCAATCCCCATTGGATCCAATGGACTGAATGGCGAATGGGAATTTACCGCTGTACTGCTACTCGGGATCCGGCACCAATAGCACCAGACCAAGTAGCAGTAAAGCTAATAGCGTTGGGCGGTATCCCGGCACAATTAGCACCCTGATAGCATTGGAAATGACAGAAGAATCTGGGTATGCCATCATAGAGGTGTGCCTGGAACCCAAAACTCATAATTAAAGCAGGATGAGAAGAAGTGTAAAGGGAGAAGAGAACAGGATCGAGGACAGACAGTAGCGGGACACAGTGAGAGAGAGGAAAGGAACAGGACAAAGAATCTTCCTAGGAGACAGAAAAGGAACGGTTAGAGAGGTAGGAAGTAAACCAGTTAAACACCATGACATTGAGGGGGGAGAGAGTAGAGAGTAGAGTGCAGTGATCAACAGTGTCAAAGGCTGCACTGAGATCAATAAGAATCAGCAGAGAGGAAAGTTTCAGATGACATGCGTGACAAATAAAACCAGATACACATGAAACGCACACAAACATTATCCACATGATGGCACTGAGGCATGTAAGAATGCTCTTGCTGACATATAATTTATCTTTACTCACAACTATTTCACATTCAGTGCCGATACTTATCTCCAAATGATGGGGAAGGCCAGGGCACTCATAAGGCGCCTTGGTATGCACATTTATTCATAGAAGGATTTAAGACAGATTTCCTTGTCATCTACGACTGCAGACCTCTAAAATAACTGTACTACCTCAAAGATATCCTTCTGATTTATACTGCTGGGTAGCGGGACCTTCCATGGAAGATTTAATGATTTCCACCTAACCATCAAACTCAAGCTATAAAAATCTCCAGAAAAAGAGAACATTTCCTTGATACCGCCATAGCAATAAAAGCTGATCAGCTACAGACCACAGTAAATCACAAACCAATAAACCAGGCCAGCTATTTGAGGAGTAGCAGCTTCCACCCAGTGCATACAAAACATGCTACAATATTCAGCCAATCATTGAGACACAATGGACTAGTATACAAATATAAAAGCTTTGATATCATACTTCATAAACCAAGGAAACAACCCCAGAATTGTGCACAGCCAGATTCACAGGGCAACATAGATCCCCCGGAGCAACCTTTTAGAATACAGAGCAAAAGAAGCCCAAATAGAGGAGCCACTGGTAGTCACATATGATCTAAAGGTTGTTAAAATTCCTCAGAAGAATGCTAACCAACTAAAACCCATTCTGCAACAAGGTGAACATCTGCCCCTACTTGCTTTCAGACAACAAGCCAATCTGAAGGAAATAATGGTAAGGAACACACTGCATACAAAAACAAAAGATGCCTAACCTGCCCACATTTCAACCTTTCCTATTCAAACAAGATACCCCACACAGAGTAGGTTACAAAATGATGGGGCGTTTTAAATGTGCATCCAACAACAGTGTATACTTGTTAAAATGCATGACATACCCTGGGCAGGGCTACTATGGAGGGGGAAACTGGCCAACAACTACATAAACACATGAACCTCCACCATCACAATGTCAAGCGATGCACACAGGAGATACATGTTGGTGAGCATTTTTTTTCAGAAGCAAATCATACCCTTGATGATCTTAAAAATGCTGTATTTATGGGTAGTTTCAAGACTGATGAAGCCAGGAAGACGCATGAACTCCAATGCATGCAGATGTTCAATGCACTGACTGGGGGCTTGAATAAGCATTATGGTTTCATGAGTCAATATCCAAACTAAGAGGCTCACTCTTTGCACCCATACAGATGTGAGGATCACAACATTCAGACCTGACAGTTTCTATCAAAGTTTCCAGCCCTGCCAGCCTCTCTAAGGTAAGAGCTCATTGCCAGACTCACTCCAGCCCAACCCCATTACCCCTTAAAAAGCCCCACGCCCACACACTTTCCAGAGGCCTATGAGGACCTCTGTCTCATGTCAGAACCCACCCTTCCCTCATAATTGTGATAAAACACAATCCCAACATGGTATTGGACACAAACCTACTGCTCTGTGCTCCATGGGTCAAAATCCTAACACATGGCTGATTGTGTCTCTCCCTAACAGCCTTCTAGAAGTACAAGATGGATAAATGGATGATCGTACCACCACTGATCTTGCAAAGTTACTGGCCTGACATACTGATCTTCAACTGGACTGCACCTACCATGACTGACACTAGCCCATTCCCTCCTGCCTTCCTGGGAGCGCTATATAAAGGTGGCTGTGTGTTGTTTCTTTCCCTTTACTTTAGTTCCAATGACCCCTGTGCCACTGAACATAGTGTACCATTCAACCCTTGCATACTGCAGTGTGTCAAAGGGGGTTCCAACATCTGTAATGCTGCCTCTCTGAACTAACTGCAAATCAGACCCACAGACGGGCACAGATAAGGAAAAAGGGAGTCCCTGAGTGGCTATTTAACTTGTAATATTTTTCAAAGTCTTAATTTCATCGCTGCAAGAGAAAGTAGTTGTGATCACGAAAGCTCACAAATAAATGACTGTGTTAGTCTAATTTAGGTACTCACTTGTCGTTTTCTTTTTGATCATGTTTTTATTCTTCCATTGACTAACACTGCACAAGCAAAACTGAATTATAAATACTCACTAGAAAATCGGTGAAATAACTTCAGTTGAAGTGACATTAGGGCAGGTTATGCTTTAATGCAACAAAACCTTTCAAATTCGGCAAGTGTCGGAAGCTATGTCACCATATTGGTCAGCCCTTGAGCACACCAACACTGTCAGTGACACTGATGATATCACAGATCACAGCACCAATGACATTATTGATGACATCACTCAAAACTGAAACACACTGAAAACGGCCATGACATGTTGCCACATTGCGAAACTGGGCCTGGGCCTATAGCCAGGCTCAGTAGCCACTTTACCCCCAAAGATAGTCAGTGGGTCATGGTCACTGAACACTCTGACTGGAACATGGCCTAAAGCTATGTCACAGGCCCTCTCATGCCACCCAAAGTAGCCAATTCATTTGGCCTGCAGACAGGCCCATTGGTCACTTTACCCCGATAGCATGTCACAGGGTATATGACATTGCTGTTATCATGTCCTAGATATAACCCTATACAATATGTTTGTCATATGTCTTGAAATAAACCAAGAGAATGTTTTACCGTGATGGGTTGTTTCCTATGATATCCTTTGTGATGTCATCATTCTGTGCATTCTAGTTTCCATTAATTTCATCGAAGATGTAATAAGTAATGTCATAGGATGTCATATGTGATGTCATCAGTGATTTCTTCCGTGATCTCATCAGTATGCTCATGAGCTGGGCAACAGGGGCACAGAATTAAGGTGACGCAGCTTCAAACACTTTCTGAATTTTAAGTTTTTTGCTGTGCTAAACCATCACCTTAACATCACTTCAAGTAAAGTTATTTCACTGAATTTCAAGTGTATTATTGTGTTGAACTGTGTCAACTTTACTTAAGCAACAAATCCATATGGGCAGGGGCATTACCATGTCAGCTAATAGCCAGGGCCATTACCATTACCTATTATTGCTATTGGCATCTCAGAATACTTTTTTTCCGGGATGCTAATAGTTTTTTTTCAAGTTGTAAATGACATATTTGCTGTTTCTTAACCTGAAAAAACTGAAAACTAAGATGACCTTCATGGACAAGGGAGAAGGGAACTACACGTAGTCCCTTCTCTGTTTCCATGGCAGCCATTGCCTCATCGGGTATGTGCTGAAAAAAGCAGAGTGGTGAAGGGGTGGGAGTGGGTGAGGGGTGTGAAATTTGCGTGGTGTGAGAGGGGGACACAGGGGAGGGTAGGGGTACCCTTCTCTTCATCCGGGCGGGGAAGATGGAGGCCCCTCACTTCCAAGGACGCTCAGAGCGGGGGATTTGCCATGTGGTAATGACCCCAAACAAAGCCTCCTGATTGGCTGGGAGGCCACCCCTGACCCCGTCAGGGTGTTAAAGAGGTAGTTCGCTCAGAAATTGTATTGTCCCAATCGATCTGGCATGTACAGTTCATATGAAAACTGTACATTTATTCCATCACCTTAAAACTGACATCAAAGGCAACTCATGCTCTGAATTTTACATATTGTAAAACTCTTATGCTCTGTGGACAGTTCGTATTGTAAATGTACATTTATCCCATCACCTTAAAACTCAAGTTAAAGTCAGCTGAGAGTTGCCCTTAATGTGAATTTTAGGCGATGTGAATTGTGTAATGTATGTATTGTAAAACTCATACACTCTGTGGACAGTTCATATCGAAATGTATACATGTATTCCATTAACTTAAAAGTGACATCAAAGTCAGCAGTGACTTGCCTGTGATGTGAGTTTTTAGATGTTAATTGTGATATATACGTCCTGTAAAACACACTCTCTGTGTACAGTTTGTATGAAAAAGGTGTGTTCCTTCTGCACGTGTGTCATATAGAGATACATTTTAAACATTAATATCCCAACATTCGATTTTCACTTTATTTTTTAGTGCACCAATTTCAGATGAAATCTCGGTGCCTGCGACTGAGAATCGAAGTACACCATTTTTTTGTTTTTTTGTTACTTGTTTCTAAAACATTTTTTTTTCTGCTTATGGAAAACCCCACATTAAAAGAAACGCCTTTCACATAGTACACAAGCACAGTCCATATGGAAGACTAATGCTCTTTTGTTTGGTGCAGATTTCTAAACCATGCTGCTATGTTTCAAAGTGCTGGGAGGCATCCATTGAACAACACAGAGGCACCCATTAAGCAACATAACTAGCAAACAAAGAATCATACTTAACTGGGGAAAAATTAGAATGACACTGTTGAGGCTGCCATGGCCTTTAGAATAGGTTGTTGCAATGTATAAATCGCCACAGCAATGTTTACCAAAAGGCTGGCCCATAAAGTGAACTCTAGTTTATTTGAGAGTGCCATGGTGATTAGAGCATGACCACTCGAGTGGTTGCGTTGCCATGGGAATCTAAATGCTTCTTTAGCTTTCTTCAAAATGGCGCCGGCTGCCTTAGTTTTTTCTGGCATTTTGTATGGACGGTATGGGCTTTTTATCCATCTGAATCCAGTGACCCGCGGCAACTGATGTGGATTAGTTAACCCAATATTGTCAAATATGTGGCAATTAACAGGGATTGTAAGGAGTCGCCTGCCTGAGCAACTTTGAAAATAAGCCCCACATTTACCAATCAAAACTTAATAATAAATGGAGACTTAAACACGATCTGCCCAGGAATTGGTGACCAAACCTTCTATCCATTAAGATCCTCACCTTCCCTCGAGAGAGGTCGACAATGGGCAGCACTTATGGACTCCAGAGATCTACCAACCTACATTGGTTGACAGACAAAAATAAACCAACTATTCCCACATGGGAGCGAGACGATCAAGAAGGAATAATTGAGCACGCTTATGCAACAAGAGAATTTCTCTCTCTTATTAATATCTTCATGGTGACGAGAACAACACACAGTGATCACAATATGCTGTTTACATCATGGAATGCCCCACAGTCCTCGGACCACAAATGCTGCCTGATGTCGAAGATTGTGACTGAGGTACCCGTCTAAGACTAACTGAAGAATCGATCAGGAAAATTACAAAGTTATATCAGGGACACAGAACCACAACTGCTAAATCCAAGGGTAAACTAGATGTCGAATATCAACCATTACTCACTGTCTATCGATCTAATAAGACTGAGAGGGAGAACAACTCCAAACCACATATTCATATGTATAGACAACAGTTGGTTGAGAAGAGAAGAGTCCTGCGGACAAATAAAGCGCATAACGAGTATATCAAGCTCTGTGGAAAATGTCGAAAAGGCCAAAGCTGCAGAAAAGGCCTTTAAAAACTGGCTTTCAAGTCATTGAATCCAAATGTACCAAGTTGATTCAGGACAGATGCTTTGCACGGACTGCGGAAAAAAACCAGTTAATAAAGTCATGCACTAAGGCTGTTAACAACCATCTCCAAAACAACGTAGGGGAACAGAAATGGGTCAAATACTTTTCAGATCTTTATAAAAACCTGGCAGAAGATCGCCCTGTCTCACAAGTCCAACCATCCACAAACTGGGACATCCCACATGAAATTGAGACGATTGTAATGAAGATCACCACGCGTAATCACTCAAGAGCCCAAGGCCGGAAGGGATTACCAACATCGACCTGAAAACCCATCCGGGCGAATGGGCCCTTTTTATTAGTAAGGTGTTCCAAAATTGTGTACAGACCCAATCAATACCATCATCTTGGAAGACGGCCAATGTGGTACCAATTTTCAAAAAGGGAGCTAAAGAAAATCTGCAGCACTATCGCCCAATAGCGCTCCTAGAAGTAATTGGCAAAGTGTTCAGATCCTTGATACTGGACTAATTCCAGATATGGACAAAAGACGCCGACTGCATTGATCTGTTCCAGGTGGGCTTCGCCAAAAACATGGGAACAACAGCGAACATCTTACTGTTGAGTACCTTGAAAGCCAAGGTCATGGAGGGCAACCCTAGTGTTTTATGGTTTTTGTTGACCTGGTCCAAGCCTTCGACCAGGTCAACCGAGAAACCCTTTGGAGGAAACTGGCTAAATGGAACTGCCCCAATACAATTCTGGACCCATTAAAGGCACTCTACTCTGTGATATCAATGCGAGTGAGACTCAGTCGAACAGGACGCCTATCGAAGAAGATCATTACCGCAAAAGGAGAAAAGGAGTCAAACAGAGGTGTTCTTTGGCACCAGCCCTCTATAACTCATATATGGTAGACATCAAGAAGGATGACCACAAGATCAGAGCTTTCCCTCCGATA